>NC_090921.1:1439123339-1439425385 GCF_040938575.1 Ambystoma mexicanum
GTAGATAATACTGCCACTAATGTGTTTTGTAAGTCAAGCACAGTTGTGGGCAGTCTTTGTTGGGTTTCCACAGAATCATTATGCTCTTCTGTTGTTATGGTTGAAGAAAATGAATACATTTTTTCCGTTTTAAATTTGGGTTGCAGCCCATTCAGAGGAATAGTACTTTCTTTCATCGGAGAAGATGATCTTGTTTGTACCATTGGTTTTGATGTCTCGATATTTCTTAGTGGATTCATCATGGCATCTATCTCCGTAATATCAAGAGATAGGCGAGCAATTTTGAGTGCTACGGGTTTGTTATGATCATTATTACGTGAGACATTTGGTAAATGTGTTGACTGCCAGTGTAGTTTTGCTGCTTTAGCTCGTTCTTGTAAAGTTGGCGTATAACAACTGTCAACTTCTGTTGTTTTTAGAAGTATTTTGGCTGTCGCTTAATCTGGGATCAGCGTCTCGTCTTCAGTAGGGTCAGTATCTATTGCAGTGCCTTCTTCGGGTGTCATATTATAAGAGGGATTCTGCTCATTTGGGCTGTGGATTCCTCTAACTTCCCTTGCAGCCTAGTTCTGGTTTTAGACGGTTCCATGGATATTATTATAATAGGTTCCAGAAAACGAGTTTTTGTTGGATCTGGTTTACAGGAATCACCTTGAAATTAAGAAATCAATCACTAACCACCAACTGCCACAATCAGCCGCAAACAGCAGTAAACAGTGCCCCTTAACTCCACGCGTGCTTCACGCTGCAAGGGTCGCGCTGTTCTGCTTTTGAGGTAGTGTTCAGGGGGAGTGGCCTCAAGTTGTCACGTGACAGGAGTCATGTGATGATGCAGGAAATCTGTATCAGAATCCGCTCGCTTCAACTGCTATCAGCTCCAGCTGATAGATTTACGGGGGTTGGAGCGGGAGCAGTCTTTCAGCCAGGTAAGGAGGATCAACCAAAAAAGTAATTTTCAGCTTCACAGCCGCACAGCAGTAAACAGCGCACCCTTAACTCCACGCGGCCTTCCTTTTCTCTTCTTCCTTCTCTCTCACCCTCCCCTGCTAAAATCCAAATCTGCCTTAGACTGGCGTCCTGGTTCCTTCTGAGTCATACAGGGCACCAGGCCCCTCCTTACCCCGTCTACCCCTGCACATGTTCTCTCCTGACCCACCCCCTAAAACCCTGAACCCTGCACTTGCCCTTACACCACCCCCTGCACAAGTCTGGCTGGCCTGCACACCTTGAGCCATTCCTGCCCCTTACCTTGCACTTATCTTGTGGACCCTTCTCCTGCACTCTCTGCTTCCCCCTGGCCCTGTCCACCTGGCCTCACCTGGCACTCTAATTCTCATGGGCCCTTCTGCCCTGTTCCCGCACCCCCCAAACCCCTCCCCCCTGTACTTCTTGTTACTGCACTTGCACAATCTGAATGTGTCAAGGCCTATTAGGATCGCTACCTTTTCTCCTACCTGCTCCCCCTCTCTCCTGCCTTGCTGGGCCTCGAAAGAATTGTGTATAGGTGCATTACAAATGACCAATAAATAAATAAATAAACAAAGGGACCCTCTCCAGGGCAATAAATTAGGGAATTACTTCATAAGTAACCAAGAAGAACAAGGAACACACAAACTATGTGTAACTTTACATCGAGGTTCAAGAGATATTCCCATTTTCACTATCAATTGCGTCAATCCCAATCTACAACTTTTTGTTACCAACAACATTCACCTTCTCACATGTCATAATCTTGGACTAGGCTACCTGCTCAAGTCAGCTTGGCATTCACAGAATTACTATTCCGGGACCTGTGATACCATAAATAGACACTTCATTTATTGTAAATCTATTAATCTGCCAGGATTGTCTGATTATGCTCTTGAGCCCCTCACACACTCAATACTGCTTGATCTCTAACCTATGATTCTTCAAAAACGACCTTGGAATCCCAATGTGTATATATTGACCCACCACATACTTTGTGTGTCCTATCTCTCTAGAAGATAGTCAATGGGCCTTATGACACGGTAGGTGGTAGGGGGTTAACAGGGCTGGTAGAGCTGCCGGGCCGTTAACCCCCTACTGCCTCATTACGAGGTCTCCTTAGCGGGTCCTGCAAGCAGACTAGGATGCAAACAATGGGCCCGTCATTAACAGGTCAGTTGTTTGCATCCTCCCCATTCCAATTGAGTCCTAAGGGGGCTCAAATGGGAATGGGGATGTACCGGGTCCGGGTTCCCTGAATGGCCTGGTATTTCCCCATTCAGGGAACCCGGACCCGGTACCCGGTATGGGGGTAGCCATGCCGCAAATAGTGGCATGGCTACCTCCATTGTCGTAATGAGGCCCAATATGTAGTGAACAAACACCCTAACACAAAGGAGTTCCCCTTCCCCGACTTCCTTGTCTGTTCTCCCTTGCTTTTCTTTCACTCCAGCTCTTGCTTTTCTTCCCAACAGACTACGGTCTGTATTCTGTTAAGGGACTTCAATTCAGCACTCCAACTAAGTCAATGCCGAGTCTGGGATGCCCAAGGGAAGGCCTTATTTATATATTTTTATGACAAGTTCATGGATCTGGATGATAAACCCTTGTATAACGCCCCTCTCTTTGAATCCCCCTGACCTCACTGAGCCAAGAAGTAGGTTTGCTTTGCAATTTACAAATTTATTGGAAAATTAAACAAGATATATATATATATCACTTTTATAAATAAATTAATATTTGATAACACACTTATGAAGATAATGTTGATCAACAATGGATCCTAGCACACTTTTTTATCAGTTAGGAGTTGGTACAGAAAGGATAAAATAGCTGAGAATGCTTTATGGTTTCAAGGAAGAGTAATGGTGGAAAGGAATGCAGTACAGAAATAAACTGATATGGTTTCAATAAGAGATAATATAATCACTTTTCCCCTTTGTGGCAATTCGCTCCCCCCTATGCAATATAAAGAGATGGAAGGAAAGCACACAGTTTTCAGGAATGCAATCACAATACAATACGAATTTCAGTTCCACCCTAGCAAGCTTAGAACACAGGGATGATTTTAAAACACAGGCAAAATACTTAAATGTGATTTGCAAAGAAGTGAAAATATGCTAAAAATGATTTTAATTCCCTATAGGTGATTCAGGGTATGTGGCAGCTACTTTGAATTAGTTCAGGTCAACACTATCAGTGATTCATGAGGGATTATTAGGTTGAAAACGGATTTCAGCAATGCAAAGCAAAAGACAGCGATTTTTGACAGGTGATGAAATGAGCTAGTTGCAATTTGTGGCACTTTTTCCGAGTGCGTCGTGCGCGATTACGGAAAAACTATAAGGAGTAGAAAGTCGGTTTAGGGCTTGTTGGAAAAAGCTTTAAAATGAAAGTTAAATCTCGTTCCTAGCACACGTGGTTCCAAAGATACAGACAATTTTGTGGAGGTAGATTTTCAGAAATAAAGTAGTGATTCAGAATGGCAAATGACACTTTCACGGGTTTAAAGTCAGAGAATGGACACGATTTCTATGATGCAGTTCTGGACAGGTTAAAATGGTTTGAATTAGATTATTTTAGAATAAGAGATTGGTTCTGGCGCAGGTTTCACGATACTCACTCCTAGTCTTGGAAGGAATGGGCCTCCGTCACGGATCTGGTCAAGAGGTTTTGCTGTGGTTCTCTCGCCATGGGTGTTTCTGGCACAATGTTCTAGGGCAGAATCAAACAGCTCACCCGGCTGTTGAATAGTTTGGTTAGGTTGCTGGATTCTGAGGCCTGCCGAGAAGGATTCAGCTTTTGGACTAGGCCTCTCTGCTGCAAGTTCTGAAATCTGGAGTCTGGTTTTCTAAGTTCTGGTTCTGGAGTCTTCTGGATATTGTCTGGTCCGGCAAAATGCTTCACAAGAAATCAGTTTGAAGTGGAAAGTGAATGTCCCTTCCTGGGTCTTAGTGGCTCTTTTTACGTCTTTTGAAAGTGGTTGGGAAGGCTGACTTTCTATGCCCAACCCTCTGAGGATCCTGATAGGTGAGAGAATCTACCATCCTCTGATTGGGGAAGAAAATGAAGTGTCATCGTGATGAGGTAGGTTTATGGGTCAAAGGATCCTCCCGTTGTCAATTTGCACACAAATCTATTTTTGATCCAAATACAGATTTATCTATGTACAATTTTTCTAATATTATATTTCCAGTTAACATATTTTTTGTAGCACCAAACCATCCGATCCCTGTCTTTGTAAGATGTTTTGTCCACTTCTGACAGAATTCTGCCCTTTTCATCGGGAACACAACCTCTAAACTTTTCCAGAATTTGCACAAACAAGCGCAAGGAATATGGCCATCAGATGATAAAGTGTCAGATTTTTAACATACAGACATTTGGAGTAATACCTTATTTTCCGCTACATCCCACCAAAACATACCACAGAGTCCTAACACCTCTTAAAATGTGCACCGAAAAATCAAAAGAATGAATGATATTATTATATAATTTTGACAATTTCGTACTATGAATTATCCATCTTTTTAAAATTATGCTCTGGCCCAGATGGGTGTGGTTTGGGTTCCAAAGCACATGGGGGATTTCTGTCTGTCCCCGCCTCCAGCTCAGGTGGCTTCCAGAAGCACTGCTCCTCCCAGTTTCTTCCAAGAGGAAGCCATTTACGACCCCCCCTAATTTAACATTTGCCTGAGCCAAGGAAAGCTCATTGTTCTGTTTCCTGCAGCCCCAGATACTCCACCCCTAATGCAATCAGAGAGGTGTAATCTCCTTTTGGTGGGAACAGTAGAAGGCAGCCAGGCCCGTGAATGCAGTTGCTGGGCAAGTTTCAACTCCTGTCGGGGGTAGTTGCCAGGCAGAATTCAATCTCTTCAAGCCAGGCTTCAGCTAAATGTCACTTTTGTTCCAGTTTTCTTCATTCAAATCAAACTTACATTTTTACACATGCAGCTAGAACGCTGATTCTAAGTTCAAAACTATGACATTTAAACAGTTGCAACCTATGTGACACTCAAAAGTAGGTCACTCATTTATTTTAAACATTTCGATTTTAGTGGTTTTAAGTCCAATTACACTTAAGCTGCTGACATCCACCGCTCAGCCAATTGTGTTATGAACATTATTTTAGGCTCTTCATCTTTCCAGATTTTGTATGCACACAAGACTACATTCTGCCAAATGTCTGCTGGTGTTCAGTGAGATTTTTGAATATCTTGCAATGTTTAAAATAGGCATCTTGAGCTTGCATTTCCGAGAAACAAAGGTGATAACAAGGCGCTTTTGGAGCTAACCGGCACTGCTGTTTTTCCTTTGGCACCACGTTTCACTCATGGCGCTTCTGGCCCATCACGCTCACACTGGTGGTTGGCAGGTCAGGCGAACATTTTATTGTGCGCAAAACTGTGCGGTTTTCCTGGATTCTGGCACAAATGGGGGCTTTTCAGCCATCTTAGACTTTACAGCACCAAATGTTGTGGCATAATGATTCAAACGTGGGTCAAAACACCTGACAAGCCCCCCCGCCCAACTGCACTTTGATTTTGAGTCGAGGGGGAGTCGGGTGCAAAGGATGTTTTGATCCACATGCTGTGATGTCCGCATCATCTTCTTCTGATTCCGCAGATGGCACAGTTCAGCATCTTTTCCTCCATCAGGGTGGATCGATCGGTTCTCCTCGCCGGTCCTGATGGGAGTTTCAGGCAGTACCCCGGGCCCCTCGGATCTTTGCTCTCGGTCCCCGGGTCGTCCGCCTTGGTCAGTCTCCATGGTTTCATCTCTCCTAGGATGACAAAGCAAAGCGGCAATACCTATTCGTAGACATTTCACCCCCACTATTGACATAGTGTGGGCGCCTATACATTTTATAAATCAAGAGACATTTACATTCTTATTTTAAAAAATAAGATATAATCAGGAGACATTTGCATTCTGTTACTATGTTTTTGATATGTGGAATATTTTAGGGTTCGGACTGTATTATTCTGGAATTGCAGAGGACTCCTCCAGTTGCTGCAAAGTGTGCCTGGGATGGCAACACTTTAGCTGATTTATATGGACCCACTTGTCTTCCCCTTCCACCAAACTACCCCTGGGGATGCGGATATTATAGGCAACGGGGGAGATCTTGTCTACAATTTCAAAAGGTCCCTTCCATGTAGGCAAACATTTTCGCTGTTTGGCCTGGTTCCTCTGGAAATTTTATAGATAGACCCGGTCTCCCACATTGTATTCTTTCATGGTAGTCTTCAGGTCATAGTGAGTTTTCATACTCTTGGCTGATCTTTCTAGATTCCACTGAGCATAGGCAAAAGCATGTTGGAGTTGTTTCCTTAAATTCTCAACGTATTCATGAGTTGTGGAGGCATTTATAATGCCTCTTGGGTCCTGTAGAGCAAATGCTGGGGAAGCACCATCTTGCGTCCAGTCATCAGCTAAAACGGTGACATTTTAGTTGCAGATGAAGGGGTAGATCTGATGGCCATTAGGACCAGAGGTAATCGGATATCCCAACTTGGCCCAGAATCTCCCACAAACTTTTTTAATATGCTCACAATGGTTCGGTTGTAACATTTACTGCACCAGAAGAGGCTGGCCGGTAAGCAATGTGTAGCTTCCTTTTAACCCCCAGTATCTCCCACATCTTAGTCATTACTTTGCTGGTAAAACGGCTACCTCTGTCTGACTCAATCCTTTGGGGTAGACCAAAACGCAAAAAGATGTGGTTGATCATCAGGGCAGCTGCTGTTTCTGCCTTGCAGTTTGGGGCCGGGAGACATTACACCCATTTAGTAAATAAGCATGTCACCGTCAACATGTACTTATTTCCCCTAGACGAGCGAATCACGGGGCCTATGAAGTCGACTTGCAAATCTGACCATGGCAGTGTCATCCCCCTCTTTTGGCGAGGCGCACGGTGTGTGAGGGATGTTGGCTGAAATTGTGCACACACAAGACACCCCTTCAAGTATTGGTCGAGGTCCTGCCCCATGTTTGGCCAGTATGCAACCTCTCTTAAGATCTCAAGTGTTGTATGAAACCCCCTATGACCGGTAGTGGCCGCATCATGGGTGTGACTGAACATCAGGCTTCGGAATGAGGTAGGGACCACCCACTGATCATTGCCCACTTGGGATTTCCTTACCAACAAACCGTCTTGGATTCGGAACATTTTTGGACATTTCATCAACACTCTAAGGTCCTCTTTCCCAATGTAATCTGTATCCATCAGGGGAAAGTTCTCAGGGTCGTTAATGTGTTGGTAAAACTTACCAATTATTGGATCCCCTTTTGGAGCCATAATCAAATCAGCGTCTGGGGTTTCCTTACTTCATTGTGCAGTTGAAAGATCATTGTGAGCATTTGTCTGGGACCTAGTGATAGCAGTAAAACTGGATTTCCCCCAACAGGGACTCAATCTCTATTAGATCCCCTTGGATGGCCCCGGTTTTGGCCAGCTGATCAGCTAAGTCATTTCCAGTTTTGTCTGGTCCCTCTACTTTGTAATGACGCTTGATCTTTTTCCAGTGGATGGTCATCCCGTTCGAGGTGACCAGATCATCAATGTTTTGAATTAACTTCCCATGTTTCAAGGGTTTGTTATTAGCACATAACATGCTTCTGGTTTTCCAATTAACCAGGTGCTCCACAAACCCGTTCCGTATATAATCTGAATCTGTGATTATGACCAGTTTGTGGAGTTGATGTTGGACAGCAGTGAGGATGGCCTGATGCACAGCCATCAACTCTGCCACCTGACTACTTCAGGGACCAATTTTGTACCCAGCGGAGGGTTCTGGGGACTCATTCACCCATGCATTCCCTACGCGGGCCACAAGTTCTTTTTCCCCGTTGTTGTCAACATGGTAAGAGCATCCATCCACATAGAGAGTGGACATTCTCTCACACTTGTCTTCTTCAAAGACTTTGTGTAGGGAATTAAGGTATGCCTCCATGTTGTCCTTGATGTTTCGACTTTCATCCTGGAGACAGTTTTCTCTGGCACAATCATGCAAGTCAGCCAGACCTTGCGCGAGGGTACTCTTCTTGTTTTGGCCATATCTGACCTCCCCAGGAAAGCCTTGCATTGACAGAATCCAGGAAGTAATTCGGGAATTACTCGCATTTCCGGCCCGGATTCTGTCACTTTGGAGATATTGCAGAGGCTGGTGTGGAGTCTCCACTATGATGTGTTCCCCCTGGATAAACGGGCGGTAATTCTTCAATGCCCACACCGTTGCCAGGAGTGTCTTCTCACAATCGTTGAATTTTTCCTCCACAGACGTTTTGCTCGCATAGGAGATTACTTTATTGGCCTTGTCATGCTTTTGATATAATACTGCAGTCAAGCATGTATTAGAGAACCCTGTCTCCAAGGAAAACTCCTTGTTTCTGATAGGGTAAGTTAGGCAGGGCGCTTGTGAGAGGCTTCTTTTGAGCTTTCTTACTGCCTCAGATTGTTCTGGGCCCCATTCCCACTTGACCCCCCCTTCAAGAGATGAATCAGGGGTCTGGTGATCTCTGCGTAGCCCTCAATGAACTTTCTACTGTAATTAGTCAGTCCAAGGAGGCTCCTTACTTCCCGCAGAGTTGTGGGGTCTTTCCGTTTCTGAAGTGCTTCCACTTTCTTTTCCTGGGGACAGAGACCCTGAGGAGTAATCTCATGCCCCAAGAAATTAACATGGTTTCTACACCACTGTGCTTTCTGAAAGGAAAGTTTTGCTCCGGCGGCCCTCAACTGGGTCAGAACATAACAGATCTCCGCTATGTGTTCCTCCACAGATGAACTTTTGATGAGGACATCAACTACATTAGCCAGGTTACCCCTCACACCAAGGTCGGGCATGGCCTTATGTAGGAAAATGTTGAATTCATTGCCGGAGTTGAGGTATCCGAAGGGAGTCCGGGTCCATGTGCACTGCTGGCCCCCAAAGGTAAAAGCCAGCTTGTATTGGTCCTCCCTACTGAAAGGCACGGTCCAATATCCATTGGTCAGGTCTATTGCAGTGAATACCTGTGACCCCTGGATCTGAGCAAGCCCTTGGTCAATGTAGGGAAGAGGCCATCGGGAAGTATGGACCCGTTTGTTGAGCTCCCTAAGGTCGGCGCAGAGTCTCCACTGGCCGTTTGGCTTCAATATTCCCAGCACCGTATTATTGAAGGTGCTGTAAACTGGACGGATTATCCCCCGGGACTCAAGGTTCTTAATTATTTCAGTAAGGGACTCCATGGATGAGAGAGGCAAGCAATATTGTTTCACAAACACTGGAGTCATATGAGGGTCCATGGGAATTGTTGTTGTATGGATGACGGTGAGACCACAGTCATATGAGTCTACCGCAAAGAGATCTTGAAAATCCAAGAAAACTTGTTTCAACTTTTGCTTCTGCTCCAGAGTCACACTCTAGGTTGACTCTCTCTTCCACCATCTGCCTGAAGCCTGGAAAGACTTCTGGTTTTGCTATCTCAGTGGCCTCCTCCAACTGGGTGGAGAAGTTCCTGGTCAGCGTGCTGATTTGGACTGGAGGCTTCAGGTGGGAAAGGCAGCCCTCATGGACCTGGAAAATCACCTCATCCCTTCTGAAGTAACATCTTCCTTACCATAAGGGCAGGAAGTGTACACAAGGAAGTTCCCCCCATGCAGGGTAAACATCCTGCCTGGTGTTGTATTGTCATCGCTATCACTGTCAAAACAGTCCTTGGGGATTGGTCCTAACAGTTCATTTCCTAAATCAATGGAAAAATGTCGGTCATTAACCGCCATTCCAATGATGGTGCCTGCGGCTAGAGTAATACTCTTTAAGTCGCTGTTATCCACCTCTATTGGAATGGTATCATGTTCTATGTTGACTAATGGTGTTCGGTTTACCCCCAACCCTTCCTGTTGGAGAGAAGCATTTAGATGAATGTGAGCATCAGGGTTTTTCAATTTTTGTCCTCTTTTAACTTTCACTTCCAGGGAGAATTGTCGGGCCTTTTCTGGGATGGTGACTTCCTCTTTAACCTGAATTTCAACTGCATAAGGTAGCAATTGAGCTGACCTAAATGCTTTTTCTGGATCATCAAAGCCCATGGGATTATCCGCTAATCGGGACCAAGCTTTGAAATGTATTAGGTCCAAAATAATAGCAAAGCGATTGAGAATGTCACTGCCTAAGTAAAAGGCGGCAGTGACGTCTCGCACGACCCAACAATTATGGACTATGCTCTTGTTGCCAATGGGGATTTTGAGCATACACCTGCTTGGCAGGAGATGTTTGGAATTGGGTGTTTCCAGATCAATTTCCCATTTGTCTATCAATTTGAATTTGGGAATGGCTGGATCTTTTGGGAGTTGGCGGAACATGGCTTCGCTGATGAAGCTCTTACCGTTGTTCACACACACTCGGACGAGAACAGAGTCCTTCCCATCATTTAACTGAACAGGGATGAGCAACTGCTCTCCAATTTGCTGAATATCAGCCAGGCTCTGAGCTGATTCCACATTTTTCTGGACTATTGGAGTGGGAATGTCTGATTGTGGATTAGTAAAGAATTTCAGAGTGTTTCCTTCCAGTGTGGAATAGCACCTTAAACTGGAAGGAAGTTTGATTTTCAGAAATAGAGAGGACCCCCCGTCACCAGTCTGTTGTCCTACTGCTATTACCTTCACGTCTGGAATTTGGTTGTTCTGGAAGTGAAATTCTACTTGGTCAGATTTTTGTTCAACCATGTGGCAGGTGCCGTTTAACCTAACATGGTTGACACTCTGTTTTAATTTTATTGGTTGGCTAGTCTGGGTCCAGAGGACCTTGTTTACGCAATCTATTAGGGGTGACAACTCAGGTGGTCATTCCCTAGGAAGCACGGGGTGCCCTCTGGAGTCACTACTATGACCGGGTGTTTCACCTTGTGTCGCCCAATCTGCAGTCCCCTCGATGGGAATTTCCTTCCCGTCAAAGTTCTGAAGTGGTCCAGGAAGAGAGGTGAGAGGAATATGGTAATTCTCCCCCCTTCCTGCATTTAGTTCATCAAAGGCCCTTTTGGACAGAAGGGTAGCTTGGGATCCAGTGTCCACCAGTGCCAAAATTGTGACCTGCCCCTGTACTTGTACTGGGGCATAGTATCTTCCCTCCTTCTCCTCAAGGGGGCACAGATAATGCACATTTTTGGACAACTGGTGGGCTAATTTTCTGGTTTTGGACATTGAGAGAGAAGAGATTTGGGCAGAGTTCAGCAGGGAGTTTTGGGAATCTGAAAGAAAAAGTTGGAAATTGGATATTGATGCGGTTTTGGGTTCCCCTGGTTCCAGTTCTGGGCCGCCCCTCCTTTTTGGAGGCAGTCACCAGGATGGGTTTGAACCAGGGGTTTTCGGTATTGTTGGTTCCGGGATAGAATGATGGGCAGCGACAGCTCAATACCCACATCTACCCAGTCTATCTTGGAATCCCTTGGGACCCATTTTTCCTTGGGAAGAGTTCCCCCATCTCTGAAGGAGAAGATCCTTTTCCCAGGATCCTCTGAGGATCCGTCTCCCTTAAATTGGAAGACCTGTACCTCCTCCAGAAAATGGGTCTGTTTGGGTCCTTTGTTTCTCCTACCTCCTCTCTGCTCCTTGGGTGGCAGACTTTCAGGGGTAGGAGGTTTTGTTTCCGGTTCCTGGGTTTCCAGGGGCTATTTACCAGTGGGGAAGGCAGCTTCCTCCAAGGCTTTACACCCCCCTTCCCCTTGTGCCTCTTCCCCGGGAACCGGTGGGTTATCAAGGTGCTGCACCCGTCATTGTTCTGGAGCACCAGGTCCAGAGTTTGGGGCATTTTGCGCTGGCATGCTCATCTGAGGGTTCTGTTGAGCATGTGACCCAGATCCTGTGCCATATTTTGGACCTGGCACTCTAACTGTGAAACCCGCTCAGGCTGATACGGGGTTCTATTTTCTCCCCTGGGCTGATCCCGGGAAGGGTAGCTATCCCTTCTCTGGTAGTAACCTGGGTTGGGAAGATTGGGTACCCCTCCACCCTTGGCCCCCCTCTCCCGGATTAGGTGGTCTTGGCTCAGGAAATTGGGGAAAGAAGGATGGATGATTTTGGGGCTGGAAATTGGGTGGATACCTGGGAAAAAAGTTCTGCCCTCCTGTGGGAAGTTAGGAGGGAAGTTCCCTGGGTTGGGTGCCTGGTTGGATCCCCCCCCTTGGGCTGGAGGAGTCCACACATACCCCAGGATGGGTCGGCTTCTCTTGCAGCGGGGACTTACATAGTCAGGGGAGCGAGGGACCCCATTTGTGCGACTACCTCCTTGATTCCCTGTATGTGACTGGCCCGAGGGCCTTCTGGGCTGAGAATTAGGGGTGCTGGTCGGTTTGGGACTTTTCTGGGCGTTGTTTTTATTTTCTATGGGCTTCTGCACCTCATAGATCCGGGTAGCCTGTAGTCTGTGCAAAGGCACGCTTCAATTCCTGCACAAATTCTTGTGGGGCCTGATCCCCCCCCACATTGCAAATTGTAGGCTGCCTTGCAAGCCTCTTGGGGATTTCTGTGAACCAAAAAATGTTTCAAGATGGCCGCCCTATATGTGGACCATCTTGAATGGTTTTGGTCCTCCAGCCCCGCAAAGAAACTGGAGTATTCTGGGGAGAATGTCCACTTGACATATTGAATGCAGCTTTATTCAAAAACACAGAGCACTCTTTTACAGCATGAGTCCTCTTTTTTTAGGGGCTTGTTGTAAAAGACTAAATACAGAGAAGAACAAAAGAGGTTACCAACAAACTACCTTTTCATCTCCTCACTGGAGGTTACACACCTGGGGCTCACACCAAAAACATGTATTCACAAGCCATCAATCTTTTAACAAATATAAAGAGATGGTAGGCTCAATTTTAACACAAATAGTTCATCAATATATTATATTTTCTGATAAAACAGACCATTTGGTCATATTTCCAAAACTCATTATACATAAAAACACAAATAAAAGAGACTTGTGTTGTGTTCACAAAATACTTGATAATCAACAGTAGTGGTGTTAGTAACACAATGGGTGACTTCAAAATAGCCTGATCTAGTTTTGCTAAAAAACGTCCCCACTATCTTTGTGTGGACGTGCACAATACGTTTCCAGCCTTAGTATTTTTTGATCCCACACCGACTTCTCCTTATTTTTTGTATTGGTTAGTCGTGTATGTAAGGCCTTCTTCAGGACACAATATTCACAAGTACAAGATGTTACACAATCAAATGTGCAATGTCTCGAAATATCTAAAAAAACACAGAACAATATACATTACTGTAAAGAAATCTAAAATAGCAAAAAAACAGCAAGAAAAGAGCCAAATTATTATTTTTGTACATGCATACATGGCAGAGAACCTATGTTTTACCTCTCTATCTCTTTTGGTGGGTATGATTACATCAGGGGCACACAAGAAGAGCCCTGTACTAACATTAGCTGCTTGGTGCCACACAATCTTATTATTTGGCTTGTAATATCACAACAAACTAATTTCATTTCTTCTAGCTCATATTACTAAGTGTATCATTTATTAAATATAAGGGAGAGCGAGAAACATACCTATTTTTACTTGCTTGTTTGTAACTTGTAACGCGGTTTTTCAAACATTTGACTAAAGACAGAAAAAAGGGAAAACCCTGGGGCGATCGTACTACAACACGTAATGATATTTACAACAAATAAATATCAGATACCAGAAGGACAAGTTCCAATTTAAGCAAAACATACCAGCACTGCTTCCAAAAGCCGGTTCTTTGCGTAGTCACAGCCATAGTAACTCATACGGACAATTGTTTCAGTTGCCACTTAAAAACACGGCTTCCAAAATGCTGTCAAAACTTTTGTCCTTTGAAAACAGAACCAGAACGAAATGGTCATTTACCTAAAGGAAAAGCTCAGGGAAATCTTAGCCCATACATATTAATACACAGACTATCAGGTAACTACACATCATATTGTGTCATCTAGCACTACAGTGATCGCACATACCAGTAGTGTTTGTAATGCCGGGCTCTGCGTTGCCGCAGTCTTGTTTCTCCCACACAGATACGGGCTGCAGATAATTGTTGTCGCCCGACCCTAATGTTCAGAGAAGTGGAGAAAAAAAATCGTGCGCGGACGCCCTTACTCATCGGTATCTAATCTGTCCTCAGATCTTAACTATCTGCTTTTATGTGATAGTTAGTTACCTTATGAATGCAAGTTGTATCTCGTTTCACTTCTACATCATTTTCCTTACGTCTCAACGGTTTCCACCGGCATCAGAGAAAAGCGTATTGTTACACTTTGTCGTCATCACGGCTTTAACGTGTTATTTGGCAAGTCACGTGACAATAATGGAACTGGAGGCTGAAACAGTCTGCTTTCATTTCGGACATGTTTGAAAGGGGCAATATAGACCAGGTTATGCTATAATATAATAAGTGGCAGATCTAATTTGCCAAGAAAGTACACCGCTGTATTTCCTCACTATAATTATTACAACAAACAATGGTCCTATTTTATAAGCATATCACTATGTGTCCACCCACACATTATTTGTGTTATTTTTGCAGAAAGAGACCCCATTCAATATATAAATTTAGACCGTGTTTGACCGAGTCCAAATTATATATCCATTTCTGTCCCAATTTATGCAGTTTCTTGTCACGATCCCCCCCACGTAGGTGATAGTCCATTTTTTGCAATACACACCAAAAGATGCCATTGCATGTGTGTTTCATTTTTTTCTAATGTCCTACCAATGGCTTATCCACTGTGTTGTTTTTAATGCAACCCCGGTGTTCTCCAATTCTTGTACGCACCGGACGTTTTGTTTTACAGATGTATATGAGTCCGCATGGGCATATAATACAATATATAACCCATTTGGTGGCACAATTACTAAAGGTATCTTATGTTTTTCAAATCAATTGTTTTGATGTTCTTTGTGAATTGGCACATATTACACTTCCCACACTTAAAATGTCCTATTACCGGAGGTAATTGCCACAGTGTAGATTGTGCATTTGGGCTAGATTTGGACACTGGGTAGGTGTGGACCAGTTTGTCTCTAATGTCGGTGAGGCGTTTGAATGCAAAACGAGGAGGAGGAATACTAAAATCATCTGTGTTGATCATTTTCCAATTAGCTAGAATGGTTTTCCTTAGATCATTGCTAATCGGTGTGAAAGAGGACACCCAGGTGATTTTGTCAAGAGTAGTCGTAGTTTGTTTTGATAGACAATCTGACCTTGATATATTTGCAGCCTTTTTATAGGCCCTTCTAATGATATGAGAAGGGTATCCTCTCTCTTTTAGGTTCTTTTTCAAAACCTGACTATGGTTTATGAAATCAACCTTATCAGAGCAATTCCGCCTGATCCGGAGGAACTGGCCAAACAGTAGGTTTTCCCTTAGTATGTATGTATGTATGTATTTTGGTTTTGTAAAGCGCCGGTAGCCCGCGGGCATCAGGGCGCTTTGAGACAAAAACACACAATGAACATAACACAAACGCAGCCTAGCCTATCCCATGTGTAAGATAAGCCCTTAGCATCCTTACACGCTGTAGTAGAGGAAGTCCGAGAATTCCTACTGGAAGATAAGTGTCTTAAGACGTTTCCTAAAAGCCAAGTGATTTTCCTCCATTCTCAAGGTCTCAGGAAGTCTGTTCCACATTTGAGGAGCCAGAACCACGAAGGCTCTGCCCAGCCCTGATTTTCGTCTGTGTTTGGGAATGACCAGCAGTCCTGTACCCATTGATCTCAGACTCCTTTGTGGCGCGTATGGAATTGTACAGTTCTTTAGATAACCCTGGTCCTTACCGTACATGCACTTATGAACGAGCGTAAGAGATTTAAAGCTTATCCTCTTGTGCATTTTTAGCCAATGCAGTGACCTTCTCTGGTCTGTAACATGGTCCCTTCTTTTCAAATTTTTGATCAGTCTGACCGCGTCATTCTGAATCACTTGGCATCTCGCCAGATCTTTCGCGGTAGCACCAATCATCAGAGCATTCCCGTAGTCCAGCCTGGACAGAATGATGGCTCTGGCTATGGTGGACAGGTTTGTTTTATTCAGGAATGGTTTAACTGCTCTTATTAACTTGAGGTAGTAGGCTGTGTTTTTTAAGAGGTAATTGGTCTGTGCTTCAGAATTAACCTCTGCATTGACCATCATTCCCAAAGTTTTGACCTGTGCCGAAACTTTTATAGTGGCGTCCTTTATCTTAAAAAAGCTTATATTCGCCTCCTAGATTGGATAGCTGGCGATTTGAGCCAAAAATCATCAATTCAGTTTTTGCGTTATTCAGGCACATCCAATTGGATTGCATCCATTCATCAATCATGCCATATATTTTCCCTATTGATGCACTATCTTCCTTATGGTTTCCACTCAACTCAACAATGAGCTGTGTGTCGTCTGCGTAGTTTATAAAAAACACCCTGGCTTTGACCAGAATGCTACACAGTGCCCGCATGTATATATTGAAGAGCATGGGGGACAAGCTTGCCCCCTGTGGAACCCCGAAGAGTATGGGGCTGGAGTCTGAGAACGTATTACCCCAGTGAATCCGCGCCTGGCAGTCTGAGAGAAAAGAAGTCAGCCACCTTATTGCTTCTTCTGAGCAACCAACGTTTTCTTTAAGGGCTTTGATGAGAAGCTGGTGATCCACTAGATCAAAAGCTGCGCTCAAGTCGAGCAGCATTAGCATCCCTATTTTGTTGCCGTCGACCAGACCCAGCATGTGGTTTTGGAGATCTAACATCGCCGTTTCGGTGCTGTGTGATGCTCTGAAACCCGATTGCTGTTGGTGAAGAGCATTTTGTTCTTCCACATACAATTGCAGTTGTTGTGTGGCTAATTTATCTAGAACTTTGAGTACAAAGTTTGAGTTAGTGATAGGGGGAAGATTGGCTGGATCTTTAGGGTCTAAGCCCACCTACTTTATTAATGGGGTGATTGTGACCTTTTTTAAATCCTTTGGAACAACGCCTTCACTGAAAGAGGCATTAACCAGTTCTAGTAGGATTGGGGCGAAGAGTTCTTTGTGTTGCAGGATAATACTAGAGGGCAGAATATTTTATGCACACGGGGTGGGATTCATTTGAGAGAGAGCTTCTAGCAATTTGGCTTCAGACACTTACTCAAAAGTGAAGAGAGCCCCACTCGGACTGGAGATATCCTCCATTGGCGTAGTTGGCCGTGGTCCCGCTTCTCTGGCTTTCATTATGTTGCACCTAGCTTTGTCAATTTTGTCTGCGAAAGCCTTTAGTACCTGGTTACAGTCCTCCTCAGTGGGTTGAAAAGGCGGTGTAAGGTTTTCTGGTTTTTCAATATTCTTCAGGATTTTAAAAAGTTTGTTTGTTTTGTTAGCGGCTTTTTCAATTTCTTCATTGAAGACATTTTTTTTGGCCATCCTTATCCTATATCTATTTATTTTATCCTTTTGTTTCCAGTTGTTTTTGTTTTCCTCACTTTTTTCCCCTTGGCACTTCCTTTCCAGGGTCCTTTTCTCTCTTTTCAGAGTTGCCAACTCAGCCGAGAACCATTTTTGGTTGTTATTATTTTTCCTCACAAGCCGAGTCTTCAGCAGAGCCTCGCGCTCTACCATATCTGCAATACACGTAGTGCATTTTTCTAGCAGTGTAGTGCAGTTATCTTGTTCCTGAAAGGATAGCCTGATTTTCTCAAGGCATCCCTGAATTTCTTCTTTACCCAAATTCTTAAAGTTCCTGCTGCTCAGTTGAACATGAGGATTCTGTTGTGGAGCTTGCGTGTGAAGTGTCACTGTTGATGACACCAAATGGTGGTCGCTCCAGACACACGGCGTGGTTTTACAATCCGTGGTCTGGGTATTAAAAGCACACAGCCAATCCAGCTGGTTCCCCCGTGGGGTGGTCGCCTCTTCATTGATGACTAGGAAATCAAGATTGTTGAGGTTTTTTTCTAGGGTAATGGCACCCTTATCATTTTTATTGCCCCGCCAGAAGTTGAAATCACTGACTACCATGGTCGATGCATTCTTTGTTCTCAGGGTGGCTAGCTGAGAGCATAGTTCACTCCCAAAGTCCGAGACCAAAGCAGGTGGTCTGTAGACTACCACTAGGTTGAAACAATAATTATGGGCAAATATTAGTTTCAGGTGAATGGATTCGCACCCACTACAACTGAAATTGGCTTTGAAAATGTTTTAATTGTCTTTGGCAATTACTGCAACCCCACCACCCCGTCCTTCCTGTCTGTTTTCATTATGAATTATGTATCCATCAGGGATTGCCTGCTCACAGGTAGGCCCAATAGGGTCTTTCATCCAGGTTTCAGTGATGCATAGAATATCGAAGTTGTTGTCCGTGATCAGGTCTCTAGTATTAGATGCATGTTTGGTCATATATCGGGAGTTCAGGAGACCCACTTTTAGGCTAATACCTTTGTCCTGAGGGCTTCCTTTCCGACTTATATTTATCTGGCTTGTTAGTGGGTGCGCCGGGTCTATTGGGCCCTCCATACCTTGTATCCCTAAAATAGTGCCAGTAAATGCAACTACATTGGAGGTTGTTGGCCTCTTACCTGTTGTCCCGAGATGCTCCTGACAGAGGGGTGGCCGAGCCGAGCCCCCCCGGAGCAAACCGGAGATAACCGGCCCCTACGCGCCGGCACTTACGCGCCTGCTGTGATATTAAATAGTTGCTAGGACTACAAAAATGCTAGGAAATGTAGTCCTTCCACACCCGGTCTCCACAGTGACAAAAAACAGCTGTCAAGCAGTTTGAACGTGTGCGTACAGCACGAAAGAGGAAGCAAACTTTAAAAATTTCGAATTTCGCCTAAGCTACAGGCAAAATCACGAAAATTAAGCCCTTAACTAACAAATTTCTTAAAATTGAAAACGGAAGATTTTCAAAGCTGACTGAAACGACAAGTCACTGAAATAACCTAAACAGCAACCTAAGTTGTTTAAAAGCAAAATAAAATACAATTTCAATTACAACACAGAGCTAAAATACAAAACTTTAACAACAAGGACACTGTTTGTTAAAGTTTTGTATTTTGTATCCACAGTGATTGTGGATGGTAACTGTTGAATTCTAGTAGGGTATTCTTTTGAGTAGGTTTCTTATACAGACTCGTGCCCACCTTATTATCAGCCATTCGCCGAATGGACAGATCTAGAAAAGGAATTTTGTCTTCATTTGAATCACATGTGAATTGTATAGATGCTTCTCTTGTGTTCAACCATATGGTGAACACCGCCAGTTCATCCTTAGTGCCTCCCCAAATCATAAAGATGTCGTCTATGTAACAATGCCAAGCCTTTATTTTCTCATAATATGGATTCTTCGTCACATAAATGTGTGTGATTTCAAAATTGTTCATGTACAAATAGGCCAAGTCAGGGGCGAAAGTCGCCCCCATACTTGTGCCGTGCATTTGTTGATAGAAAACTCCCTTACATATGAAAAAAATCCTAGTCAGTGCAAGATGAATGCACTCAGCAAGGAAAGCTGAAGGAGGACATTTGTCATCACGTTTTTCCAAAAAATTATTCATCACTTCTACGCATTTAATCTGGGGTATGTTGGTATATAGGGATGTCACACCTAGCGTGACCAATACATCTTGTGTTTCCATTTTTAACTCATCTAGAATTTTTATCATCGACGTGGAGTCCTGAACAAATGATTTCATTTTGTTCACAAAAGCCCTGAGGAAAATGTCAGCATAGACCGACAACGGTTCTAATAATGAACCAATGGCCGAGACTATTGGGCGACCAGGAGGAGAAGTTAAACATTTATGGACTTTGGGTAGGCAGTAGAATGCTGGAATAACTGATTGTTTGTTAATGAGGAACATCTTTTTGTCATCATTGATCCACCCTTGTAGTTGGGCATGTGTCATCAGGCTTATTATTTCCTCCAGAATCACAGGAGTTGGGTCACATGGTATCTTTTTATAAACTGATGTATCACCGAGTTGTTTTTCCACTTCTGAATTATATAGGTTACTGTCCCACAACACAAGTCTCTTTTATTTGTGTTTTTATGTATAATGAGTTTTGGAAATATGACCAAATGGTCTGTTTTATCAGAAAATATAATAAATTGATGAACTATTTGTGTTAAAATTGAGCCTACCATCTCTTTATATTTGTCAAAAGATTGATGGCTTGTGAATACATGTTTTTGGTGTGAGCCCCAGGTGTGTAACCTCCGGTGAGGATATGAAAAGGTAGTTTGTTGTTAACCTCTTTTGTTCTTCTCTGTATTTAGTCCTTTCCAACAAGCCCCTAAAAAAAGAGGACTCATGCTGTAAAAGCATGCTCAGTGTTTTTGTATAAATCTTTTTGGACAACCCTTTGGTTGGTTGAGCACTCTCCAAAAAAATGATTATGGAAAATGTGCATATATTATCGTTTACTAATAATATATATAAAAAATGCTTGGATCTGCCGCCGATTTTGGTGACCCCAGTCGCGGGCCCCACTCCTCCACAACCTGTGATCCCAAGTGACATTGATTTGTTGACACAAAAAACTAAGAAACTGATTTGAACTCAATCGCATGGCCAACTTATGATTGAATACTTGAAAGCAGGAGTGATCCCTGAAGGCCTTCAAGTAAAAAACATACCTAGAGTGTTTCTAGAGAATCCGAAATTCATGAAAGGATTTAGTGATGCTGGAAATAAATGTTCCCGCGACTGGGTGATCCTAATAATCGAGACAGCAGAAGAAGAAGGGAAGAAACAGAAAGAAGAACTAGATTCCCTTGAAGCGAAAATAAAAGAAGAATCAGTCATTCCTGATATCAAATCTAGTTTGGAAAAAACGAATGACAAAATGGCAAAATTTAAAACTCTAACGTTGGACAAAAAAGTGTGGAAACTAAAGAAAGACATCGCAAACTATAGAGAAGAAAACACATATCCGTATTTGGTCTTGGGATTTTTTCAACAGTACAATAATAGTCAAAACAATCGAAAAGGCCATAATAGATTCCAACGTAATAAAAAGTTAGTTACTTTTTCCAATTCGTCCAACAGCAGTGACTCTGATTTGACTCAGAGTGGCCAAAATACAAGTGGAGCACCCACACCACATAGGGGTCCACAGAACCAATTTTTTCAACAACGGGGGAACCGTGGAAGAAACAGACCATGGAACCACCATGCAATGCGAACCTGACAGTGGGTGCTACCTCCAACTTGGTAAATCCCATCTTCAACTTGAGCACACATATTCTTACATCTGCAGAACAATCTGTTTTAAGTAGGGGTCTATCTTTTGTTCCGGTCTGCAAGGCGAGCGCTTTTCAGACTGAAATTGAAATGAGGAATTTTTTCCGCATCATCAGGCTCAAATATTTTTTCCATGATAAAGTTTCTAACAGGGACACTGATGATAATCGTTCAGGCAAAAAGCCATCTTCTACTTTTATACCATTACAGTCCATGGTATCACCAGAAATTCTGGCGTTCGAAAATAAAATTCTCTGAGAAACAAAACTCCTTTGTTACCAAAAGAATCAGTATAAAGACAATTTATCAAAATCAGAACGGACTGCTCTCAAAAGTCTTGAAAATAGCCCTGCATTTGTCATAAAACCTGCAGACAAAGGGGGGGTATTGTCCTGTGGGACAGTAACCTATATAATTCAGAAGTGTAAAAACAACTCGGTGATACATCAGTTTATAAAAAGATACCATGTGATCCAACTTCTGTGATTCTGGAGGAAATAATAAGCCTGACACATGCCCAACTACAAGGGTGGATCAATGATGACGAAAAGATGTTCCTCATTAACAAACAATCAGTTATTCCTGCATTCTACTG
Organism: Ambystoma mexicanum; assembly: GCF_040938575.1. NCBI lineage: Eukaryota > Metazoa > Chordata > Amphibia > Caudata > Ambystomatidae > Ambystoma > Ambystoma mexicanum. The sequence continues at coordinate 1,439,145,108 of NC_090921.1, forward strand.
CCTACCCAAAGTCCATAAACGTTTAACTTCTCCTCCTGGTCGCCCAATGGTCTTGGCGATTGGTTCATTATTAGAACCCTTGCCGGTCTATGCTGACGTTTTCCTCAGGCCTTTTGCGAACTAAATGAAATCATTTGTTCAGGACTCCACGTCGATGATACAAATTCTAGATGAGTTAAAAATGGAAACACGAGATTTATTGGTCACACTAGATGTGACGTCCCTATATACCAACATACCCCAGATTAAGTGCGTAGAGGTGATGAATAATTTGTTGGAAACACGTGATGACAAATGTCCTCCGTCAGCTTTCCTTGCTGAGTGCATTCATCTTGCACTGACTAGGAATTTTTTCATATGTAAGGGAGTTTTCTATCAACAACTGCACGGCACAAGTATGGGGGCGACTTTCGCCCCTGACTTGGCCTATTTGTACATGAACAATTTTGAAATCACACACATTTATGTGACGAAGAATCCATATTATGAGAAAATAAAGGCTTGGCATTGTTACATAGACGACATCTTTATGATTTGGCGAGGCACTAAGGATGAACTGGCGGTGTTCACCATATGGTTGAACACAAGAGAAGCATCTATACAATTCACATGTGATTCAAATGAAGACGAAATTCCTTTTCTAGATCTGTCCATTCGGCGAATGGCTGATAATAAGGTAGGCATGAGTCTTTATAGAAACCTACTCAAAAGAACACCCTACTAGAATTCAACAGTTACCATCCACAATCACTAAGGGAAAACTTACCGTTTGGCCAGTTCCTCCGTATCAGTCGGAATTGCTCTGATAAGGTTGATTTCATAAACCATAGTCCGGTTTTGAAAAAGAACCTAAAAGAGCGAGGATACCCTTCTCACATCATTAGAAGGGCGTATAAAAAGGCTGCGAATATATCAAGGTCAGATTGTCTATCAAAACAAACTACGACTACTCTTGACAAAATCACCTGGGTGTCCTCTTTCACACCGATTAGCAACGATCTAAGGAAAACCATTCTAGCTAATTGGAAAATGATCAATACAGAGGATTTTAGTATACCTCCTCCTCGTTTTGCATTCAAACGCCTCACCAACATTAGAGACAAACTGGTCCACACCTACCCAGTGTCCAAATCTAGCCCAAATGCACAATCTACACTGTGGCAATTACCTCCGGTAATAGGACATTTTAAGTGTGGGAAGTGTAATATGTGCCAATTCACAAAGAACATCAAAACAATCGATTTGAAAAACATAAGTTCGGAACTAGATTCCTTTAGTAATTGTGCCACCAAATGGGTTATATATTGTATTATATGCCCATGCGGACTCATATACATCGGTAAAAAAACAAAACATTCGGTGCATAAAAGAATTTGAGAACACCGGGGTTGCATTAAAAACAACCCAGTGGTTAAGCCATTGGTAGAACATTATAAAAAAATGAAACACACACATAATTACATCTTTTGGTGTGTATTGTAAAAAATGGACTATCACCCACGTGGGGGGGGATCGTGACAAGAAACTGCGTAAAATAGGACTGAAATGGATATATAATTTGGACTCGGTCAAACACGGACTAAATTTATATATTGAATGGGGTCTCTTTCTGCAAAAATAACACACATAATGTGTGGGTGGACATATGCATAAAAAATAGGACCATCATTTGTTGTAATAATTATAGTGAGGAAATACAGTGGTGTACTTTCTTGGCAAAATAAATCTGCCACTTATTATATTATAGCATAACCTGGTCTATATTGCCCCTTTCAAACATGTCCGAATTGAAAGCAGACTGTTTCAGCCTCCAGTTCCATTATTGTCACGTGACTCGCTTAATAACACGTTAAAGCCGTGATGACGACAAAGTGTAAAAATACGCTTTTCTCTGATGCCGGTGGAAACCGTTGAGGCATAAGGAAAATGATGTAGAAGTGAAAAGAGATACAACTTGTATTCATAAGGTAACTCGCTATCACATGAAAGCAGATAGTTAAGATCTGAGCTCAGATTAGATACTGATGAGTAATGGCGTCCGCGCACATTTTTTTCTCCACTTCTCTGAACATTAGGGTCGGGCGGCAACAAATATCTGCATTCCGTATCTGTGTGGGAGAAACGAGACTGCGGCAACGCAGAGCCCGGCATTTTGAAACACTACTGGTATGTGCGATCACTCGTATTTTTCGCTGTAGTGCTAGATGACCCGTATGATGTGTAGTTACCTGATAGTCTGTGTATAAATATGTATGGGCTAAGATTTCCCTGAGATTTTCCTTTGGTAAATGACCGTTTCGTTCTGGTTCTGTTTTCAAAGGACAAAAGTTTTGACGGCATTTTGGAAGACGTGTTTTAAAGTGGCAACTGAAACAATTGTCCGTATGAGTTACTACGGGTGTGACTACGCAAAGAACCGGCATTTTGAAGCAGTGCTGGTATGTTTTGCTTAAATTAGAATTTGTCCTTCTGGTATCTGATATTTATTTGTTGTAAAGATCATTACGTGTTGTAGTAAGATAGCCCCGGGTTTTTCCCTTTTTTCTGTGTTTAGTCAAATGTTTGAAAGACAGCTGTGTGAATAGCCCAGTAAAGGTGTGTTTGAAGTTACAAACAAGTGGGTAAAAATAGGTATGTTTCTTGCTCTCCCTTATATTTAATAAATGATACGCTTAGTAATATGAGCTAGAATAAATTAAATTAGTTTGTTGTGATATGACAAGCCAAATAATAAGATTGTGTGGCACCAAGCAGCTACTGTTAATACATGGCTGTTCATGTGTGCTCCTGATGTAATCATACCCGCCAAAAGAGATAGAGAGGTAAAATATAGGTTCTCTGCCATGTATGCATGTACAAAAATAATAATTTGGCTCTTTTTTTGCTGTTTTTTTGCTATTTAAGATTTCTTTACAGTAATGTATGTTGTTCTGTGTTTTGTTAGATATTTCGAGACATTCCACATTTGATTGTGTAACATCTTGTACTTGTGAATATTGTGTCCTGAAGAAAGCCTTACATACACGACTAACAAATACAAAAAATAAGGAGAAGTCGGTGTGGGATCAAAAAATACTAAGGCTGGAAACGTATTGTGCACTTCGACACAAAGATAGTGGGGATGTTTTTTATCAAAGCAAGATCAGGCTATTTTGAAGTCTTCCATTGTGTTACTAACACCACTACTGTTGATTTTCAAGTATTTTGTGAACACAACATAAGTCTCTTTTATTTGTGTTTTTATGTATAATGAGTTTTGGAAATATGACCAAATGGTCTTTTTTATCAGAAAATATAATAAATTGATGAACTATTTGTGTTAATATTGAGCCTACCATCTCTTTATATTTGTTAAAAGATTGATGGCTTGTGAATACATGTTTTTGGTGTGAGCCCCAGGTGTGTAACCTCCGGTGAGGATATGAAAAGGTAGTTTGTTGGTAACCTCTTTTATACTGAACGCAGCTACTGCTGTCCTTCAAATGGAAAGTCTCCATCATTTGCTCGTAAAGCTCCTAGTGTTCCCAAAGAGAATACTTGGTGTTCTCGGGATAAGGGGTGATGACACTCCTTATTGCCTTAATCTGTTTTAAGGGGTTCTTAAGCAAGGCCCTTTTTGCCTTATTGGCCTTTTTGGTTTGGGTAACCCTGGTTCATTCATCCTCTGACTCAGAGGCACTGCTCCCAGAGGTTCCCGTCTGATCTTCCAGGTTTTCCCGAATTCTGTGAGCCCGGGAATGGCCGGCAGAATGTGGGGACCTGGTCTCTTGTGTCTTGGGGCACGCGGAGGAGTCTTCAGATTCCTCCTTGCTGCCAGGATTTGATGAGTAACCCCCCCACTGACCTAACTGGGCAGAGGTTTTCAGGATACCCTTAGTGGGCCTACTCTCCTGGGGTTCCCCACTAAATTGCACTGTACTTAGGTGCCCACACCCGGATGCCCGCCCATCCATTCCTGGGTGGTACTGGCCTATGAGCCCCATACTTTTGGCTGGATGGTAATCTGCCATCCCCGTGGCCCTGGGCTCATGTGCGCCATGGGACATGGGGGTGGCAGAGTCCAAGGACTGGGAGAGATGAAGGCCTCTGGTACTAAGGCTCCTGAGGTTATGAGGTGTTTCCCTTTCCCAGCGAATCTCATCTCGATCAGCTACTGCTCCTTGTTGCCATGCAAGAGCCTGTGCTTTCAGTTCCTCAGTTAAGGCCTTACTAGACTCTATCAGTCTCTCCTGCATGGCTACCTGTTGCTGGAGTCTATCATTGTCCTGGCAGAGAGCCTCATCCTCTCTCTCTGCTTCCTGGTTAGTCTTGGAGTACTGGACCAGTTTTTGCTGCAGGAGGGTTACCTCCAGAGTCCCATCCCTACTGGCCTGTTCCTTTCTTGCCAGAGCCTCTTCCACCCTCCTGGTGTGCTCTAACAAGTTCTGATGCTCTTTTTGGAGGTCACCCAGTCCCTGGAGGGCCAGGTGATTTTCTTCATTTTTTTCTTTTAATTGGCAGACTTCCTGGCCTACGGTCTCCCTTTCCTGACTAAGAGCCTGCATCTGTGCCGCCAGGTCATCCCTCTGCCTTTAAGGGTCCCAGCTTTCTGTCGCTCTTCTTCAAATTCTGTCTGGGTATCCAGGTCTTTCAGAATCAGTTTGTTGCTCTCTGCCTTCTCCCTATCTAGGTAGCTTTGCAGGGTGACTACCTGCTCTGCACATGCCCTTTTTGAAGTCCAATTGTTGCTCCAGATTTTTCTATCTCTGCAGTAGGGCCTCCAAACCTTCTTGGTACGACTTCTGCAAGGCCAGAAATCTGGTATTCTGGTCAGACTTTTCCTGTTGCAGGATACCTATATCCTCTTTTATTTTAACAATATACTGCCTACTATCATTTTCTTATTCCTGGCTCCTCTGCAGCCTCTGCTCGGAAGAGACCAAGTCAGATTGGGCCTTCTCTAATGCCATCAGTTGCCTATTTGCCAGATCTTGGCCTTCAGCACATTTGTCCTCTATGGCTCCCATATATAAATATAAATATGCCACTACCCTGGCAATCTTGTTGTGCTCATCCTTGGCCTTAGGGGCCATATGTAGTTCACTCAGGGCCACATGTAAGGGACCCTGATCTCTCCATTTATCTGACCCAGTTACAGTGACCTGTTGCGCGATTGCCTGCAACCACACATTTTGGTCCTGTTCAGTCCACTCACGTCTCACAAATAGCTTATGTAAGAGGTGCTCTCTGGCTATTTTGATATCTACGAAGGTCGTCATTCTGGAAATTGATTTCCTTCCTGACTTACAGAAGTTAGTATTTTATTTTGTAAAACAGACAGTTTCCTTAGAGCGTTCCTTTGAGGAGTGTTTTTACAGTGTAATACAGTGTGGTGATCCAACAGGATTTATGTATCCTGTCAGTTAGCACACTGTATTACGCTGCACAAATGGTAGATCTAATCCAGACGTCCCGGCCCGAGCCCCCACTCTGTTAAGGGACTTCAATTCAGCACTCCAATTAAGTCAATGTCGAGTCTGGGATGCCCAAGGGAAGGCCTTATTTATATATTTTTATGACAAGTTCATGGATCTGGATGATAAACCGTTGTATAACACCCCTCTCTTTGAATCCCCCTGACCCCACTGAGCCATTAAGTAGGTTTGTTTTGCAATTTACAAATTTATTGGAAAATTAAACAAGATATATATATCACACTTTTAAGAATAAATTAATATTTGATAACACACTTATGAAGATAATGTTGATCAACAATGGATCCTAGCATACTTTTTTATCAGTTAGGAGTTGGTACAGAAAGGATAAAATAGCTGAGAATTCTTTATGGTTTCAAGGAAGAGTAATGGTGGAAAGGAATGCAGTACAGAAATAAACTGATATGGTTTCAATAAGAGATAATATAATCACTTTTCCCCTTTGTGGCAATTTGCTCCCCCCTATGCAATATAAAGAGATGGAAGGAAAGCACACAGTTTTCAGGAATGCAATCACAATACAATACGAATTTCACTTCATCCCTAGCAAGCTTAGAACACAGGGATGATTTTAAATCACAGGCAAAATACTTAAATGTGATTTGCAAAGAAGTGAAAATATGCTAAAAATTGTTTTTATTCCCTATAGGCGATTCAGGGTAGGTGGCAGCTACTTTGAATTAGTTCAGGTCAACACTATCAGTGATTCATGAGGGATTATTAGGTTGAAAACGGATTTCAGCAATGCAAAGCAAAAGACAGGTGGTGAAATGAGCTAGTTGCAATTCGCGGCACTTTTTCCAAGTGCGTCGAGCGCGATTACGGAAAAACTATAAGGAGTAGAAAGTCAGTTTAGGGCTTGTTGGAAAAAGCTTTAAAATGAAAGTTAAATCTCGTTCCTAGCACACGCGGTTCCAAAGATACAGACAATTTTGTGGAGGTAGATTTTCAGAAATAAAGTAGTGATTCAGAATGGCAAATAACACTTTCACAGGTTTAAAGTCAGAGAACTGACACAATTTCTATGATGCAGTTCTGGACAGGTTAAAATGGTTTGAATCAGATTATTTTAGACTAAAAGATTGGGTCTGGCACAGTTTTCAGGATACTCACTCCTAGTCTTGGAAGGAATGGGCCTCCATCACGGATCTGGTCAGCAGGTTTAGCTGTAGTTCTCTCGCCACGGACGGTCTCTGGTACCGGTTCTGCTCACAGCGATCTGGGTCAGCTCTGCTCTGCTGGTCTGGATCTCTGGTTCTGGCAAAAGTTCTTGGCACTACATACAGCTCTGCTTTCTGGGTGTTTCTGGCACAAGGTTCTAGGCCAGAATCATACAGCTCGCCCGGCTGTTGAATGGTTTGGTTAGGTTGCTGGATTCTGAGGGCTGCTAAGAAGAATTCAGCTTTTGGACTAGGCCTCTCTGCTGCAAGTTCTGAAATCTGGAGTCTGGTTTTCTAAGTTCTGGTTCTGGAGTCTTCTGGATATTGTCTGGTCCGGCAAAATGCTTTGCAAGAAATCAGTTTGAAGTGGAAAGTGAATGTCCCTTCCTTGGTCTTAGTGGCTGTTTTTATGTCTTTTGAAAGTGGGTGGGAAGGCTGACTTTCTATCCCAACCCTCTGAGGATCCTGATAGGTGAGAGAATCTACCGTCCTCTGATTGGGGAAGAAAATGAAGTGTCATCTTGATGAGGTAGGTTTATGGGTCAGAGGATCCTCCCCTTGTCAATTTGCACAAAAATCTATTTTTGATCCAAATACAGATTTATCTATGTACAATTTTTCTAATATTAAATGTCCAGTTTACATATTTTCTGTAGCACCAAACCATCCGATCTCTGTCTTTGTAAGATGTTGTGTCCACTTCTGACAGAATTCTGCCCTTTTCATCAAGAGCACAACCTCTAACCTTTTCCAGAATTTACACAAACATGTACAAGGAATATGGCCAACAGATGATAAGGTGTCAGGTTTGTAACATACAGACATTTGGAGTAATACCTTATTTTCCACTACTACCCCCCAGAACATACCGCAGAGTCCTAACACCTCTTAAAATGTGCACCGAAAAATCACAAGAATGAATGATATTATTATGTAATTTTGAAAATTTCGTACTATGAATTATCCATCTTTTTAAAATTATGTTCTGGCCCAGATGGGTGTGGTTTAGGTTCCAAAGCACATGGGGGGATTTCTGTCTGTCCCCGCCTCCAGCTCAGGTGGCTCCCAGAAGCACTGATCCTCCCAGTTTCGTCCAAGAGGAAGCCATTTATGACCCCCCTAATTTAACATTTGCCTGAGCCAAGGAAAGCTCATTGTTCTGTTTCCTGCAGCCCCAGGTACCCCACTCCTAATTCAATCAGAGAGGTGTAATCTCATTTTGGTGGGAACAGCAGAAGGCAGCCAGGCCTGTGAATGCAGTTGCTGGGCAAGTTTCAACTCCTGTCGGGGGTAGTTGCCAGGCAGAATTCAATCTCTTCAAGCCAGGCTTCAGCTAAGTGTCAGTTTTGTTCCAGTTTTCTTCATTCAAATCAAACTTACAATTTTTACACATGCAGCTAGAACACTGATTCTAAGTTCAAAACTATGACATTTAAACAGTTGCAACCTATGTGACACTCAAAAGTAGGTCACTCATTTATTTTATACATTTCGATTTTAGTGGTTTTAAGTCCAATTTCACTTAAGCTGCTGACATCCACCGCTCAGCCAGTTGTGTTATGAACATTATTTTAGGCTCTTCATCTTTGCAGATTTTGTATGCACACAAGGCTACATTCTGCCAAAGGTCTGCTGGTGTTCAGTGAGATTTTTGAATATCTTGCAATGTTTAAAATAGGCATCTGCAAACCAATGGCAAACATTGCCTGGTAGTACGAATCTTTCCTACTATATGTGCCATTAGATGCAGCCATGCTGCCCAGCAAAACCCTAGACTGCAAATGAGAATAGTGACCTCCATTCTACCTATCAACTGAAGGCCAACCCTAATGGGAGGGGGAGTGAAAACCAAACTGAGGAATGATGGATTAGGTATGCATAGTGTGAAAAGGACATGATGTCCAGCCTAGTGTGAAATGGAAATGATATGAAAAGTGAACATCATTTAAACTAGTAATTATCTGCTATTGTGGTATATTTGAAATAGGACATGGTGTGCCAACTAACATATGATGAACTGGTGAATATTAGCTAAATGGGCATGAGGTAATTGGATATCTGTTCATAATATAAACTAGTAATGATGTAATCTGTGGTTTTGCTGTAAAATACCAGTGACATGCTTGCTATCCATGATGTGAACTGGTAAGCGTCTGTACCAGCATACCCCCCCTCCTACTTTCCATCTATTCAGGCTGAGGCAATTTCCCTGGATGCCTACATCCCTCAAACCTGTGCCCAAAATAGGGACATCGACCTGCCCAGCCCACATCACTAGGTTTCTTAACATATGGATGCATACCCACAGCAGTGCATGCTCTCTCTGGGCTGTCTTCAGTACCTCTCAAGCAACACACATCAACACACACAAACTACTTCTCAGAATGAAGCAATTTGAATATATGACACCAGCATTACGTATTCTCCACTGACTACCCATCAAAACAAGTGTTAATTTCAAAACATTGTGTATCGCTCATCGTTCATATCACACAGGGGGCCATTTCTCCTGCAGAAGTACATCTCCACACTACGTTCCCTCCAGAACACTTATGTCCAGCAATGCTGCTTTGGTACTAAGCCCCAACATCAACATGAAATGGCGAAGAGGATATGTTTTTTTCAATGTTATCAACAAAACTGAGGATCACCCTATCCAAAACTCTCCATCTCGAAGTGAGCCAATTGATTTTCAGGAAACAGCTCAATACTTGGCTTTGCAACCAACCACTTTGAAAGAAATGAAAATGAATAGCAACTTCCTAAAGAAGAGTGCACTAGAAACTTGGGCTAATTTATAACAAGCAATTCTCAAAACTCTTAGCACTACCAGCTATGGGAAACGAATCTGATTCATGGAAGCTCTTCTGTGTGACACTGGTTGGCACCTACATCTCAGTGAAATCTACCACTAAAAGTGAGGAAGCGACAACGCCCTCACCATCCCCCATCAACCCCTCATCCCTCAACTAACTCCTCACTACTAAAATCTGGCACTCCTTCAGACGACCTCCAGGTCTAGTGTACTTAACAGATCCAGACCCTATCCATCTTCATTCAACAACCATGCTGTCAATTGTTAATGACTCCAATCAAGCATTCCCACTAGGTCAGTGCCTTGTCTGGGATTGCTCAAGTGAAGCCCTTATTTATATATTTTTATGACACGTTATACTCTGGATGATAAACCCTTATATAACGCCCCTCTCTTTGAATTCCCCCGACCTCACTGTGCCAAGAAGCAGCTTTGTTTTGCAATTTAAAAGATTTATTGAAAAATTAAACAATATATATATATATATCACACTTTTATAAATAAATTGATAATTGATAACACACTTGTGAATATGAGCAGTAATCAGCAATAGGTAATCCTACAGTGGCACAGTTCTTGGTTACTTATGAATAAGAACAAAGGACTACGGTAGCAGAGAATGCTTTATATGGTTCAAGGAAATGCAAGGTGGGACAGAATGCAACACAGAAATAATTTGATATGACTTCAGCGAAAGATAATATGATTACTTTTCTCTGACAATTTACTCCCCCCCTATACAATGTAAGGAGATGGAAGTAACACACACAGTCTTCAGCAATACAATCACAGTACAATATGAATTCAGTTCCCCCCTAGCAAGCTTAGAGAAACAGGATGATTTTAAACACAGGCAAAGTACTTTAAATCTGGTAGGCAAAGAAGGGAAAAATAGGCTAAAAATGATTTTAATTCCCTCTAGAGGTTCAGGGTGAGTCAGAGATACTTTAAATCAGTTCAGGCCAGCCCTATCAATGATTTAGGGATGGTTACCAGGTTGAAAACGGAATTCCGTAATGGAAGCAAAAGACAAATGTTTTTACACGTGGCTGCAATGAAGCAAAATGTCAAATCGCGGTAATTTAGTCGCCTGTGTCAAGCGCAATTACGGAGGAAGTATAAAGAGTAGCAAGTCGGTTTAGAGCTTGTTGGAAAGCTTAGAATCTCAGCTTTAAAAGAAAAAAATCTTGCTTCTATCACAAACGGTTCAAGAGATACGGACGAATTTGTGAAGGTAGATTCTCAAAATAAAAGTAAAGCTCAGAATGACAGATGACAATTTTGCAGCTTTGAATCAACAGGAGGAACACAATTTCTATGATGCAGTCCTCAATAGGTTAAAATAGTTTTAATTAGATTATTTTAAACTAAGAGATTGGTTTTGCACAGTTCTGGCTGAGTACTCACACTATATTTTGGACAGGAATGCGACTTCGTCACGGATCGGGTCAATAGATTTAGCTGCGGTTCTCTCTGCTCGGTGGGTCAATCAGGCACCGGTTCTGCTCACAGTGGTCTGGGTGCCGATAGCAGAACCCGCGGTTCTGCTATCGGCACTTCTTTCTGGGTCTGCTACCGGTTCTGGCAAAAGTTCTTGGCAAAGATTTCAACAGCTCGCCCGGCTGTAGAATAGTTTGGTTGGATTGCTGGATTCTGAAGGCCTGCTGAAATAGGATTTAGCTGGTCGTCCAGACCTCTCTACTTTAAGTTCTGGAGTTAAGTTCTGGTCTCTGGAGATTGATGGATTTGAAGTCTGGAGTCTCTCGGCAAAGCGTCCCGCAAGAAAGGGGAAAGTGAATGTCCCTGTCTGGCTTCCAGTGGCTCTTTTTATGTCTTTTGAAAATAGGCGTGGATGCTAACTTTCTTTGCCCAACCCACTCACGATTTGATAGGTCAAGGATTTCTCTTTGACCTGATTTAAGAAGGGAACAGTGAGTTAGAGTGATGAGGTGGGTTTATGGTCAGAGGATCCTCCCTTTGTCAAATTGCACACAAATCTATTTCTGATCCAAATACCCATTTATCTATGTACCATTTTTCTAATATTATATGTCCAGTTAACATATTTTCTGTAGCACCAAACCATCCGATCCCTGTCTTTGTAAGTTGTCGTGTCCACTTTTGACAGAATTCTGCCCTTTTCATCCAGATAACGACCTCTAAACTTTTCCAGATTTTACACAAATGTGCACAAGGGATATGGGTTTCAGATGATAAAGTGTCAGATTTTTAACATGCATACATTTGGAGTAACAACCTTATTTTCCGCTACTACTCCCCAGAACATACCAAACACCTGACACCTCTTAAAATGTGAGCAGAAAAATCACAAGAATTATATTATTTATATAATTTTCCATCTATGAAATTCTGCACTATGAATTATCCATCTTTTTAACATTATGCTCTAGCCCCAAAGGGGTGTGGTTTTCCAAAGCACATGGTGGAATTTCTGGTTGGTCCACTTCCCCCAAGCTCAGCTTCCTCACAGAGGCACTTCGCCTCCCACTTCTCCCAAGAGGAAGCTATTTTACGACCCCCCCAATATAACATTTGCCTGAGCCCAAGACAGTGCTTTGTTCAGTTTCCTGCAGTCCCCAGGTCCCACTCCCCTAATTCAATCAGAGAGGTGTCATCTCCTTTTGGTAGGGGCAGCAGAATGCAAGCAGGCCTGGGAACACAGCTGCTGATCAGGTTTCAACTCCTGTCGGGGGTAGTTGTCAGGCAGAATTCAATCTCTTTAAGCCAGGCTTCCGCTAAATGTCACTTTGGTTCCCAGTTTTCTATATTCAAACCAAACTTGCAATTTTTACACATGCAGCTAGAATGCTGATTCTAAGTTCAAAACTATGACATTTAACAGTTGTAAACTATGTGACACTCAACAGTAGGTCACTCATTTATTTTAAACATTTCGATTTTAGTGGATTTAAGTCCAATTTCACTTCAGCTGCTGACATCCACAGCTCAGCAAGTTTCATTATGAACATTATTTTGGGCTCTTTCTCTTTCCAGATTTTGTATGCACACAAGTCTACCTTCTTTCAAATGTCTGCTGGTGTTCATTGAGATTTTTGAATATCTTGCAATGTTTAAAATAGGCATTTTTAGCTTGCATTTCAGAGAAACAAAGGTGATTTCAAAGTGCTTTTTGAGCTAACCGGCACTGCTGTTTTTCCTTTGGCACCACGTTTCACTCATGATGCTTCTGGCCCATCACACTCGCACTGGTGGGTGGCAGGTCAGACGTCCATTTTGGTGTGTGCAAAACTGTGCGGTTTTCCTGGATTCTGGCGCAACATGGGCTTTCACCCTCTTGGATTTCCTAAGCCCACAGCACCAATTGTTGCAGCATAATAGTCCAAACGTGGGTCAGGACACCCAACAAGCCCCGCGCCTGACTGCGCTTTGATTTCGAGTCGAGGGGGAGTCGGGTGCAAAGGATGTTTTGATCCACGCTCTGGTATGTCCGCATCATCTTCTTCCAATTCCGCATGTTGGCAGTTCAGCATCTTTTCCTCCATCCAGTTGGATCGATCGGTTCTCCTCGCCTGTCCGGATGGGAATATTGGGTGGTACCCCGGGCCCCTCGGATCTTTGCTCCCGGTCCCCGGGTCGTTCTCCTTGGTCAGTCTCCATGGTTTCATCTCTCCTAGGATGATAAAGCAAAGCGGCAATACACATTCCTAGACATTTTTCCACCACTATTAATGGTGTGGCGAACATATACATTTTATACATCCGGATACATTTGCAGTCTTATTTTAAAAAACAAGATATAACAGGAAACATTTTCATACCAGAATCATGATATTTTAGAGAATATATGCGGGATATTTTAGGGTTGGAACTGAATTACTCTGGAGCGGCCCCCTCTGGGATTCCAGAGGATTCCGCCAGTTGCTGCAGAGTGTACCTGGGATGGCAACACTTTAGCTGATTTATATGTACCCACTTGTCTTCCCCTTCTGCCAGACTACCTTTGAGGATGCAGATCTTATAAGCTACTGGGGAGATCTTGTCTATAATTTCAAACGGTCCCTTCCATGCAGGCAAACATTTTCGCTGTTTGGCCTGGTTTCTTTGGAAATTGTATAGATAGATCCGGTCTCCCACATTATATTCCTTCCTGGTGGTTTTCAAATCATAGTGAATTTTCATGCTATCAGCTGATCTTTCTAGATTCCGCTGAGCATAGGCAAAAGCATGTTGGAGGTGTTTCCTCAAATTCTCCACATACTAATGAGTTGTGGAGGCATTGATCAACGTCTGCTCTTGGGTCCTGTAGAGCAAATGCTGGGGAAGCACCATGATGCGTCCAGTCATCAACTCAAATGGTGACATTTTGGTTGCAGATGAAGTGGTAGATCTGATGGCCATTAGGACCAGAGGTAATCGGATATCCCAACTTGGCCCAGAATCCGCCACAAACTTTTTTAAGATGCTCACAATGGTTCGGTTATAGCGTTCTACTGCCCCAGAAGAAGCTGGTTGGTAAGCAATATGTAGCTTCCTTTTGACCCCCAGTATCTCCCACATCTTTGTCAGTACCTCGCTGGTAAAATGGCTATCTCTGTCTGACTCAATCCTTTGAGGTGAACCAAAACGGGAAAAGATGTGGTTAATCATCAGGGCAGCTGCTGTTTCCGCCTTGCAGTTTGGTGCCTGGAGACATTCCACCCACTTGGTAAACAAGCATGTGAACGTCAACATGTACTTTTTTCCTCTAGATGAGCGAATCACAGGGCCTACGAAGTCGATTTGCAAATCTGACCATGGCAGTGTCATCCCCCTCTTTTGGAGAGGCGCACGGTGTGTGAGGGATGATGGCTGAAATTGTGCACACACCAGACACCCCTTCAAGTATTGGTCGAGGTCCTGCCCCATGTGTGGCCAGTATGCAACCTCTCTTAAGATCTCCAGTGTCGTATGAAACCCCCTATGACCGGCGGTGGCCGCATCATGGGCGTTATTTAACATCAGGCTTCAGAATGAGGTAGGGACCACCCAGTGATCATGGCCAGCTTGTGATTTCCTTACCAACAAACCGTCTTGGATTCGGAACCTCTTTGGACATTTCATCAACACTCTAAGGTCCTCTTTCCCAATGTAATCGGTATCCGTCAGGGGAAAGTTCTCAGGGTCCTCAATGTGTTGGTAAAACCTACCAATTATTGGATCCCCTTTTTGAGCCGTAATCAAATCAGCATCTGGAGTCTCCTTACTCCATTGTGCAGTTGAAAGTTCATTGTGAGCATTTGTCTGGGACCTAGTGATAGCCGTGAGCTGGATTTCCCCCAACAGGGACTCTATTTCTATTAGATCCCCTTGGATGGCCCCGCTTTTGGCCAGCTGATCAGCTAAGTCATTTCCAGTTTTGTCTGGTCCCTCTACATTGGAATGACCCTTGATCTTTTTCCAGTAGATGTTCATCCCATTCGATGTGACCAGATCATCAATGTTTTGGATCAACTTCCCATGTTTCAAGGGTTTGTTGTTAGCACATAGCATGACTATGGTTTTCCAATTAACCAGGTGCTCCACGAACCCGTTCCTTACATAATCTGAATTTGTGATTATGACCAGTTCGTGGAGTCGGTGTTGGACAGCAGTTTGGATGGCTTGATGCACAGCCATCAACTCTGCTACTTGACTACTTCGGGGGCCAATTTTGTACCCAGCGGAGGGTTCTGGGGACTCATTCACCCATGCATTCCCTACGCCGGCCACCAGTTCTTTTTCCCCGTTGTTGTCAACATGGTAAGAGTATCCATCCACATAGACAGTGGGCATTCCCTCACACTTGTCCTCTTCAAAGACTTTGTGTGGGGAATTAAGGTATGCCTCCATGTTGTCCTTGATTTTAAGACTTTCGTCCTCGAGACAGTTTTCTCTGGCACAATCATGCAAGTCAGCCAGACCTTGCGCGAGGGGACTCTTCTTGTTTTGGCCATATCTGACCTCCACAGGAAAGCCTTGCATTGACAGAATCCAGGAAGTAATTCGGGAATTACTCACATTTACGGCCCAGATTATGTCACTTTGGAGATATTGCAGAGGCTGGTGTGTAGTCTGCACTATGATGTGTTCCCCCTGGATGAACAGGCGGTAATTCTTCAATGCAAACACCGTTGCCAGGAGTGCCTTCTCACAATCGTTGAATTTTTCCTCCACAGAGGATAAAGTTTTTCTCGCATAGGAGATTACTTTATTAAACATGTCATGCTTTTGGTATAATACTGCCGTCAAGCACGTATTAGAGAACACTGTCTCCAGGAAGAACTCCTTGTTTCTGACAGAGTAAGCTAGGCAAGGCGCTTGTGAGAGGCTTCTTTTGAGTTATCTTACTGCCTTGGATTGTTCTGGACCCCATTCCCACTTGACCCCCCCTTCAAGAGATGAATCAGGGGTCTGGTGATCTCTGCGTAGCCCTCAATGAACTTTCTGCTGTAATGAATCAGTCCAAGGAGGCTCCTTAGTTCCCGCAGAGTTGTGGGATCTTTCAGTTTCTGAAGTGCTTCCACTTTCTTTTCCTGGGGACAGAGACCCTGAGGAGTAATCTCATGCCCCAAGAAATTAACACGGGTTCTACACCACTGTGCTTTCTGAAAGGAAAGTTTTGCTCCGGCGGCCTTCAACTGTGTCAGAACATAACAGATCTTCGCTATGTGTTCTTCCACAGATGAACTTTTGATGAGGACATCATCTACATAAGCCAGGTTACCCCTCGCACCCAGGTCAGGCATGGTCTTATGTAGGAAAATGTTGAACTCATTGCCGGAGTTGAGGTATCCGAAGGGAGTCCGGGTCCATGTGTACTGCTGGCTCCCAAAGGTAAAAGCCAGTTTGTATTGGTCCTCCCTACTGACATGCACGGTCCAGTATCCATTGGTCAGGTCTATTGCAGTGAATGCCTGTAACCCCTGAATCTGGGCCAGCCCTTGGTCAATGTAGGGCAGAGGCCATTGGGAAGTATGGACCCGTTTGTTGAGCTCCCTAAGGTCGGGGCAGAGTCTTCACTGGCCGTTTGGCTTCAATATTCCCAGCCCCGGATTATTGAAGGTACTGTGTACTGGATGGATTATTCCCCGGGACTCAAGGTTCTTAATTATTTCAGTAAGGGACTCCATTGATGCGAGAGGCAAGCGATATTGCTTCACAAACACTGGAGTCATGCCAGGGTCCGTGGGATTTGTTGTTGTGTGGATGTCGGTGCGACCACAGTCACGTGAGTCTACCGCAAAGAGATCTTGGAAATCCAAGAAAACTTGTTTCAACTTTTGCTTCTGTTCCAGAGTCACACGGGCATCAGCTAGGTTGACTCTCTCTTCCACCATCTGCCTGAAGCCTGGAAAGACTTCTGGTTTTGCTATCTCAGCGGCCTCCTCCAGCTGGCTGGAGAAGTCCATGGTCAGAGTGCTGATTTGTAACGGAGGCTTCAGGTGGGAAAGGCAGCCCTCATGGACCTGGAAAATCACCTCATCCCCTCTGAAGTCACAAGTCACATCTTCCTTACCATAAGGGCAAGAAGTGTACACCAGGAAGTTCCCCCCATGCCGGGTAAAGATCCTGTCTATTGTCATCACTGTCACTGTCAAAACAGTCCTTGGGGATTGGTCCTAACAGTTCATTTCCTAAATCAATGGAGAAATGTCGGTCATCAACCGCCATTCCAATAATGGTGCCTGCGGCTAGAGTAATACTCTTTAAGTCGCTGTTATCCACCTCTATTGGAATGGTGTCATGTTCTATGTTGACTAATGGTGGTGGGTTTACCCCTAACCCTTACTGTTGGAGGAAAGCATTTAGATGAATATAAGCATCAGGGTTTTTCAATTTTTGTCCTCTTTTAACTTTCACTTCCAGGGAGAATTGTCGTGTCCTTTCTGGGATGGTGACTTTCTCTTTTATCTGAATTTCAACTGCATAAGGTAGCAATTGAGCTGACCTAAATGCCTTTTCTGGATCATCAAAGCCCATGGGATTATCCGCTAATCGGGACCAAGCTTTGAAGTTTATTAGGTCCAAAATTATGGCAAAGCGATTGAGAATGTCACTGCCTAAGTAAAAGGCGGCAGTGATGTCTCGCACAACCCAAGAATTATGGACTATGCTCTTGTTGACAGTGGAGATTTTGAGCATACACCTGCTTGGCAGGAGATGTTTCGAAAATTGCGTGTTTACAGGTCCATTTCCCATTTGTCTATCAGTTTGAATGTGGGAATGGCTGGATCTTTTGGGAGTTGGCTGAACATGGCTTCGCTGATGAAGCTCTTACTGTTGTTCACACACACTTGAGCGAGAACATAGTCCTTCCCATCATTTAACTGAACAGGGATGAACAACTGCTCTCCAATTTGCTGAATATGAGCCAGGCTCTGAGCTGATTTCACATCTTTCTGGACTATAGGAATGGGAATGTCTGATTGTGGATTGGTAAAGAATTTCAGAGTGTTTCCTTCCAGTGTGGGATATGACCTTAAACTGGAACGAAGGTTGATTTTCAGAAATAGAGAGGACCCCCCATCACCAGTCTGTTGTCCTACTGCTATTACTGTCACCTCTGGAATTTGGTTGTTCTGGAAGTGAAATTCTACTTGGTCAGATTTTTGTTCAAGCATGTGGCATGTGCCGTTTAAACTAACATGGTTGACACTCTGCTTTAATTTTATGGTTCGGCTATTCTGAGTCCAGAGGACCTTGTTTACGCAATCTATTAGGGGTGACAACCTTCTAAGGAGGTCATTCCCTAGTAAACAAGGGGTGCCCTCTGGAGTCACTACTATGACCGGGTGTTTCACCTTGTGTCGCCCAATTTTGATGTCCAAATCTGTAGTCCCCTCGACGGGAATTTCCTTCCCGTCAAAGTTCTGGAGTTGTCCAGGAAGAGAGGTGAGAGGAATACGGTAATTCTCCCCCCTTCCTGCATTTAGTTCATCAATGGCCCTTTTGGACAGAAGGGTAGCTTGGTATCCAGTGTCCACCAGTGGCAAAATTGTACCCTGCCCCTGTACTTGGCATGGTATCTTCCCTCCTTCTCCTCAAGGGGGCACAGATAATGCACATTTTTGGACAACTGGTGGGCTAACTTCCTGGTTTTGGACATTGAGAGAGAAGAAATTTGGGCAGAATTCTGTGGAGAGCCTTGGGAATTTGAAAGAAAAAGTTGGCAACTGGAAATGGTTTCGGGTTCCCCTGGTTCCGGTTCTGGGCCGCCCCCCCCTTTTTGGAGGCAGTCATCAGGGTGGGTTTGAACCAGGGGTTTTTGGTATTGTTGGTTCTGGTATAGGAATGGGCGGTGACAGCTCGATCCCCACATCTACCCACTCTGGATTGGAATCCCTTGGGACCCATTTTTCCTTGGGAGGAGTTCCCCGTCTCTGAAGGAGAAGATCCTTTTCCCAGGATCCTCTGAGGATCCCTCTCCCTCAAATTGGAAGACCTTTACCTCCTCCACAAAATGGGTCTGTTTGGGTCCTTTGTTTTTCCTACCTTCTCTCTGCTCCTTGGGTGGCAGACTTCCAGGGGTAGGAGATTTTGTTTCCGGTTCCTGGTTTTCCAGGAGCTGTTTACAAGTTGGGAAGGAAGCTTCCTCCAAGGCTTTACACCCTCCCTTCCCCTTGTGCCTCCTCCCTGGGAACCGGTGGGTTATCGGGGTGCTGCCCCCGTAATTGTTCTGGAGCACTAGTCCCAGAGTTTGGGGCATTCTGCGGTGGCATGCTCAGCTGAGGGTTCTGTTGAGCCCTCAGTATGTGACCCAGATCCCGTGCCATATTTTGGACCTGGCGCTCTATCTGTGAAACCTGCTCAGGCTGATACGGGGTCTATTTTCTCCCCTGGGCTGATCCCGGGAAGGGTAGCTATCCCTTCTCTGGTAGTACCCTGGGTTGGGAAGATTTGGGTACCCCTACACCCTTGGCCTCCCCTCTCCCGGATTAGGTTGTCTGGGCTCAGGGAAGTGGGGAAAGAAGGATGGATGATTTTGAGGCTGGAAGTTGGGTGGATACATGGGGAACAAGTTCTGCCCAGGATTTGGTGAATTTCTGCCCTCCTGGGGGAAGTGTGGAGCGAAGTTCCCTGGGTTGGGTGCTTGGTTGGATCCCCCCTTTGGGCCGGAGGAGTCCACACATAACCCAGGATTGGACTGTTTCCCTTATAGCAGGGACTTACATAGTCAGGGGAGCGGGGGACCCCATTTGTGGGACTACCTCCTTGACTCCCTGTCTGTGACTGGCCCGAGGGCCTTCTGGGCTGTGAATTATTTGGTGCAGGCAGGTTTTTAGGTCCCCCCATCTCCAAATTTAAAACGGGGGCAACCTTTACCTCTGTCACCTTGGCAGCAGCAGGGGTGCTGTTGGTTTTGGGGTTTTTGGGCTGATTCTTTTTGTCCACCGGTTTCTGCACCTCATAGATGCGGGTGGTTTGCTCGATGACCCAGTCTAAAAATCTTTTCTCGTTAAAATCTCTCACGAGCTGGGTCATTATGTATTTGGGGAGAACATGGAAAAATGTGTTGATGAATTCTGTGCTGTCCATGCGCACCCTTCTGGTGGTCTGCGCAAAGGCACGCTTCAATTCTTGCACGAATTCTTATGGGGCCTGATCCTCCCCACATTGCAAATTGTAGGCTGCCTTGCGAGCCTCTTGGGGATTCCGGTGAACAGAAAAATGTTTCAAGATGGCCGCCCTATATGTGGACCATCTTGAATGGTTTTGGTCTTCCAGCCCCGTAAAGAAACTGGAGTATTCCGGGGAGAATGTCCATTTGACATACTGACTGCAGCTACTGCTGTCCTTCAAACAGAAAGCCTCCATCATTTGCTCATAGAGCTCCAAGTGTTCCCAAACAGAATACTTGGCGTTCTTGTGATAAGGCGTGATGACACTCCTTATTGCCTTGATCTGCTTTAAGGGGTCCTTAAGCAAGGCCCTTTTTGCCTTATTGGCCTTTTTGGTTCGGGTAACCCTGGTCCACTCATCCTCTGACTCAGAGGCACTGCTCCCAGAGGTACCCATCTGATCTTCCAGGTTTTCCGGATTCTGCGAGCCCGGGAATGGCTGGCCGAATTTGGGGACCTGGTCTCCTGTGTTCTGGGCCGCTCAGAGGATTCTTCAGATTCCTCCTTGCTGCCAGGATTTGATGGGTACCCCCTCACTGACCTAACTGGGCGGAGGTTTTCAGGATGCCCTTAGTGGGCCTACTCTCCTGGGTTTCCCCACTAAATTGCACTGTGCTTAGGTGCCCATACCCGGATGCCTGCCCATCCATTCCTGGGAGGTACTGGCCTATGAACCCCATACTTTTGGCCGGATAGTAATCTGCCCTCCCTGTGGCCCTGTGCTCATGTGCACCAGGGGACATGGGGTGGCAGAGCCCAAGGACTGGGAGAGATAAAGGCCTCTGGTACTAGGGCTCCTGAGGTTATGCTCAGGTGTTTCCCTTTCCCAGCGAACTTCATCTATGTCAGCCCCTGCTCCCTGTTGCAATGCAAGAGCCTGCGCTTTCAGTTCCTCAGTTAAGGCCTTAATAGACTCTATGAGTCTCTCCTGCATGGCTACCTGTTGCTGGAGCCTATCATTGTGCTGACAGAGAGCCTAATTCTCTCTCTGTGCCTCCTCATTGGTCCTGGAATACTGGGCCAGTCTTTGCTGCAGGAGGGTTACCTCCTGAGTCCCATCCCTACTGGCCTGCTCCTTTCTTGCCAGAGCATCTTCCACCATCCTGGTGTGCTCTAACAAGTTCTGATGCTCTTTTCAGAGGTCACCCAGCCCCTGGAAGGCCAGGTGATTTCCTTCAATTATTTCTTTTAATTGGCAGACTTCCTGGCCTAAGGTGTCCCTTTCCTGACTAAGAGCCTGCATCTGTGCTGCCAGGTCGTCCCTCTGCCTTTGAAAGGCACCAGCTTTCTGGCGTTCTTGATCAAACTCTGTCTGGGTATCCAGGTCTTTCAAAATCAATTTATTGCTTTCCTCTTTCTCTCTATCTATGTGGTTTTGCAGGATGACTACCTGCTCTGCACATGCCCTATTGAAGTCCAGTTGTTGCTCCAGCTTTTTCTGGCTCTGCAGTAGGGCGTCCAAACCTTCTTGGTACTCCTTCTGCAAGGCCAGAAATCTGTTATCCTGGTCAGACTTTTCCTGTTGCAGGATATCCATTTCCTCCTTTATTTTAATAATATACTGCCTACTATCATTTTCTGACTCCTGGCTCCTCTGCAGCCTCTGCTCCGAAGAGACCAGGTCAGATTGGGCCTTCTCTAATGCCATCAGTTGCCTATTTGCCAGATCTTGGCCTTCAGCACATTTGTCCTGTATGGCTCCCATATGTAAATATAAATATGCCGCTATCCTGGCAATCTTGTTGTGCTCATCATTGGCCTTAGGGGCCATATATAGTTCACTCAGGGCCACATGTAAGGGACCCTCCATATATCTCTCCATATATCTGACCCTGTTTCAGTGATCTGGGGTGCGATTGCCTGCAACCAGACCGCCTGGTCCTGATGAGCCCACTCACCTCTCACAAATAGCTTATGTAAGAGGTGTTCTCTGGCTATTTTGCTATCTACCAAGGTCGTCATTCTGGAACTTGATTTCCTTCCTGATTTACAGAAGTTTGTGTTTTATTTTGCAAAACAGACCGTTTCCTTAGAGCGTTCCTTTGAGGGGTGTTTTTACAGTGTAACACGGCGTGGTGATCCAACAGAATTTATATATTCTGTCAGTTAGCACACTGTATTAATCTGCACAAGTGATAGTTTTAATCCAGAATCCCCGGCTACGAGCCCCCACTCTGTTAATGTCTCCAATCAAGCATTCCCACTAGGTCAGTGACTTGTCTGGGTTGCTCAAGGGAAGCCCTTATTTATATATTTTTATGACGCGTTATACTCTGGATGATACACCCTTATATAACGCCCCTCTCTTTGAATTCCCCTGTCTCACTGAGCCAAGAAGTAGGTTTGTTTTGCAATTTAAAAGATTTATTGAACAATTAAACAATATATATATATCACATTTTTATAAATAAATTGATAATTGATAACACACTTGTGAATATGAGCAGTAATCAGCAATAGGTAATCCTACAGTGGCACAGTTCTTGGTTACTTATGAATAGGAACAGAGGACTACGGTAGCAGAGAATGCTTTATATGGTTCAAGGAAATGCAAGGTGGGACAGAATGCAACACAGAAATAATTTGATATGACTTCAGCGAAAGATAATATGATTACTTTTCTCTGACAATTCACTCCCCCCCTATGCAATGTAAGGAGACGGAAGTAACACACACAGTCTTCAGGAATACAATCACAGTACAATACGAATTCAGTTCCCCCCTAGCAAGCTTAGAGAAACAGGATGATTTTAAACACAGGCAAAGTACTTTAAATCTGGTATGCAAAGAAGGGAAAAATAGGCTAAAAATGATTTTAATTCCCTCTAGAGGTTCAGGGTGAGTGAGAGATACTTTAAATCAGTTTAGGCCAGCCCTATCAATGATTCAGGGATCGTTAACAGGTTGAAAACGGAATTCCGTAATGGAAGCAAAAGACAAATGTTTTTACACGTGGCTGGAATGAAGCAAAATGTCAAATCGCAGTAATTTAGTCACCTGCGTCGAGCGCAATTATGGAGGAAGTATAAGGAGTAGCAAGTCGGTTTAGAGCTTGTTGGAAAGCTTAGAACCTCAGCTTTAAAATAAAAAAATCTCGCTTCTATCACAAACGGTTCAAGAGATACGGACGAATTTGTGAAGGTAGATTCTCAAAATAAAAGTAAAGCTCAGAATGACAGATGACAATTTTGCAGCTTTGAATCAACAGGAGGGACACAATTTCTATGATGCAGTTCTCAATAGGTTAAAATAGTTTGAATTAGATTATTTTAAAATAAGAGATTAGTTTTGCACAGTTCTGGCTGAGTACTCACAGTATATTTTGGACAGGAATGCAACTTCGTCACGGATCGGGTGAATAGGTTTAGCTGCGGTTCTCTCTGCTTGGCGAGTCAATCAGACACCGGTTCTGCTCACAGCGGTCTGGGTCTGGTCTGCGGTTCTGCTATCGGCACTTCTTTCTGGGTCTGCTACCGGTTCTGGCAAAAGTTCTTGGCAAAGAATTCAACAGCTCGCCCGGCTGTAGAATAGTTTGCTTGGATTGCTGGATTCTGAAGGCCTGCTGAAAAAGGATTTAGCTGGTGGTCCAGGCCTCTCTGCTTTAAGTTCTGGAGTTAAGTTCGGGTCTCTGGAGATTGATGGATTTGAAGTCTAGAGTCTCCCGGCAAAGCGTCCCGCAAGAAAGTGGAAAGTTAATGTCCCTGTCTGGCTTCCAGTGGCTCTTTTTATGTCTTTTGAAAATGGGCGTGGATGCTAACTTTCTTTGCCCAACCCACTCACGATTTGATAGGTCAAGGATTTCTCTTTGTCCTGATTTAAGAAGTGAGCAGTGAGTCAGAGTGATGAGGTGGGTTTATGGTCAGAGGATCCTCCCCTCAAATTGCACACAAATCTATTTCTGATCCAAATACCCATTTATCTATGTACCATTTTTCTAATATTATATGTCCAGTTAGCATATTTTCTGTAGCACCAAACCATCCGATCCCTGTCTTTGTATGATGTCGTGTCCACTTTTGACAGAATTCTGCCCTTTTTATCCAGATAACGACCTCTAAACTTTTCCTGATTGTACACACATGTGCACAAGGGATATGGGTTTTAGATGATAAAGTGTCAGATTTTTAACATGCATACATTTGGAGTAACAACCTTTTTTTCCGCTACTACTCCCCAGAACATACCACAGAGTCCTGACACCTCTTAAAATGTGTGCAGAAAAATCACAAGAATGATGATATTATTTATATAATTTTTACAAGTCCGCACTATGAATTATCCATCTTTTTAACATTATGCTCTGGCCCCAAAGGGGTGTGGTTTTCCAAAGCACATGGTGGAATTTCTGGTTTGTTCACTTCCCCCAAGCTCTGCTTGCTCACAGAGGCACTTCTCCTCCACTTCTCCCAAGAGGAAGCTATTTTACGACCCACCGCAATATAACATTTGCCTGAACCCAAGACAGTGCTTTGTTCAGTTTCCTGCAGTCCCCAGGTGCCACTCCCCTAATTCAATCAGAGAGGTGTCATCTCCTTTTGGCAGGGGCAGCAGAATGCAACCAGGCCTGGGAACACAGCTGCTGATCAAGTTTCAACTCTTGTTGGGCTTAGTTGTCAGGCAGAATTCAATCTCTTTAAGCCAGGCTTCCGCTAAATGTCACTTTGGTTCCCAGTTTTCTATATTCAAACCAAACTTGCAATGTTTACACATGCAGCTAGAATGCTGATTCTAAGTTCAAAACTATGACATTTAACAGTTGTAAACTATGTGACACTCAACAGTAGGTCAGTCATTTATTTTAAACACTTTGATTTTAGTGGCTTTAAGTGCCATTTTACTTCAGCTGCTGACATCCACAGCTCAGCCAGTTTCATTATGAACATTATTTTGGGCTCTTTCTCTTACCAGATTTTGTATGCAAACAAGTCTACCTTCTGCCAAATGTCTGCTGGTGTTCATTGAGATTTTTTAATATCTTGCGATGTTTAAAATAGGCATTTTTAGCATGCATTTCAGAGAAACAAAGGTGATTTTAAAGTGCTTTCTGAGCTAACCGGCACTGCTGTTTTTCCTTTGGCACACATTTCAACCATGGCACTCCTGGCCCATCACGCTCGCACTGGTGGGTGGTAGGTCAGGGGAATATTTTGGTGTGCGCCAAAACTGCGCGGTTTTCCTGGATTCTGGCGCAACGTGGGCTCTTCGCCCTCTTGGATTTCCTAAGCCCACAGCACCAATTGTTGCAGCATAATAGTCCAAACGTGGGTCAGGACACCCAACACAATATTTGCACTGCGCAAACCGGGGGCTGCCCACACAGCTAACCCGTCTGATCTGTGCGAACCCTAAATAACATAGAGATTTGCAAATCGGCACACGTGATATGTATTTCTGACCTGCATTCATCAAACCAAAGGTTTCTGCATCTTCCTTCCCATTATCCAAGTAACAAACCCTGCCCTCCTTTCTTACAGAGCCATGCACAGCGAGGCCAACATTGTAGGCAGAAGGATGCCATATTCGACCATTTTACATTACATTACACATCACCACACATTCAAAAGCATGCATTTGTTTACCACAGTAGAGCAGGTTTTCTCCGCTCAGCATTGCATCACCACTGAAGGAAAAGAAACCCAGTTCTCTTCTGTTATCCCCCTTTCTACCTCGCCTCCACAATTTTTACAAGACAACGTGGCAAGAAGTCAGTAAATCATGTGTGGCACTATATACGTTCAGGTAACATATTTTTGTAGCTAACGTCAAATGCATATTTACTAATAAAACAAAAGAATAATAATAGATCATGAAGATGCTTGTCCGCTGATGGTGGCACTGCCGCTGTGATTAGTGAAAGTTTAACAGTGAAATGAAGTTAAACGGTAGAATTATGTAATCTATAGTGTCGTTTTCTTCGCTATAGAATGTGTTTTGCTAGATGTTTCTCTTTCCGAAAGAAGCCCTCTGCATGCATTTGATGGTAGCCATAATAGTCACAGCAAGAATCTATGTATGGCCCTTCCTTTCCCGCCCACATTTCTTGTTTAATTCCTCGATTGAAATGGCTGGGGGCAGAATGCGCATGACTCCGCGGCCAGAGAAGCAGTGTTATTGTTGAATGTTATTTCCATCAGGCCTCTGGGGCTTTTGTCCTGTGTGTCCTTTTCTATAGATACAGATTACATCACTCATCATGCTTTATAGTGGATACAAAAGGATGGAGTTGTACTTGGTATCCCTGGTGACCCTCGAGAATGTAATGACCCCTGGGCTATTAGCAAGGCGTTGACCCCACATTTCCATCAAACGACCAGTGGCACTGCCTCCACTATAAATAAGCAGCTGGAGTAAGCTTGATGTAACACGCAGTCTTGCTCGTGTGTTTTTTAAACAAATAAAACACATTTTGGTAAATACTAAGCAGGTACAATTTTAAAAAAAAAATCAATGGAGGCCATTTTAGAGTGGAGGTTGCCGGCCTGTGGAGAGCACTAGTTTTTTTAATTACACAGACACACTTATCAGTAATAGCTCCTCAGTGATCCGCGTGCGTGTTCTGGGCGAAAGCTTTGATCCCTGCTGTGTCAGGTGAAGCAACAGGGTTCCATGGGGTGATGCAGCAAGCCTGTCGCCGAATCAGAGGCGCGGAATCTCCAAGCAGCAGGAGCAGGCGTTATGAAATCGGAACTCGAAATATATCAATAAGCACCATTTAGATGTTTGTTCTTGGTGTACCTGTTCATTTTTAATTGAAACTATAAGCATGATGTATTAAAATATATATTAGTGCAGACTTACTTAGGCATCACACAGGCTATGTTGATTTTCGTTCCATGTGTTTTAATGCCCAGTTCTTCTGCGCAGATTTTAGCCTATTTGACCAATTATTAGCTGGAAGATGCACGAGGAAATACCTTGCAGTACATCGACTAAACAACACCCCACCCTCTCCTCCACCCATATTAGCTCACCCAAACATCCCTCCTGCATTTTGCAGCAAAATTCGGTAAAACATGTCTGGTTAAAAAAAACAAAAAACTGCCGAGCTTTGATTGGTTAAAAATCTGGATATAGTGGATTATGTTTCATTCACTGTTCAAGTGTTATGCCATGAATTTCTACGATGAGGTTAAGTTTCTGAAGTAAAATTGTCAAATCAGTGAATGAATGCCACAAAATTCCTAGAGCCTGATTTACAAACATGTTTTTACATGGGAAAGTCCGATTGAGAAAATGTTTGTAAATCAGGCCCCTAGTGTGTGTTTTGAAGTTCCTGGTTACATTCAAAGGACCCAAACATACACTTCTGATTTCCGAAATGTGTGTTGATGTTGTTTATGATGTTCTATCCTATCACAACGTCACATGCCTACGCCCCTTGCCTTGCTTTAGACTATCCTCTGCTCACAGTTCACAACTTCATTAGCTTTCATCCCACCATTTCCACTCTGCCCAGTTCAGACCCTCCAGTTTATAGCGATTTTGCAATCCCACAAAATGCTGCAAAAATAGCAGTTTTTTTAAAAAAAAGTGTAAAAACTGCCTTTTTTGCAAAAACACCAGCAAAAACTGCCATTTTTGTAAAAACAACTGTAAAAAAAAAATCAAGGGCCCAGTTTCTCGAAACTTTTTGGGGACATAAGAAATGAAACGCGCAAACGTATCTCATCACTTGCGCAAAAGAAAGAGCAGCAGAATCCAAAAAGGACATCTGATTGGGCGCATCTTATATGCGCCCATTAAGATGGCCTTTTTCACTCCTTTGCGCAAATCCGGGGACATTTCTGTGTATTTAAAAGCACACCCCAAATTGACAAGATGAGCTTTTAATGTGCAGAAATTGTAGGCAACCCTATGCGCCAGCTTTAAATCGGTGCACGGGGGTGACGGGGTCTTTACTAACTACTGCAAGACTTTTGTGTGTGACAGCTGCTGTCTCACTTAAATTTCTGTTCCTCAAACGGGGTAAAAATGTTGGATTTGTTGGGTCGCACTTTTCGGTGGCGGGCCGTAAGGGCACGTCACAGTGAAATGCGCGGGGAGCCTGTAGAACATTGTCGGGAGAGCACTTCCAACACAAACGTATTCCAGGTGGCTGCCCAGCACATCATTTGTGCTACAGCTCAGGCCCGTGGAAATGCACAGTTAACCTTTGAGAATAAGGTGATCTGCTAATTTCCAAAAATGGGTTACCTAAAAATAGCATACCCCCTGCTCTATTTTTAGATGATCTTGGCCAAAATCTACAGTTTTCAAAAAATGTAAATGGTCCCAATATGAAAGGGAAATTAATGAAAGGGTGTGTGATGGGTGAGCTGTGGAGTGCTAGGCAAGAAAGCAGAGGGAGTGCAGTGGGTCAGAGGGGGAAACGGTGGGCAAGAGAGCAGAGAGGAAGCAGTGGGGTGGTGGGCCAGAAATCAGAGTAAGGGCAGAGGTACAGAAAGTAGAGGAAGCTTGGGTAGGAAGTCAAAAACAGAGAGGGGTTGGCTGGAAAGAGACAGTGAGCTGCAGATTGGGAAAATGATGAGGGAAGAGTGCAATACAATGGGAGAATTGATGCAAGATGAAGAGGTAGCACACAGTGACGTAACACAAAATGTGGGGGCCCCCCTGCGAGACTTCCCAATGGGGGCCCCTAAGCTCCGCCCCAACATCGGTATACCCCACCCACCAAGTTAGACCACGCCTACCACCATATGCCCTGGCCATAGGTACAGAGTACATGGAGGCAGAGGGTGTAGGTTCACCAGTTCTCCTTGCCATGCTCATCTAAATCACTGGTTGTGGTAGGGTTTCTTTCTCCTCTCCTGTAGAAACTTTTCTCTATGGAGGATCACAGACTATTCATCCCAAAAGCTCTGTCAGACCAGAGGTGATAAGACTTTTATTCTTGGGACAAAGGGTTCGGAGTAAATTACCAAATTCTGTTAATGAAAATGCAAGCTTTTTCTATTTATATGGCCCTGTTGAAGTGGCATCTGTTCAGATAGATGTTAGGTAAAGGTTCTCATGGAGATACTTTCAGCGCGTCTAGGCAATATATAAATGATTCCACTCAATGTGACCGATGAAGAAAAGAAAAAGAAAAACAATATAATACCGGGGACCCACCTTCTTTCGCCTGTTCCACCCACTTGGCCATCCAGCTGCCTGATCGCAATACTTCTACCACTGATTAAAACCAGGACTTTTTCCCCAGCTTCAGTCTTTCCTTGCATGTTTTTCACAGGTGCTGGCCTTTTCATTTGAGACCAAATCAAATCTGGGGAATGCAGCATCATGCAGTGAAATCACTGTTCAAAAGCAGAGCAGACATAGTGGAACTGCCATTTCTCATGGTGCTGTAATGTGTCTAATCTGGGACTAAGCAGTCTGCGTATCTGTGGCTATCTAAGAAATCTCCTTCAGACATGGCGCCAGACCTGCCTACATTTCAAAATCAAAAACCCAGAGATTCTGTCTGTTTGCATTCATTGGTGTAACAAAAAATGTGAGGATCCCCCTGCCGGGGTGGCCACGCCCCACTAAACCTCTCAAGGAAGCACAGGCTGTGCCACAGACTCCTCAGGAAGACCTGGGACACAAGGCATGGGCAAAGCACTGATGACCATGCTACCAACTGGAGGACCTGCGCAGTGCACAAGATGAAAGATGTACGTTTTCTATATTAAATCTTTCACCTAGTGTAACAACAAGTAGGTGGCAGTGTCCGTCCCCTGGTCCCCAAATGTACCAGCCTGCACTGTGTGCAAACCAGTAAAATTATTATGCACATGCTAACGGTTGAGGCAGCTTTTTGGTGCCAAGAGGGTGGGTGTTTCCGGAGCGGTAACTGGCTTCGTAAACAATTTTAGGTCAGTGGTAGCAGCTGAATAATTTTAAGCGGAGGAGCATTACCATCTCCCATGAATTAGTGTGAGAGATTGAGCGTAGTGAGGGAGCACTAGGAATGTAAGAAATACAGGTGCAGCTCTCTCCTGAGAAAAGGTTAAAAATAATGTTTTTAAATGGACCATTTTACAACAAAATTTGAGAACAATAGGGTAAAATGCCATGCAATTTTAAAATGGGTTATCTGGGATAACAATAAAAAAACTAAATCTGTTCCCTATATTTATTACACAAATTAAAATGCTACACAGACAAACTGAGTAAATAAATTTGTGGCACCAGTATTACAGATGCACTTTCCTTTTGCGTTATTATTTAGAGCATGCATCAGCTGCCGGCCCTGCAGGCACACAAGTATGCAGTTAAGGGCCTTCAACCCTTCCAGTTGAAATGGGTGCCAAGCAGCTGCCCGTATGTTGGCAGGCAACAGTTCTATGAAACTACAAGATATTTCTTTAATTGGGCACATTAAATGTGCACCTTGAGCGTACATGTTACAAGTTGCATTTGCTGTAGCCCTTCAGCTACGTCACCCCCACTGACCTCTGTGGTATCCAGCAACACTCTTATCACGTTGGTGCCTTTTTACTTTGGTTTCTTCTACATTAGCCCCTTGATGGCAAAGACTGGTTAATAGCTTTGAGTGGACATTTGGTGTTTCAGCTCTCCGCTGGCTGCCCGTGCTGTGATAATCTGCAGCTATCAACCACTGGCCCCTGGATGTATCTATTACAATGTATGCATGCCAATGGTGCCTTAGACTGCTTTTACCCAATCTAGGCAAATGCTCACGTACCCCGAAACATCATGTTGAAATGGGGCCCACACAAGGGCTTAAAGTGGGCCGGGTCTAGGCAGGACACAGCACGGCAGTCTCCAAAAGCCACCAATTAGCCGGGGCTCCACCAGCCCCTAGCACTACTGTGAAAAAGCACCCAGCACCTGAGCATGGGCACAGGTGATTCGAGTTATGAGTTGACAAACAGGTTGTAACAGAAATCCATGCCTAGAAGCAAGAACTTGACTCCGAATAGGTCGTGTGTCCAAATAGTTTTATATCACTCCAGATTTGCAGCCATTTTACTATTAGGGATGTTGCTAAAGATAAAATAAGCAGAAAGGTCAGTGTGTGTTATAAGCTGATAAGAGGGTTGCAGGTTTGAATAAATGTCATGGTTATGTGATATTTAATGTGCCGTGCTTGTTCTTGTGTTCCCAAAATGCCTTTTGATTTTGTGCAACACCCATTTATGATTCAATAGCCAGTTGAAGATGCATGTGGGCTCCTTGTGGCCATGCCAAGTTCCCTCTCCCCTAATGTACCACGCTGAGCACAATTTTGTCACACCCCCTTTCCAGAGCCTTGCTCGATTTCATATGTCACTGAAAGCACTGGCCTCAATGATCCATGACACATCTTCAGCCGGCCCACTGCACGCTTGCTCACAAACTCCCATACCGGGGTGGGCGACTAACACATCAAATGAAGTCTATGCCTCACTGTATTTGCAAACTTACTTAAATCAAGTCTGCACAGTGCTTCAAGGCAGTCGGGCAGTGATTGAGTGCACTGGGAGGTGGAAAAAGCCTCAGTAGAGGCTACCCTCATTCCGCCCCTCAGATCCCCCCTGCCCCCCCTGCCCTCCGGATTATGCCTGACCAAAAACATACTTTAAAATACCAGTTACACCATGTGGCCAAAATCTCACAAGGGGACATTTTGATTGTGCCCTGAAATTTCATATAGAGGACCACTTACACGTAAGCAGCCCCCTCTGTACCATGTTCAGAATATACACAAAACTGACCATAAATGCTGCCTGCACTGCAGTGTTGAAAGGCAGACCAGAATGATGTTCATAGTCTGCATTGTGTCCTACTCATGACAGCTGTGAGGGCCTGAGGCCATTTTAGCAATGTCCGAGAATTTCTGGAGGGATGGGGTGGGGGTGTTGTGACCGTGCCACCGCACATTTCAAATATTACATACGCACACACACTACCTGAAACATGACATTCAAACACAGACACAATACAAGTATGCAGTGGTCGAAGTGTACGAAACGAAGTAGTGGAACTATGTTCCCTAATGGCCTTCACCTGCTCCCCACAAATGCCATTGCCTCGCCACCTCCCACGCACAATAGAAACTCCCCAAACAAATGCACTCTTTATCGGAACGTTCAGTGCATTGCACTGAAAGTGCATGTTCAACTTCTTCCTATGCTTTTATTTTAAAACGAAACCATTGCGGAACGGTTTCTTTTTAAAATAAAACTATAGTAGGAGTAGTAAAATGTAATTTAAAAAGTTAGCGGAGCACTGCTCCCAACTGCTAACGCCCACTTGGAGCACTGCAAACATATTTTTAAACGTACCAGTCCTGCAGAAACGTTGCCTCCTGGCTGCTATCTTAGTCCAGGGCATGGAATAACACTGTCAGCATCCGGCATACTCTGTCCAGTCGACCAGCGCATGGGCGGGCTCAAGGTTGCCTCACAACAAAAAGAACATGTTTTCCGACACTGGTAAGCAAATGAAAGGCGCGAGCTCCATGCATGAAAAAAAAATGAAGAACCTTTCACAATTTTTTTAAGACACCGCAGATCTTGCGCTTTCGGTTTTCTTGAAGTGCAGCACCTGGGCTTGGGAGACGTGTCCCCCCCCCCCCACACAGCGAGGGCTGCGGGGCCCCTGTTACGCCAGTGGTAGCACACAAGAATGAAGGACTGTATACTGCAGGAGCAATTGGGGAGCGTAAGGTGTGAGTGGGATTATGGTTTGGAGTTTGGCGGGCACCGGAGAGTGCAAATTGAGACTTGGCAGTGTGACAGAGCATGTGAGTGTGTATGACTGAGAGGTTTGGGAATACAAGTAGTGATGGGGAATTGGTGAGACATGTGAGGTCTGTTGGTGATAGATGTGTGGGTGTTTGGGGAATGGAGAACATATAAGGGGAATATTTTCAGCATCGCAACATACAATGATCAATACCATTAATAATAAATAGGCATGCACATTAAACCAAAAAACGTAGCCAAAACAAAAACTTTTTGCCCAAGCCAGGGACATCTGGGACTTGTCATATTTAATTGATACAAAAGGTACAAATAATGACACCCTGGCTCTTTTGTAGCCTTGCACTCTGCCTCTTTCCTGCAATGTGCCAATCTTGCACCCTTCAGTCAATACAAAATGTGATGCAAAAATGCTGTGATAAATAAAGGTTTGTGACGCAAAAAGGGTCTGGCTAGAGAGGGCATTGGGGGACTATAGCCCTGGTTCATTTGGTTGTAGCCCCGGATAGAAGCTCCAGAGCTACAACCAAAAAGGCTAGCTAGCCCCCGGTCCCGACAGTCCCAACATTAGCGTAGCTCCAGATCTTTTCCAGACCTACAACACCCTGACTCTGCCCCATTTTGCAACCGTGACAAGGCGGAGGAGGGACACAGAGTAGAGATGAGCTCTCCACCGTCTTGTCAGTGCACTTAGATTTGCTCGTTCTCCTTCAGAGGCTGTGTCCAGTCAATCCAGAGATTCCATTGGAGCATAAGAGTTAACGATCCTAAACTTCCAGGAGATTAGTGTCTTCGCTGTGAGAGTAAACCATAGACATTACTAAGCCGGGCACCCAGTGCCACTTTTTCCAACGTAGCAGAAAAATGTAGGCATGCAGTGCAGAAAAAAGTGGTGCAAGTAAGAGGATGGACAGAGATCTTGAACCAGCATCAACTATTGGCCATCGAGATCCCTTGGGGAAGTGTATAGAGCCCGTACAAGCTGGACTAAGACACAAAGCAATGCTCACAACAGGATGAAGATGCAGCATGAGGTACAAGTGGACACAATGAAAAATCCCCTGGTGGAGAGATGGGTGCTGCCAGATTCGGAAAGAAACATTGCAGTGATCACAGCACTCAGGGGTGGGAGACAATTGCAGTACAGAGAAATCCATGGCACTAGTCTGGGAAACTTTGCATCATTGTTGGAATGCTCAACAGTTGAGGCAAAATGGTCAAAAGCATGCCAGTGACTTCCCTTTCTTCCTCCATCCAAAGACCACAGGTAGGGCAAAGGTAGGCCTTACAGGTGCTACTTGGTTTAGAAAATGCTCAATTAATTAATTAATGATTTGTGGGCTTTCACAGGCCAGGAGGCACTCTTCTTCATTGCAAGGAAGCAGGGGCTTGGGCAGGACCTTCATTTGTATTTGAAAACCTTTCTTTGTTGGGGTACACCCACACCAGATCTTCTCCAGCTTGTGGTAGACTCAATGGGTGTAAATACAGTGGAGTTTAACCATACATGGCTCTTTGAGTCAAGCAGAGTGTCTTCAAATGAGTCAGACAGTGGAAGGACTACAGTACACGCATAATAAAGAAATTCTGTTTAGGTCAAATATAAATCGAGTGATGTAGCACAGTACTCTTTGCGATTTAATTCATTCAAGTGTTAGGCATTTCAGTTTTAGATCCTATGCAGATCAGACGCTCTTCTTTTAATATTACTATCAGTCTCATTTTAAATGGTTAAGAGTGGGAAATATAAGCATAAAAGAGAGGTACAATGCCTGTATCCCTCCATGAGATCTGCGTCATGCGTTCCACCCCTTCACTCCGTCTCATTAGTGCGCCTCGTTGTATATCCACATGAGATTTTCATTTGGCATAAACATATTGGGCCTCAGTACGAGGCTGGCGGTGAGGGGTTAACGGCACTGGTAAGGATGCCAGAGCTGTTAACCCCTTACCGCCGCATTCCGAGGTCCCTTAGCAGGTCCCACTAAGGACGGCTGGTAAAACCAGCTGTCCTTAGCGGGTGCCGCTGAGGGAGCAGGGAACTAAAAACGGGCCCGTAATTTACAGGCCAATTATTAGCTCCCTCCACATTCCCATTGAGCCCTATGGGGGCTCGAATTGGAATGGGGAAGGGTTTTTTGAATGGGGACTTACCGGGTCCTCCAAGGTTGGAATGACCCTGTAAATCCCCATTCAAAGAACTCGGACACGACTTTGGAGGCAGCCAGGGTGCTAATAGCACCAAACACGTAATGACCCCCATTGATTGCTATGGAATCCGCCTTGGTCCTGCACCTGGAAAAGACCTGACGGAATCCATTAGCAAACACTGCCTGCAAAGCGTTTTTGCATGCAACGTTTATTTTTCCACAAGACGGAGTGGAAAATGGAAACAGTAAAAGTGCATTTTCCCCAATGTTGCTCTTTCCTTGTCAACTCTGCCAAGTGGACATGAGACATTGGGCCTCATTACAAGTCCGGTGGTAGCCGTGCCGGTAAATCCTGCAGGCTCCCACCGGACTTGTAAATTTTTCTAGTGCCTGGCTTCGCGGACACATCAGGGGATTATGACCCCGGTGTAGTTGGAAGTCAGGCCCCGGAAAATCATTAATCCACCATTTCCATTTGGAATGGATATGACGGTAGCACCGGCACCGTTATAAAGAGTGCTGGTGCTCCAGTGAAAGTCTGAGGGCAGGTTCTGTCCTGCCCACCAGTCAAACCTGGCAGGCGTGGTGGCAGCCGCCTGCGGACTCGGAGTGTGCCGGTAGGCTAGCTGGCACTGTTGTTACCTGACCGGCACACTCGTAATGAGGCCCATTGTATGCCGGAGCTACAGCTTGTAAGTGCTAAAGTTGGTGGTCCCCTGCATGCAATTTATATTTGTTGTAAAATGACCCCTTCTGTGTTCTTTCTTCCCCATAGATATAGAGATCATGCAGCAAGAGACTGAAATCGCATTTTTTGAAAAGTCATATTTTGACAGTATACGAAAAACTAACTGTGAAACACGTCCGCAAAAAGCAACACCAAAGATGAAAAGAAAGACACAGGCAATTGTTACATTTTAAAAGCAGCATTAGGCAGCAGGCCCCTGTTAAATGAAACTTGAAACCTTTCACATTCTGCTTTTTTGAGTTGACCAGGTGGTGAGTACAATGCGTAAGCTGGTGGGGTGTGAAGCGAAGAAACCTGCGTCTGCAAAAGAAGTAAAACTGTTTGCAGAGCTCAGCACCTGCAATGAATACGTCAGAAATACACGAGTTGAAGCTGCACAGTATTGGCATTTACTCATTGGCTGAAGAGAATAATTCTATGGTAAATGTTTGATACTCCAAATGGTTAATCTTTTGAGGAATTGGGGTGCGCGCAAGAGTACATTATACCGGGGAAAATAAGAGAGGACGGTTTGTTCGTTACAGCTAAAGCTCCAGGGAATTGTATTTTCTGTTCACACAGGGCTGGCAACCTTCCGAGCCTCTAATGGTTAATTTGATAGCCCACCCTGCTGGCACAAATCTTTTGTTAAGGAGCCAGGTACCACCAGGCGATGCTCCCAACAAACAACACTGCCGGCTTTGTTGACCTGGTCATACAGATGTCCTTCCCTGAACCCTCACCTCTGATATATTAACCTTTAACCCCGGAAAATGAAGTCAGCCAGAGTCGCAGTGACAGCTTTAGCATTTCCTTTCAGCGTCTGCCAATCTATCAAAATTCGGCTACCGCTGAGAAGCCATCAGCTCCATGCGAAAAAAAGAGCACGGCCCGCCATGGACCCCTCAATGCGCCATCACTCATGCCTCGCTGAACTTCACATGACCTTTCTAAGCGTGCTAGGAGTTTCT
The DNA here is from genome assembly GCF_040938575.1 of Ambystoma mexicanum. Classification (NCBI taxonomy): domain Eukaryota; kingdom Metazoa; phylum Chordata; class Amphibia; order Caudata; family Ambystomatidae; genus Ambystoma; species Ambystoma mexicanum. Next base: position 1,439,181,713 of record NC_090921.1, read on the forward strand.
GCAGCAACACTGCAATATCTCTGGATTTGCATCCCAGTTACTTACTACACAAATACAATATAGGACACAGATATTTAACTGAAATACGAACTGTGTATGTCCGCCCTTTACTTAATTTAGTGGAAAAGAAGACAGGTAGACTTCACTTCTTCGGTTGCCGGAGAGTTCTTTCTTTTAAAAACTACACACGAAACGACATCTAGAAACTTGTGTTAGGGGTAGACATCCCTCTGTTTTCAGTTGTTTTTTTTTTTTTACAATTTCTAAGCATAACTTCACCCTGTGCGTTATGTAAAAGCAGAGGACTCTATGTACATGCATGGGCAACACAATATATAGGTACGTACTACAGACTTCATTTCAGTAAGGTGGATTGCTCACTTTTTGCAGCACGCGCTTAAACCAGGTAGACTACATCCTCTCCTCCATAAAGCTACACAGGTACAGCACAGAGATTTACAAGAGCTTTTTTGAACTACCAGCGCCAAGATGACATCTCCACCGAAAGAACAATGCAGGCCCATCTTTATATAACAGGTAGACCGTGGAAATGTCATTGTCTAATTGCAGAATGCCATTTCCAAATTGCCTGACAAAGGAGCATGTCATGTAATCTGGCCACTTACCTTTACATGTCGTGCAGACTTGTGCTACAGGTCACACCCCTAATCATGGCTATATGTCTAGAGACGTTATTTCCATCAAACAATAAACTCTCTTTTTCACCCAAGAAGCCAACACTAAGCAACTAATTCATAGCAGGTTTTGCACACCGCAAAGGCACTTTATGTGTAAAAAGTGCACTTTTCCGAGCACACAAGTTAAGTTTACGATACTTTGCACAGGTTTTTCCCCCGCTTAGCGCTGTGCTGAGCGCTGTGAGCAATACAGAGTGCAAAGTGCGAGAAGGGCAGAACATTTCTTGTGCAAAATGAGAAAGAACGAAGAATAACTTGGGCGTGTTGAGGGACGAACCATGCAAACAAGAAACACGCCCAGTCAATCGCAAACATGGCCCAATTCATGGATTTCAATGCGCAATTATCCAGAGTCCAAAGGCAAAAGCAAACCCTGTGAACTTCCAGCCACATGACCGCGACACAAGTACTACATATAAAAGCGTGCAATGGACACTATTACAAAATTGTATTTCCAGGATGAATCCAGCTTTGGTGGCTTTGCTCCTTGCAGGACGGAGGAGGAGGAGGATGGTGAGGGCCAGGATATTCCTTCCCGCACTACCCTATTTGGGATGCCAGATGACCAGGTGTATGCAAGGTATAGATTACCTCCCCATGTCATACTAGACCTAGTAAGAGAGAGGGAGGAGACTTTGCATCACCCACCATCTGCTCTCATGCACTGACTCCCGTTCAGAAGGTGCTGACAGCTGTCCATTTTTTGGCTACATGCTCATTCCGGCACACCTCTGCCATTGTTGGGTGCATATCGCAGCCCACGCAATCCCAGTGCCTAAACCAGGTATTACGCTGCATAACATCACAAGTGCGTAGGCACATATACATGCCAAACACACTGCAGACAAGGCAAAGAGTGTGCCAGGAATTGTCTTCCATTGCACACTTCCCACGGGTACTGGGAGCCATGGATTGTACGCAAGCACAAGCATTGGCATTCAACCAATGCACAGGCCAGCTGCATGGCAAATGGAGTTATCATGAATGCGAATGCCAATTTCCCTGAAAGCATGCATGATAGTTCATCTACCGCCGCTCCCCACTATATCAGGCCCTGGCATCGGGAACCTATGGAAACACCTTGCTCATTGGTGCGTATCAACTATCACGCACATGCAAGCAGGCAGCTCCCCGCTAGTTTGGCCTACCCCCACGACCTCCACTCACCTCTACCCCTAGCTGCCCCCTCAAGTTCTCCCACCTCCCACCACCCCCACTCACCTTCGCCCACTACCCCAGACTGCCCCTCAAGTCCTCACACCTCCCACTACTCCCACTCTCCTTGGTCCAACACCCCAGGATGCCACCTCAAGTCCTCCCACATCCTGCTACCCCCACTCACAGCAGCCACCAGCCCAAGGCTGCCCCCTCAATTCCACACATCTCCCACAGCCCCCACTCATCTCTGCCACCAGTCCTCACACCTCCCAATACTCCCACTCTCCTTGGTCAAACACCCGAGGCTGCCCCTTCAAGTCCTCAAAACTCCTACTACCCCCATTCACCTCTGCCCATTCCCCCAGGCTGCCCCTCAAGTCGCCACACATCCCAGTACCCCCACTCACCTCTGCCCATTTATTTTTATTTATTTTATTTTATTTGTTTATTGGGCGCCGAAAGCCTGCAGGCCACGGGGGCGCCATAATGAGACGAAAACAACCAAAAAGACGATGCACTGAAGGACAGGACACTTAGTGGTACAGGTACAGAGAAATTCAGTCACCTGACTAGTTAACTAAACCTCACGTTAACTGTCTTATTTGAACAGTAGGGTTTTTAATTTCTTTCTGAATGTGGAGTGGTTGGATTCCAGTCTCATGTGTAGTGGGAGTTTGTTCCAGCATACAGCTGCGCAGTTGGGGAACGCTCTTCCTAACCCGTTGGCTTTCTTATGTGTGGTTACTGCTATAAGTCCCTGAACCTCGTATCTTAGTGATCAAGCAGAATTGTAGCTGTCAATTTTAGATTTTAAGTATACCGGGACTTTGCCGTGGAAGCATTTATTTGTCAGTGTTATTGATTTGAAGAGTATGCGGTCTTCGACCTTCAGCCAGTGTAAGTCACGCCTAGCATCACTTGAATGCTCTGATCTTGTTTTTTGTTTAATTGTTCTGACCGTGTTATTTTAGATCAGTTGATATCTCGACACACTTTGTTTACTAGCTCCTAGTAGGAGTGCTGTGCCTTAGTCCAGGCGGGATAGGATGGTTGCTCTGGCAATTGTTGTGCAATTTACTTCACATTAACCCAGGCAGGTAGCCGCCTCAAGTCTTCATACCTCCCACTACCACCACTCAGCTCTGACACTAGCGCCAGGCTACCCCCTGAAGTCCTCACACCTCCCACTAGACACCTCACCTTGGCCCACTACCCCAAGCTGCCCCTCAAGTCCTCACACCTCCCATTGCCCTCACTTACCATCGCCACCAACCCCAGGCTGCCTCCTCAACTCCTCACACCTCCCACTACCCCCACTCACTTTGACCCACTGCCCCAGGCTGCCCCCTTAAATTGTGTACGTGCACACAGTTGTATAACACACAGAACAACTGCCCATGAAAATTCTTAAAAACATGTCCAACTTTGCAGGGGACAGTGCCTACCCGCTCTCACCACTCCTTCTGCCACTGCAGGTGAAGTAAGGTATAATGCATCACACATAGCCACTAGGGGCCTATTAGAGTGCACGTTTGGGGGGCTCAACTCACACTTCCGCTCCCTTGACCACTTTGGTGGCGTATTACTATATTTATTTGTATTTTATTTATTCTGCATTTGTTGGGCACCTATACAACTCAATGGCGTTTCCAGGCGCCACAAGGCAAAAATGGGGAGGGAACAAAGGACTAATAAAATAATAGTAAAACAGTAAGTAATCAAACAGTAACGGTCTTACTAGGCCCTGTGGCATTCGGATGAGCAAGTGCAAGGGGTGAGGGGGGAGGTGGGTAGAGGAAGAACATCTGTCAAGTACTAGAGTGGGCTCCGGAGTGAAAATGCCAAGGGGTGTCAGCGGGGGACTACTGGCTAAGTGCAGGAGCAGGGTGTCCCAAGAGGGTACACCTCTGACCGGGAGGGGTCAAGAGAGAAGTGCTGAGGGTGCTGGTGTCGACTTGGCAGAGGACCTGGTAACCTGTGAGACTCATGAAGACCAGGCTGCCAGTCTCAGCAGTGGTGGCGTGATTAGCAGGAGAGGGAGAGAGAGAAGGAGGTAGAAAAAAAGAAGAGTTTTGAGCATTTTCCAGAACTTACGGAGGTCCATCCAGCTCAAGTCTGAGATGTGCACAGAGACTGTTCCTAAAAGAGAGGTGCCAGCCGAGGAGAGTGACCTGCCCCCCTCCATTCTCTGCTTGGAGAAGCATTTGATAAGCAGAGAGTTAGAGCTAGAAGAACGGAGGGCTCAAGCAGGGAGGTATTTGGGGAGAGAGAGTTGGAGATAGCGAGGTCCCAGGCCCCAGAAAGCCTTGTGGATTAACAGACGGTCTTGAATTAGATTCTCACGGCTACCAGGAGCCAGTGGGGAGATTTTAGGGCTGGAGAGATGCGCTCCCTGGGCTCAAGGCCAAGGATAAGTCCTATTGTGGATTAGTTGAAGGGGCCAGAGGGAGGAACGAGGCAGATTGAGGAAGAGGCTTTTGCAGTAGTCCAGCCGGGAAAGGACCAGAGCTCTGGAGACATTGAAATTCTGGGGAAAGGTGAGGAAAGGACGAATGCCTCTAAGAAGATGAAGCTGAAGGTGGGCCTTCTTGGCAAGGTCCATGATGTGAGGTGTAAAGGAGAGAGAGGAGTCGAAGATGACTCCAAGATGTTTGGCCTCACTGGATGAGAGGGTAGAGGGCCCAAGGATAGCGGGCAGAGGTCAGGGGGGGAAACAGGACGCAAATGTCCCAATAGGAAGGATCTCAGTCTTACTAGCATTGAGACAGGGGTCGTTAGCAGCATACCATGGATAGATAGCAGTCAGACAATCAGGTATGAGAGAGGGGGAGGAGGAGTAGGTAGTAGAGGGAAGTCTGAAGGAAAGCTGAGTGTCATCAGCATAGCACTTTAAGTGATGAGAGAAGGAGGAGATAAGGTGGGCAAGAGGGGCGGGGTAGATATTGAAAAGTCAAGGTGACAGGATAGAGCCCTGTGGGATGCCACAGGTGGAGAGCGAGGTGGTTGAGGAGATAGGGCCCATTTGTACCTGTTAAGGACTGTTAGTTAGGAAGGAGGTCAACCAGTCCAGTGCCCAGTCCGTGATGTCGAGGGCATCACAGAGCCTTGAAATAAGGAACGAATGATTGACTGTGTTAAAGGCAGAGGAGACATCGAGGAGAATAAGAACAGAAGGAGTGTTGGAGTGAAGATTAGCAAGCAGATCTTTATGGGTGTTCAGGAGAGCATTTTCTGTGCCTTTGGATGCCTGGAATCCAGATTGATGGTCATGGAGGCAAACAGCTAGTCCAGTATGACGGATAAGTTGTGGGGAAGACCAGTTTTTCCAAGAGTTTGCCCTGGAAGGGGCTGGCAGAGATGAGGCGCTAGTTAGCCGGGAAGGAATGGTACGCAGATGGCTTTTTTTTAGGAGAGGGTGCAAAAGGGAGTGATTGATGGATAGAGGTGAAGGAGTGGTTGCAGACATCAGAAAGAGCCAGGGCGAGTGATGAGTTGTTGTCCGTGATAGTTCTGGAAGAGCAGGGGAGCACCTGTTTGAATCAGATCATCGTAAAGCATATGACTTTAGAGACCTCATCAGGTGCTATGGGTAAGAAGAAGGAGAGTGCAGGGGGGTGGGTGCCAAGGGAGGAAAGAGAGCGGGAGAAGGGGTAGGGGGAGGAATGGTGCAGAGAGTGGAAAGGATGTCCAGAGTTTTGGACGTGAAATGGGAGGGTAGGGCAGTGCAGAGGGCCTGGGAGGGAGGGAGAGTGGTTGAGACTGCATTAGGGTTGGAGAGTTCCTTGCAGATTTTGAAAAGTTCAGCCATATTATTAGTAGCTCCAGAGATGCGGTTTTGAATGTGGGCCTTCTTCTTGGAGTGGACAGAGAAGCAAATTTGCCTTTGGAGTAGGCGACAGGCAACTTTGACATGGGATGAACCCGAGGTCTGCCAATTCTGTTCAGCAACTCTGCAATTATGTTTCAGTGAATCTAGATCAGAGTCATACCAGCCATTACGCTTCTTGGCTGGATGTAGGTGAATCCTCATACCAGGGGCAAGGATCTCAAGGTTGTTAGAGATGGAGAGATGAAGGTTGGAAAGGACGGTATCAGAGGAAGTCAGGAATAGGGTTGGGAGGTTGAAAGTGGAAGCAACAGCTATGACTGACACTTGTATCATCTGTCGAATGACAGAGATGGAGGTCATCACTGTGGGAGGTCGCTCGTTTAAAGGGCTGGGGTGACCCAGGTGTGAGGAGAGGAGAGAGTGGTCAGCCCAGGAGAGGGGATTGGTAAGTGGGTTGGAGATGGGAATGTCTGAAGAGGAGCATCCAGAGTATACCCTGCCAGTAGTTTGCCAGATCATTGTTGCATTATGTGTCCTCCACAATGTTGCCACATGGAATGGCATACCAGTAGAGCTGCAGGAGGGACATCAACCCTAGACACCAGCCATCCCCTTGGCAGGGCAAAGGGTGCAGGGAAAGGAGGCATGCAATCAGGTAATGCAAACATACTTTACCTGAAAAGCAGCCCCTGTGGAGCACACACAGTGAACCCACATCCCTGTTGCCCTTCAATGATGAATTAGGGATAATCTACCTTGCCCATAATAATAACAATTATTTATCGTTTATATAGCACTACAACCCCTCAGGCATCTGAGCGCTGCTTATTATTACCGACGGTGTGTGGTGCTCATGTATTGGCCTCAGAAGGATGAAAGGCTGAGGTTTGCCCTGCCGGGATTCGAACCTGCATCAGTAGGCTCTGGACAGATGTCAAAGTGAGCACTCTACTCGCTGTGCTATCGGACATCCTGAGAATGTGCACCTAGAAGGTGCAAACTGTGTGTGTCCATATACATCAAATCAAGTGCACAAACCATTGACACATTCATGGCAAGTCGAAACAACAGTTTCCTTGTCGCTTATACAAAAGCACACACCACAATCATTACATCATGTTACTAGTTCATCCTGTCCCACACCAAACACTGTACCCTCAGCTATCCAATAATACACAGTAGAACAGAAGTAGAAAGACACAGCATATAATATAAGCAGGAACCAACGGCTGAGAGGACTGCTCTGCCCACCCTAGGCGTGTCTCACCCTAATAAACAGATAGAGGGACTACTCCGCTCACTGCTAATAATACAGCTCACAAAACACACCTCCATACAAATAGTCATATAGGCAGAGAAAAGTGAAAGTTGTGTTAATTAAAAATGTCCTTGTCAAGTTGCAGGTTTTCCCCTTGAGAGTCTGCTCCAGCGATCCACAGTTATGGAGCAATGTACTTCTCTGTAGGTGCAAAACCAGCCTAAACTTCTTGGGGAGTGGCATGCAAGTATTCCACAGCAGTGTCCTTGCATAGTAGCAACCATCTCACGTTGCAGAATGCCTCAGAAGAAAGGAAAACACAAGGTCAGAGCAGGTAACACATCCCTGCACCCAATTATACCATACCCTGTGCTTCGTGAGTGCCATGAAACAACATGCATAAATGACTCAGCTGCCGCCCATCTCTATCATGCCTCCCTCGGCACCCATGCTGCTGTACCTGTCACTCCATGCCAACATACTGAAAAACACCCAACACAGTGAACACATCCCTGCCACCAATGACACCGTACCCTGTGGCCCCCTGTGTGTCATGCAACAACTGCAAGCAATTACTTTCCTGCCTCCCATCTCCATCATGTCTCCATCTGCTATGCTGCTGCACCTGCTCAACCCAGGTTTTGCACATGAATACACTCAACACAGTGCACACATCCCTGACACCAATGACACCAATGACACCAGACCCTGTTCTACCTTGAGTGCCATGAACCAATCTGGACAAGGCCCTTGTCTACATCATGTCTTCCTAAATCACCTTCTCAGCTTGCATAGACATGCAAGTGTGAAATAAAAACAGATGAACAGCCTTGAGGTGTCCCATATGGAACACAAAAACTTGACAGCTATAGGCTAGAAAGCGGCAACAAAGGGTAGGGTTACATGCCTGCTGATCCTGGACCCTGCCCTCAATGCCTTTGAGCTGTACCCTCCAGAACAGTCTGGGTCTCCTGTGAGTAACATTGCTGACTAATATGGCTGGCACACTGATTCAGAGGCGGTGCACAAAGGCTGGTTTAGCACCCCTGGACGGCCGGGTCACTGAATGACACACCTCAGAGCCATGCCCTCTGTTGAGGGCTGTGCAGGACTTGTTATTCTTTCCTGCTTGCATAGGCATGCAGTGATGAATAAAACAAGTACTGCCCCAATGAATCCTGCATGTAACTGTGAAACTTGACAACTATGGTCTACCGAGCAGTGCCCTCTGCGTGCCTGAGATGGGCCCCTCATCCTTCAAAGCTACAATGCATTTAGCGGTTGCCCACTCTACCAAGGTTCCCATAGCCTCCACCCCTGCCCCACAAAACTACTTGGGAGTTGCCTCCTGGAGGCCAGGTGCTCTGCCTGCCTTGCAGGCCCATTGGAAGAGCTTTCCTGTGCCGTGGCCTGAGCTCCATGATGGTCGGAGGTGCAGCACTCTCCCTTGGGCACCAGCCTCGAACATGGTTTGACCTTCCGCCTGCCCAGAAGTGGACCTGGGGCAACCTGCCATGGTCCCCTTCCCTCCCTGTAGGGAAAAGCTCAAATGTACGCTGGCCAGGGTGCCAGTGCTGGCCCTCCTCACCCTCACCCTTGAGTGCCTGGTTTGCACACAGGTCTGCTGTTCCCCCAGCCCAGCGTGGCCTGTTGGCTCTTTGCCAGGGGGCCCAAGGACATTCCTGGACAGGCCCATTGGAATGTGTTGCACTACCAAACAGACAGCCTCCTCTGGAAGTAAGGATGGGCATCAAGGTCCAAATTAATCACCAGTTGAGTTGACAAGGAGGCTGGTGGCTTTTGCCCAGACCTCCTCCTCAGTCACCATGGGCACACAGAATACAAGACAGCTCAGTCGCCTACCTCTGGATTACTGTAGACAGTGTGCATGGGTCCTGTCTGTGCTCTGTGGTGAAACCACTAGACCCCCCCTAGCCGGCCAAGGGCTGTGCCCCATGCAGTGTTTCATCAGATCATGGGCTGCTGGGGGTGTCCTGCCGGCTCACGGTGGAGGGAAAAAGAAGCACTTGGTGCTTCTGAAAGAGGCCAATTTTTCCTGGCGAGCAGGGTGCCTGACTCACAAAATAACCTCGTCTCACTTGCATGTGGATGTCACGGTGGCCTGCCTGTGTGCCTTCTGGCAATCCATGGGACTGATTTGGCCCAATTTGTTCCTCTACGGTTGGACTGCTTGGCTGGCTTCAGCTGTTGTTTCACGCAATGACCTTCCAGCTACCTTGGGACCGTGTCAATGGCATGCTCCCTCAGAGAGGGCCTCTCAACGTGGGTGACTCTCCCCTGCAAGCACAATGACTGGCCGAGCAGCCTCTGGGAAAAAACAACTCTTTGGGTACCGTGGGGGAACATGGTTGCATAGCAGAAACTGAAAGGAATAGACGGAAGGGCATCACCAGGAGTGGAACCTACAGTTCAATTTGGCCATACATTGAAAACCCCACCTGGCCTGTACACAGAAAGGACTGATAGATTGATAGCCCTTAATCAATAATGTGTAAGGGGCTCATTGTCTTTTCCAAGTTGATGGAGACATTTGTGTGGGTAATTCTGATAATGAATGAGACTCCTCCATACCAACTGCATACGTTACCTCCAGTGATTGGTGTTCAACTTCTAGGAGGGACAAGTGTCATTCAGCCACACAAGATTGAACAATAACATGTCTGTGATGCTGTCCGATGGCCGGGGCTGCATGTGTGCTAGAATGAATGGATCAGTGTGTGTCTACCCTTTGCCGACACGTGCGCGGAACCCGCTGACCCCTGTTTGTGATATGGATTGGAGATAGAAATCATATCACATGAACTAGGAAAGCCCAGTAAGTACAGGTCATAAGCTTGTGTTGATTAATTCCCATACTTGCCAACCCTACAGAATTAAGCAGTAGGCTACTGCTTTTTAAGCAGTCCTACCGCCTACAGATTTCAGTGACAGATCCTACTGCTTTTCACATTGGCAAGTAATTATATGACTCTAAGGCAGGCTACAGAACAAAGCATTCAACACATTAATTAGTCTGTCTATACAGTGGACTGGTAGGTTATTACTTTGTTTAGGCTCACACCAATCCACTGACCTGGCAGCTACTTGACTCTGTGTTTCACTCTTGCAGAGACAACCCTTAGATGAACCACCAGTGAAGGCAAGTGGCAGAGTGTAACACCCATCATACAGCATCTGCACATCACACTGAGGGGGGTATCAGTCACCATGTCATTCAGTGTTCAACTTGCAATAAATATGTACTGCCTGGACTGCCGCTACAGAGCAGTGGCAAACGTTGCCTACCAGCTCTGTGTGCTTACCTTCTGTGAAGTTAGGTAATTGAATTTGGTGTTCAGTTACCATTTAGAATTATACATTTTTAAAATGTTATCTTTCCATGTTGTCCTGGTTCATGGGTTGTGTACTTTAGAAAGCTTCACTGGTGTCAACAATGTATGATTTGTATTGTCCTGTGATGTCATTGTTATGGGAATTATTATTTTTGAAACTTAAAAAATACTACATCTTTTTGGTCACAGAATGTTGGCAAGTATGAATTCCCTGCCCTTTGCACACACTGCCCAATACCACAACTGATTGGATGGTTGAGTGAGCCCCAGATTGGTCCTGGTGGGGATGGCGACGGCCTTTGTGGAGTGCTGAGAAGAGGATCAAACTTGATTATCCAGAGAAAGTAAAAGTCACAACACGGTATCTATAGGTGAAGCTGTGGAAGGATCATCAATGGTGGAGCAGCTGTTGTGTCCCAGACATGCACACCCACAGCCTGGGGTATCCGTCATGCCATAATCTGGACAGTTGTGTTGTCTGAGGCTGGGTCTTGCGGGGGATCAGGTGCCGGGAAGTGGGATCCCTTCCACTGGAGTGGTCCCCTACCCAGCAGATTGCTGGTGGTGTATGGCAGGGTTAGGTGAACCTGCCGGGAGAATTCCAACCAGGCACTGGCAATTGACCCCTGAGTGGACACCCTCCTCTATGAGCTGGCACTGAAGCTTCTGAGCTGGCTGGGTGCACTCCTCACTCTTACCTGTTAGCAGTCGGATGTTGGTGGAGGCACCAAGGTCAGAAGGGAATTCCTGAGTGGGTGCATCTGGGAGCAGAGGGAAATCTGGCTGTTCTCAAAGGATGCCTCCCCAGGTGGATGGGGGCCTGCTACACTGGCCAAGCTCTGAGCCATGGTGCAGCCAGGCCTACTCCATGGGTTGACATTGATGTTCTGGCAGCCCACCCCTGTGGGTGAAGGATGGCCATGCTCGCCGGTGCAGTGGGAGACATACCCTTGTGAGCAGGTAACTGGAGCTTGGTCATATGCAGCTGGGCTGGTATTTGAAGACCCTAGTGGTCCCAACCTACCACCACCCTGTCTGCCTCTGGGCCTCCTCTATTACTCCCCAAAAGGGGGAAAATGAGGACATAATTGTGGAAAGATGAGCAGATGTGGTCTGGTGGGCTTGTGGCAGAGCAGTCTGCCCCCATCACTGTGGGATGTTCCTGTTGCACTGCTGCAAAAGATGGTGGGTGGGCTTCCCGGGCTGAGTGCCTGGAACATGTTTCTTTGAAAACAGCAGTGGTCTTGGCTGACTTACAAGTGGGGCAACTAGACGGGGAGCCAGGCTGCCTCGCTGTGCATGTGGGCAGGACTGTAACGCTCACCTGATTCCCACGGAGGCGCAGGTCTGGCTTCGAGTGCTGATGCTTCTTCAATGGTGAAGCGCAGGACTCTGAAGATGGACAGGAAGGGCCCCTCTACTCTGGCTTCTCTGGCTCGCAGGAATATTCCCCTGTGCGTGAAAAGGGAGTATTACCTACTGACTGAGTTATGCTCAAGCCTCCCACTCTCTTCCAACCCTCCACGATACCCTTCCACGATTCCCCGTGAAGTCTCACTTTAGGGTCAGGAAGGATGAGCTCTCCATCCTGCTTCTGATGCAGGGGCTCGTTGAAACCCAGTTACTTCACTGGATTGAGGATTGATGGGAGTTCAGGTAAGCTTGACTATTCAGGTAAGGCTCTGTAAAAGTTCTGTTGCAAGTTCAAAAGTCCAAGCTTAATAATAATGTTCATTGTCTTTTTCCCCTTAGGGGCCGGGGTTCGGAATGCCGGAGATATGGCGCCGACCCGAAGTGAAACGTGCAGTTCCAGTAAATGACAGGTAAGTTCTGGATGAGCGCTCGGGTAATGTCTTTGCATTCGCTCATTCAATGTCTTTGTCTTTTTTCCCCATAGGGGCCGGGGTCCGGAAAATGCCTGGAAGCGGCAAGACCCGAAATGAAATGGGAATGACCCAACAGGTAATTCTTAGAAGGAAACTGAGCTTTTCCTATTCCCTTCCTTCTGTCACCCTGTTCTTGTCTTTTTCTCTCTAGGCTCTGGGAAGTGGCTATGGATCCGGATGATCGCTGCTGAAGATGGTGGCGTCCAGGATAGGTGAGTGAAATGCAGCGCTGCAGCGATCGTAGCGAAATGCTTTTAAAAATGATGTCTTCCTTTTCAGGATCGTCGGTGTGATGTCTCTGTGGTGCTGATTTAGCAGGTAAGGTCTTTTGTCTCCCTTTGCAGGTGACCCAGGATACTGACAGGCGTGGCTGAGGTCCAGATGCAGGAGCCGACACGGTGAGCGTCCAGCTGCGAGGAGCAGAACAACGCGAAGCGTGAGTTGCTGATCGGGTGTGGTTTAAATAGCTTTGGAAGAAGTTCCAAGTGTGTATCCTTCCACCGATCAGGTATGTATCCTTCCCCGACCACACCCGGGTGGAAAGTAGTCCACAGGTAAAGTAGTTCCATTCAGGCCTCAAGAGGGCCTGGATGTGGCAGCATGGTCTGCATCAGGTAAGTGCACATTAAAACACTTGAACACATGTCTAGCTTTATGAGCCTGGCGCCTAAGGCGCCAGGACAGAGGTCCAACATGAGCCTGGTGCCCTAGGCGCCAGGACTGCGTCCAAAGGGCCCCAGCTTGGGCCCGCTGGCACTCCCCTGGGGGAAATGATGCCTGTCTCTGGGGTTGCTGGGTCGGACTTGGCTCCTTGGAGATAGGCATCATGACAGTACCCCCCTCAAGGCCCCTCCCAAGGTTCTTTCCTCCGGGGGTTTTGGCTTGTTCGGAAATCTCCGGTGAAACCTTTGTACTAATCGAGGCGCGTGGACATGGTTACTAGGCTCCCACGATCTCTCCTGAGGTCCATATCCCTTCCAGTCAACAAGATAGAAGAGTTTCGACTTTACCACCTTGGAGTCTAAAATGTCTTTAACTTAGAATTCTAATTCCCCTTCTATTTGAACTGGATCTGGAGGCTTGGACAATCGGGTTCCTGGTTGTACTGGCTTCAAAAGTGATGCATGAAAAACTGGATGAATACGCATGTTGGATGGTAGATCCAGTTTAAAGGCCACTGGGTTGATTATAGCCTTGATGGGATACGGTCCTATGAATCTGGGATTGAAGGTTTGCTGGCCCTTGAGGGGTAAATGTTTAGTTGCTAGCCATACCTGGTCTCCTACTTGGTAAGGAGGAGTTTTACTTCGGTGCAAATCAGCGTTTTCTTTATACTTTTTCTTGGCTTGCTGTAAATGAGTTGCAGCTTCTTTGAAGGCTCGGGTTATTGTGGAATGCAGATGATTTACTGCGGGCATTTCCAGGGTCAGAGGTGGATCTAGGTCAGAGGTCCGAGGATGGTGACCATACAAAGTATAAAAAGGGGTTTGTCCGGTTCCAGAATGCACTGAATTGTTGTATGCATATTCTGCGATCCAAAGGATGTCTTTCCAATTTAACTCGGATTGGTGTAACATGCACCGAAGATATTGCTCGAGAGTCTGATTGGTTCTCTCGGTTTGTCCGTCGGTCTGGGGGTGGTGGCTGGTGGATAACCGCACATCAATCTGTGCTAGTTGGCAACACTTCTTCCAAAAATGGGAGATAAATTGACTTCCACGATCCGAGACTAATATGGAAGGGAAACCATGTATGCGAACTATATTCTCCAGGAATTCCTTGGCCAAGGTGGAAGCTGAAGGCAAACCCTTTAAAGGGATAAAGTGGGCCATTTTGGAGAATAGGTCCACAATTACAAGGATTGTGTTGTAACCAGCACAAGGAGGCAGGTCGGTTATAAAGTCCATTGACAGGGTGTGCCATGGTGCAGGTGGAATATCCAAGGGTTGAAGTAGGCCAGCTGGCCTTTTCTTTTGAGCCTTGTTTTGGGCGCAAATCCCGCAAGACAGAACAAAAGACTTTATGTCTTTTCTCCAAGAAGGCCACCAGAAGTGGCGTTTGATTTTTTCCTCCGTTTTAGCGATACCAGGGTGTCCTTCCATTAAAGATTCATGATGATGGGCGATAACAAGTTCTTGCAATTCTTTACTTGGCAGAAACAACCGCTCCTGGAAGTAGGGTAAGTCATCCTTAACGGTGTAATGAGGACCCTTTTGACTCCATTCCAGTAAGGTTGAAGAGTCTAGAAGTTGTTTTACTTGCGTTTGGATGTCCTCAATAGTTTGCAATGAAGTTAAGCCTAAGATTCTTTGCTCAGGTATGATGGGCACAGGTTCTAAGCTCGAATTAGGTTCTTCAATGCCAATCCGGGATAAGGCGTCTGCTTTTCCATTCTTGCAGCCAGGGCGATAGGTAATTACAAAATCAAATTCTGCAAAGAATAGAGCCCATCGGAGTTGTCGTGAAGATTGAGCTTTGGCCGTCTTTAAATACTGTAAGTTTCTGTGGTCCGTAATTACGGTGATGGTGTGTCTTGCCCCGAGACGGTAGTGACGCCAAGCCTTAAAAGCAGATTTAATAGCCAGTAACTCTTTGTCGGTAATTGCGTAGTTGATTTCAGGAGGAGAACATTTCCTGGACCAAAAGGCCACAGGGTGTAGTTGGTTAGTTTCTGGGTCTCTTTGCGACAGGACAGCTCCCATGGCCGAACTGGATCCGTCGGTTTCCACAATGTAAGGGAGGTCTGCTTCAATACAGGTGCAGAGGTGAATTTGGTTTTCAGGTCCTGAAAGGCTTGTTCGGCCTCAAGAGTCCATTCAAAGCGTTTGTTTTTCTTTAGGAGAGCTGTGATGGGTTGGACTGTTCGGGAAAATTCTGGGATGAATCTTCGATAGAATTTGGCGAAGCCGAGCATGCTCTGAACTCCCTTCACCGAGCTAGGAGATGGACATTTGAGGATGGCGTCCACCTTTCGCGAGTCCATTCGCACTCCTTGAGGTGTTAGGATCAATCGGAGAAACTCAACTTCTGTGGTATGAAAAACGCATTTTTCGAGCTTTGCAAATAGTCTGTGCTGGCGCAATTTCTCAAGAACTGCCCTAACATGTTTTCTGTGATCGGATTCTGAAGAAGAGTACACCAGGATGTCATCAATATAAACAATGACACAGACATCGATAAGTTCCCGAAGAACATCATTCATAAAGTACTGAAAGGTGGAAGGTGCATTGCACAACCCGAAGGGCATCACCTGATATTAGAAAAGCCCAAATTTGGTGCGGAATGCAGTCTTCCATACGTCGCCTTCTTTTATACGCGCCAGGTGATAAGCTCCTCGGAGATCTAACTTGGTGTACACACAAGCGTCTTTCACCTGGTCGATAAGCTCAGGGATCAGGAGCAGAGGATAACGATTCTTAATAGTTATTTGATTTAGGGCGCGATAGTCTATACATGTTCTAAGGTCGCCCTCTTTTTTCGGCACGAAGAACAGAGCTGAGGAGACAGGAGACTTGGACGGGCGAATTAAACCATTGGCTAGGTACTGATCTAAATACTGACGCAAATGCAGGTTCTCAGGTTCCGTAAGAGCATAAATCCTACTACAAGGTAGTTGAGCATTGGGTACCAGATCGATTTGGCAATCATAAGACCGATGGGGAGGTAACGTGTTAGCCTGTTCTTTCTGAAAAACGTCTTGGAATTCTTGGTATTCTGACGGTAGCTGTACAGGGGTGGAAGTTGCTGAGGCTAGACTCATAGCTGGATTTCTTGGATAACAAGTTGGTTCACAATCAGGAAAACCTATCTTCTTTGCTCGCCAGTCAATTCTGGGATTATGTGTTTCTAACCAAGGAATTCCAAGAATTACTTGAAATTGTGGGGCCTTGATCACATCAAACACGATTGCTTCCCGATGTCCATCCTGACCCACCAGTGTCACTTCAACCGTGGAATGCTTTACAGGCCCTGAGGCTATTTCGGTTCCATCTACTGTAGTAATGACATCTTGGGTTACTTTCGGGCGGAGAGGAAGTTTAATCCTGGAAGCCAATTCACGGTCTATGTAATTTCCAATAGCTCCACTGTCGATGTATGCTTTTATAGCGTGCAACTGCTGAGGCTGTTTTGGGTCCACGAGCACCATTGGCATGACAAAATGCGAGGTCAAAGAGTTAGTTTTCAAGCTCGGCAAGCGGACCCCTACGCTTGTCGGGCTAGGTCGTTTCCCGAATCAGGTGTCAATAATTCGTTATCAGTAGCTCCAACCACCTTCTTAGGTGGTTTAACTGGACAATTTCGAAGAAAGTGACCGGAAGTTCCGCAATACAGACAAAGTTGCATTTGCCGCCTTCTCTCTCGTTCTTTCTGCGTTAATGGTCCTTTAACACCACCGATTTGCATAGGTTCGGATACGTCGGTACTCTTGGAGTTAGCGTGGGTTTTGATCGGTACTCGGGTTTCATACTTGAACCGATCTGCTTCTTTATTTTGAAGTCTGTGATCAAGTTGAACCACCAAGTCTATGTAGTCTGCGCAGACCTGGGGTGGGTTTACTATCTGAGCTAGAACATCCTTAAGCTCTCCGCGCAGGCCTCGATGAAACAATGTGATCCTTTTGTTTTCAGGCCATCCAGTTTCCAAAACCAGTCTGTTAAAGGTGGCAATGTAGGGCAGAAGATCCTGATTACCTTGTCGTAAGGATAGCAGTTCGTTATCAAGGGCCTGTCCTTGAGAGTGTCGAGCGAACAATTTTTCCATGCTGGCCTGGAAGCCCTGAAAATTCTGGAGAATGGGATCATCCTGATTTACCAATGGAATAGACCAATCGGCAGCACTGCCACTGAGGTAAGAAAGTATAAAGGCTACCTTGGTCTGGTCGTTAGGGAAGGCTCTGGGTCTGCATAGAAAGTGTAAACGACATTGGTTCATAAAGACGGCATGTTTCTTTGGATCCCCCGCAAAACGTTCAGGCGGGGCCAAAGGCATGTGTCCAGGTAGATTAATTTGTACCGGGTTATTCAAACCCATTGATGTGGAAATGTCTCCGGAATTAGGTAAAGGAGTGTGCCCTGCCTGGGCCTGTAATAACCTTTTGGCTAGGTCATCTGTTCTTTCCTTGGATAGGATCAGTTCTCTTTTGAGAGCGTTAGTCTCCTGGCGGGCTGAGTGCACCTCTGCCCATAATTCCCCCAAAAGCTGGGCCAGCTGGTCAGTCTCGGAAGTCTCCATAGCGCCCGGGTGGGAAATTGTGGGTAGGCTTCGCGTTCTGTAACGCTCACCTGATTCCCACAGAGGCGCAGGTCTGGCTTCGAGTGCTGATGCTTCTTCAATGGTGAAGCGCAGGACTCTGAAGATGGACAGGAAGGGCCCCTCTACTCTGGCCTCTCTGGCTCGCAGGAATATTCCCCTGTGCGTGAAAAGGGAGTATTACCTACTGATTGAGTTGTGCTCTAGCCTCCCACTCTCTTCCAACCCTCCACGATACCCTTCCACGATTCCCCGTGAAGTCTCACCTTAGGGTCAGGAAGGATGAGCTCTCCATCCTGCTTCTGATGCAGGGGCATGTTGAAACCCAGTTACTTCACTGGATTGAGGATTGATGGGAGTTCAGGTAAGCGTGACTATTCAGGTAAGGCTCTGTAAAAGTTCTGTTGCAAGTTCAAAAGTCCAAGCTTAATAATAATGTTCATTGGCCCTCATTACGACCCTGGCGGAGGTCCATGGTGCAATTTGCACCATGGACCATGGCGCAGAGCTGCCAACTCCGCCATGGGGGTTGGCGGATTTACCGCCCCATTCTGACCTTGGCGGGGCGGTAAGTCCCCAATCCCCATTTACCCTTCCCCATTCCCATTTTTGCCCCATAGGGTATAATGGGAGTGGGGAAGGCGTTAATTACGCCACCGTAGAATACGGTGGCGTAATTAACGAGGGGACCCGTAGCGCCATGGATTTTTCCGCCCGGAAAATCCGGACGTAAAAATCGCCATGGCGCTACGGAAAGTCCTAATCTGGCGGAGAGGTACGCCATGCATTACGCTGGCGTAAACCCCTCTCCGCCAGGGTCGTAATGAGGGCCATTGTCTTTTTCCCCTTAGGCGCCGGGGTTCGGAATGCCGGAGATATGGCTCCGACCCGAAGTGAAACGTGCAGTTCCAGTAAATGACAGGTAAGTTCTGGATGAGCGCTCGGGTAATGTCTTTGCATTCGCTCATTCAATGTCTTTGTCTTTTTTCCCCATAGGGGCCGTGGTCCGGAAAATGCCTGGAAGCGGCAAGACCCGAAATTAAATGGGAATGACCCAACAGGTAAGTCTTAGAAGGAAACTGAGCTTTTCCTATTCCCTTCCTTCTCTCACCCTGTTCTTGTCTTTTTCTCTCTAGGCTCTGGGAAGTGGATGTGGTTCCGGATGATCGCTGCTGAAGATGGTGGCGTCCAGGATAGGTGAGTGAAATGCAGCGCTGCAAGCGATCGTAGCGAAATGCTTTTAAAAATGATGTCTTCCTTTTCAGGATCGTCGGTGTGATGTCTCTGTGGTGCTGACTTAGCAGGTAAGGTCTTTTGTCTCCCTTTGCAGGTGACCCAGGATACTGACAGGCGTGGCTGAGGTCCAGATGCAGGAGCCGACACGGTGAGCGTCCAGCTGCGAGGAGCAGAACAACGCGAAGCGTGAGTTGCTGATCGGGTGTGGTTTAAATAACTTTGGAAGAAGTTCCAAGTGTGTATCCTTCCACCGATCAGGTATGTATCCTTCCCCGACCACACCCGGGTGGAAAGTAGTCCACAGGTAAAGTAGTTCCATTCAGGCCTCAAGAGGGCCTGGATGTGGCAGCATGGTCTGCTTCAGGTAAGTGCACATTAAAACACTTGAACACATGTCTAGCTTTATGAGCCTGGCGCCTAAGGCGCCAGGACAGAGGTCCAACATGAGCCTGGCGCCTAAGGCACCAGGACTGCGTCCAAAGGGCCCCAGCTTGGGCCCGCTGGCACTCCCCTGGGGGAAATGATGCCTGCCTCTGGGGTTGCTGGGTCGGACCTGGCTCCTTGGAGGTAGGCATCATGACAAGGACTGGCGGCGATGTCTCTCCCAAGCCCTCTGGCACCTGCAGGTTTGGACTGATGTCTGGACCAAATCTGTGGCTGTGACTCCTGATGGTGGAGCACTGGTCTTGCACATCAATGAACAAAGCAGCTATCTGCTAGAATCAGTGTGAATGCCCCTTGTAGCCCTGGTTTCCTCTTGTCTGTCTGAGGGTCGCTTGAATTTCGAAAGCCCTGGGGACACTCCCTGGGTGAGTGGCTCAGGCTGTTCCAGGGACCCCCTTCCCTTCGTCCCCCCAAGGTCAGACCCTGATCAGCACCATCGCAGGATCCCTGTACCTGACGTGGAGGCTTGTTGCTGGTGTGTCCTGGCCTCCCCTTTTCCACTCACTGGGGGGTTGGGAGGTCCAGGTGCCCATTGTGCCACTGTGCTGGTTATGGTGGTGGCAGCCAAAAAAACACATATGATGGCCAACCCCTCCCCAGGCATGTTTTGGCAAAAATTGGGACGGCATACACACAGCTGTGCCTGAGGTGCGGGGCTGGGGAAAACAACCCTGAAACTGCTGCATCCATGAAGCCACCTGCCTGAACGTTGGCTCCCCAACCATGACCTCAGATCAGATACAGTGACCAGCTGAACTGAAGCATATTACTAAGCAGAGGAAAAGTCACTAACAAGGATTCCCTCCGAAATGGTAAGTGAAGAGGGAAGAACCAAGCGCTGAAATCCTGTCCCGTGGCAGGGTGAGGCTGGTAATGACCCCTGGCTTGCTGGTATGGGTTCATCATGGAGTTGGGTGGCTTGGGAATTCATGCCAAAGTGGATTGTAAATTCCATGTAAGGATAAATATGGACACAAGGCTGACAGCCAACAAGTACCATAATGGAAAGTTGTGAATTACTCTGAAGCAAGAATACAAGAGGCCGTAAAATTGTCAAGAGGTAAACGGGTGTGGTCTGTGCAGTCCGATTGGAACATTCAACACAGCCGGCAGGTTGTCACCCAGAATGGTGGATCCACTCATGTGACCACTTTCCAGGCTCACACAGATCCTGCAGATTGCATGTCCTCCATGGTGGTGCACAGTGACCGGATCTGGGTCATCTGGAAGGCCTCAGTGGGTTGGCAGGGTGGATCTCTGATCCTGTGGAGAGTGTCACCATTTTGTCATGTCCATGGGGCCAAGGGAGATTAACTGGCAGTGTGCCCTCCTCCATCAACCATCCTGGAACTTCTCGGGGGTTCACTGGGTTCACTGGGTCAGTGATGGTGGAAAGGGCCCCCAGATCCAAGTGTGACTGACGACTGGGGTGGACTGATCTCAGTGTGCCATGACTGCGTTATGGTTTTGGGTGGAGAGGGTCTTGAATGGTTCCAGGGGCCTGCAGTGATGTCAGCTACATTCCTGACCCATCTTCAAACACAGACCAAGGAGTCAAACATGTGAATGAGTCAGTGGCCTGTAGCAAACCTTTGGCACAATAGAGGTGAGCGCTGCTCACCACTAGCTGAGGTGGGATCCCATTGTGACAGGTACACCACCAGCCCCTCTACCCCACTCTGTGGGGAAAGTGGAGTATGAGCATGTGTGACAGGCTCTGAAAGATGGTGAACAATGTCTGGGCAGGGCTAAGTGAGAGGAAACACTGGTGGAGGTCCATAGCATTACTTGCGTAAAAATCGGTCGTCCGACTTGCATATTGCGAAAACGACTAATCAAATCCTCTAGTAGCTGCTTCCTTCTCAAATAACCCTCGGGTGAACTGGTGCTCGTAAACTCCACTTTTATTTTGGAAAAGCAAATGATCAGAGGTCTTCGAGGCAATAGCTTTTCAATCTATTCTCAAACTTAAAATGGCTAAGAAGCCCGGGTCACTGGTGTGGAGCCAGGCTTTGAATGCAAGTGCCCAGTGGCCCACGTTTGGGAAGCAGAACTAGCACTATGGGAAGAACCAATGGCTGGGTGAAGGCAACCTATGGCAATGCTGAACAGAACCCAGAAAAGGTGTAGTTGCAAACAGACAGCAGGACGGTGGCCATGGAAGACAAGGGGCCTCATTCCGAGTACGGCGCTAACCAATGGCGCTATTAACGCCTTGGTTGACGCCGTACCCGGACCGGCAGCGCCTTGGTGGTTGGCGGAATTACCGCCCCATTCCAAGGTTGGCGGGGCGGTAATTCCCCAATCCCCATTTACCCTTCCCCATTCCCATTCTTGCCCCATAGGGCATAATGGGAGTGGGGAAGGCGTCAATTACGCCACCGTAAATTACGGTGGCGTAATTAACATCAAGGTCCCTTAGCGCCATGGTATTTAACGCCTGCTAAAAGCAGGTGTTAAAAGCACCATGGCGCTAAGGGAACTCGGAGTATGGCGGTAAGGGATTACCGCCACCGCTCTCGTTAGCGGTGGCCGCTATCCCTTACCGCCATACTCGGAATGAGGCCCAAGATCTGCTAAGGAGTGTGCAACAACTCACCTGCTTCATCAGCTGGCCCTGAAATGATTGGAGCTGGAGCATCGGGCCCGTAGTAGGCCATTGTGGGTGCTGAGAGCCACCGATGCAAAGGCCTGATGAGTAGGAGGGCTGCTGCGGTGCACATGGATGCTTGGGACAAAGGCTGGCAAAGGGTTCTATGTGAACAGAAGTTGAGGTAAGCCTGTCCCAATAGATGGGCGAGCGCCATTCAGAAGGGACGGGCTATGGCCTCAGTTGCCCTCAGCAGATTGAAAGGGAGTTGGGCTTGGATCCACAAATCAGGAGTGGCAGAGATGTGTGCCCTCATGTCATACAATGTGGTGATACAAATGGTCCCTGAGAAACTGGTGGGAGCCTGACCCTCTCGGAAGGGGCAAGCTCCAACTTGTTGTGGGCAGAACTCCGGACAGCTCGCATTGGCACTGGGTAGACCATAGCTGTCAAGTCACCCTGTCCCATGCAGGACCTCTTGACCCAGTCCTGTTCCTTTTCATTTCCCACACTACATGTTTATGTGTGCAGATGAGGAGAAAATGTGAGCCCTACTGTGGACCCTCACCACCTGGCCCAGTCTCAGTTGCACTTCCTTGGGACACCTACTGTATCATGACTCTCACCTGGCCCTTCAGCTGCTAGGCTTGCTTAAACATTCCCCCTGTGGTCAGGCCTTTTGGACCCACCTGCTCTGGTGAATCTGTCAGAACATGGAAGAGCCAGTCCAACTCCCATGACACACTTCTGTCCCATGGGGAGACGCCTCACACATACTATCATGTGGCTGCAGACCAATTTAGGAGACAGCTGTGCTGCCAGGTGTAACCTTGGCTATCTGGTCTGACCACTGAGGCCATATGGCATGTTTGGCCCAGTCGATTGACAAGATACTTTGGGACTGTCACGCACTACCACATGGCCATGTGGCCATCGGCTTGTGCCCGCCTAAGGTCACCATCCAGGGTATGGGGCTTGTGTGACACCTCCCTAACAGAGTGGATGAGAGGTGGTGTGACTGGTGCAATGGGATCCCACCTCAACTCGTGTACGGTGTCTCTCACCTCCATACTACCACAGGCATTGGGTCGACCCTCCCACTCGTACACATTGGTCTGTGTCACGAGGTGTGTTGTGTGGGTAACCTACATCACTGCATACCCCTTGGACCCTTTGTAGGACTCCCCGCCTGGCGGTGCAATGTGGTTGGTGTAAACTGAGGACAGCCCACCACAGGTGACTGTTGCACTAGGAGCAGGGGGGCTTGTCCTCTCTCTCTACCCTGATGACCTCAGAGAGGTGCTGGGACGGTTGCTGGAGGAGGGTGTGCTTGTGGTCCATCTCCGTAGGCCGCGTGGACATGTTGAACCTGTAGCAAGGGGTCAATAACACTCTTCACCAGACTGGAGAGCCACATGCCCCCTGAGGCATTCCCAGCCAACCTGGAGCCAGTCAGGTGCACCACTATGGAGGTAATGTGCCCTGTGAGGGCCGGATGCGCCTGGGTGGCGGTCCTGCAAGAGGATCCACTGTTTTCTAATTGTTTATTTGTTTAAAAAAATAAAAAAAGTGAAGTGTTTCAAAGCGCTTCACTTGTTTTAGGTGACTAACCTGCCCACAGTGAAAACCCCCCTTTCAGTTTACCTCTCAATGGTATCATGCCCTCTTGAAATCACTCATCAAAGTACTCTCCAACGTTCACTCATGATACTTGTTGACCATTGGTTTCGCCAACATACTAATACTTGGATGGATTCTACCGCCACTTTGGGATGAATTACCAAGCACTAGACTGAGAGAAGAATTGCTCCTGCTAAGCCAGGTGGATGCTACCAGCCTGACAACTTCCATGCGGTATCCCCCCGAACAAAAGGACCTTTTCCCCCAGAGTGAAGCTGGGAAGTTCATCTTCTGCATGCCAAATGTCAGATGTGGTTGCAAGGTCTACGTTCCAGGCCCACCCTGTGCAAGCAGCTGCAGAACATCACAGCCAACCACACGTGGAACAGCCAGCTTCCCTGGGGCTGGGACATGTATGTTGGGGTGTTCAGCCCGCCACCACTAGCACCAACACCAGGTGCATTCTGTGAACCTGGCTCACCTGACCTCATGAGGGGTGAAACTGGGCAGCCAGGAGGTGCTGGAAACAAGTAACTACACCAGGTTGATGTATACAGTGACAGTGTTGATCGGGGTCTGACTGTAGGGGGACAAAGGGAATGGGGTCCATATGACGGCCCCAGGTGCACACCAGGGAGTACCCTTGAGCAATTGACATTGGAGCAACCCTTAGACAAGCATAGCCTCATGCGAAACCTAGGCCTGCATGGTGAGATCGAAGTGTCGATGATCAATGTGTCCTACAAATCAGATTAATAAGTGGCAGATACTGCTGTGTCCTTCATTGATGCATAAATCGATTGATCCACTAAGAAGAGTCACAGACAAATTTCAATAATCCAGTTGTCAGCCTGGACCTGCTGGTACAGGAGAGGCTGGCAGCACCACCTGTAATGCGCGTTGGAGAGACTGGCCCACGATCTTTTCAGCATCCACACTTGGCAGCCCAACAAAATGATTGTGGACCATTGCAAAGCAAGGTATCTGGTGCACAGCCCATTGAGTCTGCCTGCTGCCCTGTGTGGCAGCATGATGGGCCATCACATGATGATGGTGTCTGAGCCTGGGACAGACATATGTGTGCCTCGTGCCAGGCAACCAGCTCGATCACAAGATCCAACTTTGGGTAATGTGGAATGCTACAACCATTACATATTCATTTTGAACTGGAATTGCCACGGCTGTTGGCACCAGACTTGCCCTCCAATGAATCCTTGTCTAAGGAAGTGAAGTGAACACATTCCAATCACAGTCCCTCAAACGAGTCCTGTGACATGGATTGAAGTCACTACCTTCCAGAATTGGCAGTGGGAAATGTGCATGTCTGCTACTACCTTGGATGTGGTCGCTGTTTCTCAGGCTCTCACTCTGAATTTGAATCTTGATTCACCCTTACTTATGAACAGCATTGTTGAGAAGCAGATGAATATGTCATCCATAGCTTCTGCCCCTCCTCCAACCCAATATGCACAGGTGAGAACTGTTACTCACTAAGCCAAACATAACGCCATTATCCCAGGCAGGTACAGCAGGAGAGGGACACGATCTAAGCTGAAGATGGCAAGCATAACCAAACTAATGTTGTAACAACACATGTGCATGCATTAGACACAAAGAAAAGTTGCAGTCAACATGAAGAACACGTATATTAGGTAATATATGCATTTATACCTGAAGAATATTAACATACCATCCAAAACATGAAGAACAGTAACATAAGCAGTGTATAGGCTGAATGCAACATGAATGACACGCGATTATAGCTCACAAACATAGAAACGCAACAGTAATGGACAGCTGTCTTTTCATAAATGGAAGCTGCAACATGCTTCAATAAAACAAAAGTCCTCCAGGCATCACGAGAAATCAAGATGCTGAAATCACAGAAATATAGAAATGTGCAGAACTCAGGCAGTAGCTGGAAACCAGAGTCAAGGTTACTGTGAAACAAGGGAGGGTCATAACCTTTGAGAGAAGGCACTAAATAGCAATTCTCAGGACACAGAAGTATATTTCCAGATTAATTAAATTTGAGACAAGCACAAATGACCATTGTTAGCCAGGTGCACACAAACTATAGGCCAAGAACAGTCCACGCAGAATGACTCAATATTGTCCCCAGTGGTAAAAGAAACCTTAACCCTCAGATTAATATTAAAAAGCAATCACCCTGGCTCATGGCCTAGGAATAAAGGATGGAATCTTTTTTAATTGAATGCAAAGTATCCCGTGGACCTCTCTGCCCCTACTCCTGTCTGTTTTATGTCTTGAAGACCTGTCACTCATTCAAGGTTGCTTAGCAGAACACCCACCAATTAGAATCTCCTGTGTTAGGCCGTCAGCAAATTATATGCCAACCAATAATGGGGTGTGGTGACAATGGGCCTCATTACACGGTAGGCGGTGGACCAAGGTGCTATTAGCACCTTGATCCATGCCGGTAAAATACTGGCACCGCCTTGGAGGAAAGGGGAATTACCGCCCTATTCCAAGGTTGGCGGGGCGGTAATTCCCCCTTCCACCATTGCCCTTCCCCATTCCCATTTTTGCCCCAAAGAGTGCTATGGGAATGAGGAAGGTGCTAATTACGGTGCCGCAAATTGCAGTACCGTAATTAGCACCCTGGTCCCTTTGCGGGTTGGTTTTTAACGCCTGCTAAAAAGCAGGCGTTAAAGTACCAACCCGCAAAGGGACCTCGTAGTAAGGCGGTAAGGGTTTACCAGTACCAGTGCCCTTACCGGTACCGGTAAACCCTTACCGCACTATGTGTAATGAGGCCCAATGTATTTCAGCATTTCATTAGATTATGACAATAACATTGTCATAATCTAATGAAATGCTGAGACTATATGTAGCCAATCCCCTTAACCAATACCTAGTCCCAATAGGTTTTGTACCAAGAGATTATGTGGTGATGTCACCAATGATGAGTTTTGAGCATTTAATCTAATGTTTGTTTTGTATTAATCAAGATGTCCTAGATTTTGATGATTGTATGCTGTCCCGGTTTATTTTGGACATTTATAAAGCTGGGTTTTGCCTTGAATTCTTTCTACTTCCATTATTTAGTCTTTGTTTGACTGACTCCATATCCTCTGGGTAATCTGGGACTTTCCTAGGCCATTTTAACAGATGATAGCAGAGCTGATTGTTTGATGGATGTCATCAGAGTCACAAGTGATCCGTGCCACATCCTTGAAGACTGCAGAGGGAACCTGTGGAGAACAAGATTGCGCATAACACAGAGAGGTCAACAGGAGCCTTCTTTGGAAAAAGTCTTATCTGGTCCCCAGCGGCCGCCCCGTGGGACGTGAAGGGTCATGAGGCTGATAGGGGAGACCCCACGGTGAAGAACTTCAGCAGATCCAATGATGCAAGTACGATATTGGCCTGGCAAAACAGAAGGCATGATTGTTTTATATTGGGGATTGTGATGAAATGAAGATACAACTGATATAGATAGCTTTTGACAAGGGTCAGGAAAGATCACATGGTAATCCTCATTACAGGGCAATAATAAAAGAGAAAAATACCTCACCAGGAGATGGGACTATGGCTGTAGTGAATTCATTTCTATAGTAATTGCTGGCCCAGTCTTATGTTGTGAGATAATTCAGACTTTGTAGAAGTGTTTTTGTGTATATTGTGGAAGATGTAAAGTGGTGGTGTTGACCAAGAATGTGGTCTGGTGTAGGAGCAGCGAGGTGGGTCTTTTCAGAGCATAAGTGACAGTTGTGGGGTCGCTCAGAAGTACTGGAAGGAACAGCAATGTGGGGCTGTTCAAAGCATAAGTGGTGTTATTGTTGTAGCGCAGTGAAGGATTGTGTAACGCAGAAGGCATGGTCCTAGAGAGAGATACACAGAAATATTAATTGGAGAATGAGTATTATTAGGGAAGGGTGTGAAAGGGAGGTAAAAAGACGGCGAGTGCAAATCAAAATAAAGATTGGTTAGTATTGTTACAGTGTAGCGTATCATTATGGGGGATACTTCCATCATTCATCTGTGCAAATCATTACTCTTGTATAAGGGCAACATCCATAAATGCCGCACACAGTGGGTTTGAGACATGGCATGCAAAATGTTTATGCTCTGGCTACAAGAAGGCACTCATTCAAAGGCAGTACTGCAACACATGTGCACCTATTTGCATGCCACATATAAGGGAAAAAAGTTACAAAATAGACTAGCCATTCTGGACCTATGAAAAATGTATCGGGAGGAGGTAGTGGACTCACTTGTGAAGGAATGGATGCTTAATCAGCATCACAAAGGGGCATAGCATCCACGGCTCCACCTCCTCCACCCCAGAGTAGTGATTCATCTTTAGAATTGCTGGGATCATACCCATTCTGAGCACTAAAAGCAGCAGCAGGGTATACTTATCCCAGATATGTACCCCCCACGTACAGTGGTGAAGATATTATCAGTAGAGAAAAAATAAGTAACCAACGACCAGTGTCCACGCACATGGAATATGACGAGCGCCACAATTTACAAGCAAAACTGACAGAAGCTGAGGAGAAGGTTCAAAGAGAGGGAGCGACAGGCAGGGTAACAGTGAGGCGACAGTGATTATATCAAATGAATAGTTAGGAGGGCAGCTAATCCTCAAATTAGATGGAAAGGGCATGGATGATTTTAAAGAAAGACAGGAGAAGGAAGAAGAGAAAAGGGCACAGTATGAGAGAGAAAGAGAGTAGAAAATGAAGGAGGAAAAGACAGAAAGACGAAATGAAGAAGAAAGCGAGAGGGAAAAGAAGCAGTAGGCAGAAAGAGAGAGTAGGTGAGAAGAGGAAAAGAAAAATGAGAAACAAAGAAGTTAAGATAGGATAAGAGAAATTAAATTAGAGGAAGAAAGGGAGAGGGAGAGACGATGAGATGCTGAAAGAAGTAGGGAAAGGTGACAAAAAGAAGTTGATATTATTAGCGGGCATTGTCATGACACAAACATGTTGGAAGATATGGCATGCCTGCTGAAACATGTTGGGATTATATGTTGTTTTAGTGACACATTTAGGTTTTTTCTATGTACTGTGATATGTGATTTCGTCTGTGTCCATTCGTAAGTGGTTTATTTGAAATTTAGCTTTTTAGATTTTGTAGGTTTTAGTGGTAGTTTTGTACACTGTGTTAGGTGTGGGTAGTATCTTATGTTGTAATTTAAATATTCTGTATTAAACAAAAATGTTTTTTGAAATTTGGAATGTTGCACGCAGTCTATGTTGTCAAGCCCTGTAGTGACGGAGAATTTGTCAGAGGTGTCTAATCGCTGGGGGAGAAGGAGGGGTGGAAGTAGAGAAAGTTTACCATCTTATCCTTCTTTTATAATATAATCTATGTTCCTATTGGTGGAGTAAGATGTGGTACATATAAATAGGATCCTGTGTACCTATTTGATTACATGCCTGCTGACACCACCATTAACGTGCAGCTATATTTTGCCTCTCCTGTCTTTTCGGCGCTCTAGTATTTCGATCCAATATGTCGTCCTTCCACGGGATTAAAAGCAGACTGGATCTGCTCGCTTATGCGTTGCAACCCTTTCTTCTTCGCTATCTGATAAAATGCTAGTTTTCCTTCTGTTTTTTCCCGCTTGCCCTGAATTTCCTGACGGTTCTGCTACCTACCTGCCTTCAAGCTCCAGCTGTTGTGTCTTGACTGTCGTGTAGTCAGAAGAGTCCTCTGTCCACAAGTGCCGCACAGAGAGAGTCAAAATCACTCTCTGTCAACCTTTGAGGCCACAGGTGGGAGATGATCTTCCGGAGCTGTGGACTTCTGGGAACCCCTGGACCACTGCAATGAAATCAAGGGTTAAGTATCAAGCCTAGACAACATTCACAAACAAGACAACAAAGAAGTGGAACAGCCTTACCAATGGGTGATAGTGATGTTTCTTCTGAACCTATAGGAGGGGTTCTGGGACCCACCAGTGCCTTGTTCCCGGCACGGGGCAGTAAGCTCTGGAGATAGGTGGTGATGTGTGTACCGGGCTCACCTGACGTTAGAATCCAGGCAAGGAAACCAAGAAACGTAGTACCAAATGATGTAGCTAGTAGTAGTCCAGAAAAGCAGTCCTTAATCCGTAACAAGAGTTCCAAATAACCAAAAGCCGGAAGCCAGGGAAATCCGATAGCAGTCCTTTAATCCAATCCGAGGTAAATTCCCAAACAATCCAAACGTGAGTAATCGAAGTGCTGAACAGTGCCCAAGTAAACAGCTGTGAAGCACCGAGTACTATGATGCGGCTGTTTAAATACTGGCGCTACAATTGTTTTCTGGTCACGTGACCCGCGACCGCATCACGTTATCGTGCCTTATTAACACCTGAGCGGGAGGCGTTGGTCACGTGACACGGAAGCGGGGAGCGAGGCCAGTCGCGCAACCCCCAAGGAATACGCCAATGGAGCGGGCGTCTCTGTGAATGGGTGGCATGCTGAAACACCTGCCTTGGCACACAGGGAGTCGGGGAGAGCACAAGGGTCCCGGACCCGGGCAAGAGGACGGGGTGGAGTGGAGGTATGGGGACTGGAGGTTTGGGGAGGGACTTTGGGGATACCGGGATCCCCGAGGGACGTGACACCAGCCCTGCCTTTTTTCTACGATAATCAGTGCAGCGCTCACGCTGCTTCTTACGCTCTCTGGCTTACCTGCCTTTGCAAGACTTCCTCTATGCTAGTTCTTCAGTGATCTAGCTTACTCAGGCAAAGCTAACATATTCCTCTATTCTTACACTCATCTACCGGAGAACAGCCATTAACACCTCCCCGGACCCAGGTTTTTTTAATGCTGAATGGCATTTTCCAAATTAAGGGCTGCGCCTGGGGAGCCACTTAGCCTTGCTGGGTAATCTAGGTGGACAGAGTGGCTTACTGCAGGAGCAGACATTACCTCTTCGATGGTCGGCGTTCTCTAAGGAAGAAGAAGCCTGCCATTCCACAGTCAAAGAGCTTATCGGACACAGTACCTGAAACATCAGGTGAGGAAGAGGAAGAGGTTTTTGAGAGGCATACGCTCCCAGACAGAGACAGAGAAAGAGACAGGAAGCAGGATCAGAGAGACAGAGAAGAGGTTAGAGAAACACTGCAAGGAAGTTGATGAGAATCTTAAAAGCACACTCTTCCAAATGGAGTGGAAGATGGGTCTATATGAAGGAGGATTAGTAATCTGTACAGGAGCAGAGGAGGATGGACGGCACCAGCAGCATAAAGGAGAGTAGAACACGCTAGGAAGGAATATATTGGAGGATGTGATGAGTGGAATATATAGGAGGAGTCCCCTTGGAAGCCTAGAATTCGAAGATAGAGAGGATGAAATGGGAGATGACAGTGAAGATGCTATGCTAGAAAATGAAGAGAGAGAGAGAGGAAGAAAGTGGAGGGTAGGTGGTGACACAGGCTCCATCTACAAGTATGAGGATAGGGAAAGAGGTAGTGTGGTTAGATTTGGAAGAACCGTGAGGAGGTCAGAGTACACTGAATATCCCAGACACCCAAAGCTGTGATCAAATAGATTAGAAGAAAGAACAATAGGCTGAGGAATTTAACTGGATGAAAGACATTTAGCATGACAGACGCAGTGGCCAAGTCAAAGGGTGCAGCTGCACTTGAACACAGCGCAGGATTTACACAATTTCACTTATTGGAGAAAGGGGGAGTATATACTGTGGCCACAGATGGACAAAAATAATGTAATTTGCCAATTTCCATCACTCACATCAGGGACAGAGAAATTGATCTTTGAATTAGAGAGAAGGACAGCTGGGATGACCTTAGCAGTAAGCAACATAAAGAGCCTGCTCGCTGCAATATTAGGGGAGAAATCACATGACATTTTGAAATGAGCGGGATATCCCAGGGTGACAGCACTAACCATGATGGGGCACCTTTTAATAATTTCTGAGCTGACATATGGAGAGCATTTAGTGTACATGATGCAGACTTGTCAGACATGAGCACCGTTATGACTCGCACCATGAGAGCAGAGGAGGACTTGACTGCTTATATCCAGGACATTCAAGAAAAATGGCAGCTAGAAACTAGAGAGCCATGGGACAAAAACAAATCTATTTTCTATCACATTTTATGTCAGGGACTTCCAGAGGAAGTGGAAAGACAATTAAGACAGATTGTGGGAATGGAAGTAAATTCATGGGAAAGATTCAGTTGACTATTGTTCACCTTTGTCTTTTAAAACAAGAGAAAGAGAGAAAGAAAGTTGAGGAGAGGAAGATTGAGGAAGCAAAACGTGTTCAGAAAACATTGTCAAAGTTGACAGTGTTAGTGGTGACCATCAATCTGTATTCCAAGCATCCAGAGGCACAAAACTGCTCTTCTGAACAATGGTGAAGAACTGCTTGCTTCTCTGGACTCTAACTCTCCAGCTATCCTCATCCTACTCAATCTCTCCATTGCCTACAATATGGTTAACCATTGCATCCTCATAAAACGACTCCATGATACCCTTGGTATCTCTGAGCAGGCACTGGATTGGCTTACCTCCTTCCTAACTGACCATTTGTCCCAAGTCATTTTGGGCACCTTCTTCTAACCTACTTCCTTCTCCTCCTGTGGTGTCCCCCAGGGCTCAAATCTCTCCCCCTGGCTCTTCAACACTTACCTTGCTCACCTAGTCCTCCTCTTTTCCTCCTTCTATGCCAACCTCCAGTGCTGTGCAGATGACACACAACTCTTTTTCAAACTTTCTGCTGACCCTCTTGCATCTCTCATCATCCCTGACTGCCTATCTGCCATCTAGTCCTGGTGTACTTCCACCAATCTCTGCCTCCATGCCAGCAACACTGATATCATTTCCATTGGGACCCCTGCTCCCTCTTTTTCCCCTCACTCTGTACATCATCCATGGGCTCTTCCCTGTTCCTTCTTCTGAAGCTAGAAACCTTAGAGTCATCCTCGACTCCTCTCTCTCCTTTCCCCCTCACACTCAGGACATTGACAAGAAATCCCACTTTAAACTCTTCCTCCTCAAAGGAATTCTCCCTTTTTTCACTTTCCTCCAGAAGCTCAACGTCACCTGAGCCCTGGATCTCTTTAGGCTTGACTACTGCAAAAACCTTCTCCTGAATCTACCTTCTTCCACTTTACGACCCCTACAGCTATCCAGAATAGGGCAGCAAGACTTATCCTTGGCTTTAAACCCAGGGACTGCATCTCTCCTCTCTTCAAAACTCTTGCCAATCCCTTTGCATCATCCACAAGGCTGTCTATGACCTGGGACCACACTATCTGCAACTTTCTCTTACTAAATATTCTCCATCTAGACCTCTGCGGTCCTCTGGCACCAACTCACTGTGTGTAAAGCATTTCACTAAACAGAGGGCCATAGGCTGATCCCTTTCTTCAGTTGGCTTCCTCTTATGGAACAGTCTCCCCCTTCCTCTTCGTTCTGAGCAGGACTTTCGCAAATTCCAAAAGCTCCTCAAGACTTTCCTCTTCAGCTCCCCGTCTCTTCATCCCTCCTCTGCTAATCTCACAGTCGCTGTGATTGGTGGCCAGGGCCTTTATGCATCCCTTGGGGACCTGGCCTCCCATACTCAATCGACCCTGCCTCTGCCTTCCTCTCAGCATTTGCCTCGGCACCCACCAGCCTCAATCCTGTAGGTGTGCACTTTCTACCCAATGCATCTCCAGGCTGCATAGCACTTACCATACTACACATTTCATCTGCTGCTCACTCACAAGCACAGACATTCCAGCACTTAACCCCTCTTCCCCTCTTCTCGATGAACTTGTGTGTTCTGAATACTCAAAAGGCATAGTAGGTTTGTCTTTTATCTTCCACTGTATACAATAAATCTACAATAAATAAATAAATAAATAAATAAATAAATAAATAAATAAATAAATAAATACATACATACATATGAGCCCTATATGAGCCCTATATGAGCAGCAATAGTGTCACCCTGGGCCAGCAGTAATATCAGCTTGCAGCTCAGTCTTTAAGTAGTCTATCAATGCCTTTGAGTCCATATGGAGCTTGCACAGTTTGCCAGTTAGCGTCTGGGCATCTAAGTGTCCCAATCCTTGGATATTTGGCTGTTTATTTTTAGGTATCTATGTGTGGCCACAGTATCTTGCACCTCTTATTACTCTGTGGTAATTGTGCTCTAACACACTAACACTAAACACTAAACACTTTCAAATTGCAATATGACTGGAGTGGTGCATGTTTCTTGCACCCACCACCCATCGACCCATCACCTTCCCATTACCCTCCATCCATCATCTGATATGGGAATAAAGACCAGGGCAAAGAGAGGGGAGGCAGTGTTGAAAGTGTTACCCTTTCGGAGGGTAACCAAAGAAAATTCACATAACATCAGTGAAATACATGAGACCCCACTTGACATGGGGGGGGGCAGGAATACTAGAGCTCTGGTTGAATGATATTACTCTGTCAATAGATGACATCAAGGATGAGACCTGCAAGATGCAAGCCCTACGTATCAGGGATGAACAGCGTGTGGACAAGTGCATTGAGATCATCCTTAAACTATTAAGGGGTGGCACTCCACAGTTGCCGCAGGACATTTAAAAAACCTGTTGCAGTCGAGGCTGGGACATAGACACAGCATGATCCAAAGGTCTGTGCAGAGGCCTCCCCCAAAGGGACATAACTTGGAAGTCATTAATAGGCCCATTGGGGGGATTTCTGTAAACCCGGCTCAAATAACGCTTGAAGATCCCCCAAGAATTCTTTCTCATGAGCATCCGGCGATGAGATCAAACATGAGTTTACAGCACAGACAGACCGAAAAGCAGCAGATGTTCTATAGGGAAATGAGAAGTGGATTAAACACATTGCAGCCAGCTGAACCCCTGATCACTACTATAAGCAAAAAAGATTTAGCACTCAGATTCCCATGCACTTGCGCATTCTCAATGGTACTGGGCCTAGTAAGATCATTGGTTTTGTCCTCCCTTGTACCCCTCCCTTGCCTTGTTGTGCCTTAAAACCCTTGAGTATGGGAGCGATATTAATAAAATATATCATATCATATCAGAGCGGAGACTACAAATTGTAGAAAATCAAAGAGAATCTGGGAAATTACCTCACATTGGTCTGAAAGATACAAATGAGAACAGAAGTAAAAACTCTGCAGTTAAGACCAGTGAGAGTGACTGGAGAGAAAGAAACATTATCTGTTGTTTCAAAGGTCGAAACCACTGAAATAAGAACTCCTACAAAAGAGCACTGGTAAAGGTGGTCTCAGAGACGCTGGGAATAATGATTTAACATTTAACATTTTCTCGATCGTGCAGATCCCATTGGACTGCATGTTCTGCAGCGACTGTATTTTCAGATTTGGGATAATGAATCAACACCTACGAACTGCAATATTGAACTATTACTTAGGGGTGTGGAGGTCTACCGGGACGAGCAACACTTCATGTGCCACCTACATGACACTTTGCTTGTGCCACTTTGCCTTATCAAGGAGACATCCCAATCACCGATACAAATACATGAACCAGCACAGGCGAGGTTGGTAGGAGAATTGCATATAGGAAACATAATGGACTTGAGTCAAGCAGCTTTGGAGAGTGCTTTGAAAAAAATCACTGCAATGCATGCTAACACCCAGAGCAGAGGACACTGTGTATGAGTGTATGACGCAAGTTGCCCCTTTTAGGACATCATGCTCAAAAATGTATTTTGCAGTCCATGAGAATTGTCTCCTGGAAACTGTCTGGCCTCAAAACAAGGCTCAGGGACTCTGATTTTATGATTTTTCGAGATGGCATGGACATTTTCCTACTCCAGGAGACGTGCACTGGACACAATACATTTGACAGGTTTTGAGGCTTACACAGCCAGAGCAGCAGTGTTTACCTGCGTCAGGAGTCATGGAGGTCTCACAATATATCTGGCACATTTGCTTAAATTGAAGGAGCATCGGTTGCTCTATACCTCCCCGACTCTGCTGATAGTAGATGCAGTGTTAGCAGACTGTAATCCCTGGTGCATAGACAATTTCTACAATGCAATTGGTGATAGTAATACCTGGCGACCACTCCAAGCCTTGCTGGAGGTCTTAGAGGATTATATGGGCCAAAAGATTGTTCCCTAACTATCAGATTCCTGATAGGTGCCGATTTCGACTTAAAAATAGGAAATTACACAGGTACCACTGATAGTACTATGGATGAGGACATGGATTTGGTATCTACACACCATGCCTGACAGAGGGTACCACAGACACCCTAGGCAGGAAATGTATGGACATGCTGATAAGGCTGGCATTCAGAGCAGTGAATTGGAGATTTGTGTCTGATACCCCGAGTAAACACACTTTTGTGAACTAGAAATATCACTCGACAATCGATTACATCATCCTCGGTGTAGAGGACTGGCATTGGATAAGGGATTTCCAGGTAGTCCCTAGGATTGAAAGTGATCATGACATGTTTGTCCTAGCACTATGGTTTGGGAATGAGAGACCCATTACTGGGGTGAAATTAACCGACACCGCCATGCATAAAACATTGCAGTGGGGTATGATGGACCCTGATTATTTAGCAACCAGGGTAATGTATACAGCTATTGACAATTTGGTGAAATGCTTGAATCCAGAGATCCCTATAGAGAGCAAATGATCATCTTGGGCAGACATAATGACCTGCATATCCCAGGTATTCAGAAAATCTGTTGTGGCCCGGCAACCTGGCCCAAAAAGGTCAGCATGGTTCAAGCTGAATGCAAGCTGGCAAAAAAGCTCTCTTACAGGCACTAAAGTCCCAAAATACTTCCCGGTCTCATTTCACCGAAGCCAGAGCATTGTTTAAGTATACATTAAAATCCAGCAAATCTGAGCAAGCAGAGCTTGCCTGGCATAAACTGGAGAGGGCTGCCCTGTCAGGCAATGCAAGGGACTATTGGAAGGTAATTGCAGATGGCTTGCATCCCAAGAACACACCGGCAAAGGGGCATGTTGAACAGGTGGGTAAGGCATGTTGGATTAAGGATTTCTCTGCACTGTATGACAATGGGGACCTCAAGGAGGTTTATGGCACAAGAGGCAGAGTGGCGCCCTGTAACATCGATAAGGAGAGCCTGTGTATGGTGGTGTCAATCGACAAGGTAGCGATGGCTCTTGCTGGATCTGCAAGTGGCAGAGCAACAGGACCGGATTCTGTTCCAGTAGAATTCTTTAAACATGAGAAGGTGATTTTACTGTCGACTGCTACCTTAGTATTTAACATAATACTGCATTAAGATTTTCCCAGAATCATGGAAAGAGGCGGCGGTCATTATTCCAACTTTCAAAAAAGGAGACAGAACTGACCCAGCCTGTTACCGCCTAAATTCACTTATTGACAATTCAGTTAAGTGGTTTGGGCAGCTACTACATCAAAAGATTATTGCCTGGGTCACTGAGAATCGGGTCCTCTCGCAGTCCCAATATGAGGGTTTGAAAGATCAAAAGAAATATCGAGGCTTAATACAATCAAAAATGTAATACGCCATTCATGAGTTCAAAATTACATGTACAGTTTATTGGTCAGATAGCTATATGGCTCCCAACGCCTCGCAGTGTGTACCAGCAGACACCGTGAGGGGAGAGAGTGCTGGACATCTCAAATACCTCAGTATTTATACATTTTCTCATAATCTTGGACTCACCGTCCAGCCCCTCGTGTTACACATCTACTAGGGTCCGTAGCCAGTTCACATAACTAATAAAGATTCAAATAACTATACATTGTTCAATGTTTTCTTCAAACACTACACATGTTTTTCTACACTTATGATACAATGGTAACATTTGTTTTCATGCTTAAAGTTAATCCAGTTTCAAGGAATGAACACAAAGATTTCTGCAAAGGCACAAGTTTTCAGCTATTCAACATTCTGTTCCACTGTTTGAACGAGGATGACACTAATAATACAGACAACATCTAAATCACTGTTCATTTCAATTCCAGTTTAGCTCCAAGGTTGCTCAGTGCAGGACAAACAATCCACTTTCAGCAACCCCAACATGTTTATCTACGTTGATACAATACAACATTAATTTTTCTCTGCTAGAGCCAAAAACACAAAGTTTAACATGAGACAGAAAGCAGGAGTTAATCAAAATGGTGGATTACTTTAAAATGGTGGCGTAGTCAGCCTTATTCAGTTTCATTCAAATGCAATTTTCAATGCGATATGAATGTGCTTAGACCAATGTTCGTTTCTAGGCGGTATTATGTGAAATATACTTTAACAAACCCTCCTTTTGGCCTAAGCCATGAGCATTTATTCAAACATCAGCATTATCTGAAAACCATGTGTCATTGTCAGAACATCCTGATTCGCTGTCTTCGAAAACAATAATCACCATTAACTCCTTGATGGTAATATCCTGCATCACTAAGGCATTAGAAATGTTTCCAGGCATTAGTGTCTTAGGTTCTAGTGTACCTATTGCCTGTGCACAACTTCTCCTATCATAGAAAAAATGACAGGCATACATTGTATGCAAGAACAGCAGTACAGTATAATGCAAAGGATTACCATTAACATGAACATGAAAATGGGATTGCCCCAAATGTGGTACAGCTAATGAGGGGGTCTCAAATATGTGTTCACAAGGAAATACATAAGCTGTAAGAAATAAATTCACAGAAAGCTACTAATTCTAATTGACTTGGTATCCAACAAATGGATATCCTAACCTGAAACTGCCCGGGGTAGCCAAGAAAAACAAACAGCAATGTAATGTCACACCAAGCACAACTTGTTGAAAACAATATATAACATGTTTTTTATTACACAAAGGTAAATTAATTTAACAAATACACAAAATCCTATACTTTAAACAAATGCATGATGGATGTATTTTTAACAAATACATGGAGACAACAGAATTCAGCTTCTTTAGTGAATATCCTGGTTTACCATTAAGAAGCAGCATATACATGAAATGTTATGCTTTAAAGAAATACATGAATATGCCTGAAACAAGTACATGAAGACAACAAAAGTCAACTTCTTTGGTGAATGTCCTGGTTTCCCATAAAGATGGAAACCAAAAAGTTGAAAAAAGCCAGAGTGAACTAATAAATTCAGTTGATTATGCAGAATATATAAATGCAGTAGTACAGGTCTGCCGATTATGCAGAAATATATAAATGCGGTAGTACAGGTCTGCCAAAGGATTACCATTAAGACTGCAAAGACTTTCCAACACCAAGATTGCAACAAGTCCCAGAACCATGTACTAATATCCCAGTTTCCCTCTGGAACGTGTACTTCGGTACTTAAGACATGTAAATTCTTAATGGCCTTAAATATGGTGGGGGAGGAATCAGGTACAAAGACGCAACATGCAGCCACCATTTGCATACTCCACTATGCTCAGCTAGAATGATGTCTAGCACCAGACTATTTTGGAGAGCCACTAATCTAATAGCCTTTTGATCTAGCATCATGTTATACAGGATGTCAGTGGTCTCATTGATGTTTTTTTTTGCCAATTTTCCAACATCCTGGGAGTTTATTATGTGTCCCCAGAATGGCACGAAGGATTTTGCAACATCACCCAGAATCTGTAAAGGAGTGTCACCATTCTCATCCCACCTGGGACGAGTTTTAGAGAGTGCAGCAGTGGTGGCTGTAAAGACTGGAGGCGGGGTCTGTGCTCCTGCTCTCTATATGGTAAAGGAGAGGCACAGAGGACCCTAGCCAAAATTATCTATTGTTGGTAGCAATGGGAAAGCAATCAAGGCCTAGCTTCTCAGGAGGTGATGCAGGCTGATTCTTAAGTGCAGTGTAGTCCCCAAGCCCCCACAAAGGAATATCCACACACTCTATTAGTTAAAACACAGTCTTTATATAATTAAGTTCAAGGGTATGTACGCAATCACAATAACTCACTTTGTGCTCAGAAAATCTACAATGGCAAATATATACAGTTCTAAGTGGTACCACAATTATTATTAGATTCCATTAAACTGCATCGACTGTACTCTGGTTAGATGTCACACAAATCAATTAATAGAGTTAACCAACACTAGACATAGGAGGAAAGCAGTTGGTTTGAACAATTGGCAGAATACTGGCCTCTACCTTTAAACACAGTTCTGTGTGGAGATCCCCCCACCTGGGCAACCTGTAAAGTAAAGATATATCACAAGCCCAGTCCATATATTGTTCTGTAAGTCTTGTTTCCTTCTATAATGTTTCTACCACCCCAATGTACCTGGAATAGCAGAGTTCGACGTTGGGTCGTCGACGGTTCCTTCCTGAGTGGCTCCCTTTAAAGCAGGAGCCACGGATCGTCGAGATCCCTCAAAGAAAGTGAACTCCGGCGTCAAGGTGGCAGCTTCGGTCCCAGCGGTGCTTGTCGACGGTGGAGCGAAGACATCCTGCAAGGAAGAGGCATGCGGGGCACCTCAGTGAGGATAGTTCAGGACTGCAAAGAGTTCGTGAAGAACTGTGGCCCAGCAAGGGTGTTGAGTCATCCTACGGTCATTGGGTGGTGGGAAACCCACAAGCGGATGCTTCTCGGCGCGTCGACAGCCTGGCTTTCTCCAGTGGGATCAGGCAGGCTGCGGTGTGGATGAGGGCATCTGTGAATCAAAAGTCTTAGGCAAAAGGAGCGTGTGGCTCCGGTCGTCAGTGGCTCGGTGTCAAGTGGTCCCCTCTTCTGGGCAACACGGCTTCGATGGGCTTCCAGCTGTTACAGCAACCTTACAAACCCGGGTCGACGTCAGTGGATGGAATGTCTGGTGCTGATCTTCGTTCTCCTCGGTGGTCCCATTCTCCGGTCAGCAGCCTCTCGAGGGTCTGACTTCCAGGGCGCTTCGGCAAAGGTTAGCAGTGCTCGATGCTCCCTAAGAGCATGGGAAGAGGGCGCCTAACCATGTCATCTCTTGGATCAGTCTCAATGGCTTTCTGCTTTCGGATTTCGGTGAAGGGAGACAGCAGTCAACCTTCTTCTTCAGGCTCGGCTTTGAGAATAAGCATCAGTTTCAACTTCAGCTTCTGAACAATTTCCAGTGGTGAGAGGTTCCCAGATATACTATTCTGTCTCTCATCCACACTGCTGGGTCACACTCAGCAGCCAACAATACAGAAGGGCATTCATGCAGTCAGTCAGCCAATCAGGCATACAGTGGATTCAGGCCATCCTCTTCCCTCTCAGACACTCACAACAAGGAATGTGTATTGGGACAAGTACCAAGCCATTCAACACTACACACTGCATTCATACCAGTTTCGGGCAGGGCTGTCTCAGCCATTGTGTCAAACACCAGAAACCAGACATACACAACAGGAAGTGCATATTGGTCACACACTCCATTCACCCAGGTACCACCCACAGGGTGTTCCCACAACATACAGCCACTGGGAAGGCTCCAGACAGTCTGGTCTGGACTTCACAACAACACCATACATGGAACTTCCACCCAACAGCCAGTTAGGGGGAAGGGACAGAGTCAGGGCTTCCCAGGACTTTAGGAAAACAAGGTAACAGGCAAGAGAAAGCAGAAGGCCACAGGGGCCATCTTGGTTTCTATTAGGAATCAACTGATTCCAATGGCAGTGCCTGGGTATCCCAAAATGGACGATACTCAGAGCACCTGTCAAATTCAGCATGGAGCTGCCACCAGCCTATACCCTGCTCTGGTGGCCACAAAAGATATACTAGGGGCACAGGGTTGCACCCTCACCCATGGGTGCCATAAGGGTATCCCATGGGTCTGTACTCCAAACCAAAAACAGGAAGAGCTGCACTGACAGGAGTCCCACATGGACTCCTGGGCAGAAAACAATACCGAACACAAATGAAAAAGGACTACAGGACAAGGACAGGGAGGCCAAGTCCCTCCAATGCATTTGTATTTGTATTTGTATTTATTAATCTTATATAGCGCTTTATACCAAAGCGCTGTACAGTTACAACAACAGGGTACATTTAACATAACAAAAATTGTAACAACAGAAGCAAATTAGAAACATGAATTAGTCACCAAAAACAGAATCTAGAGCAATTAATCAGAGGGGAAGGGGAGAGGAGGGGGACGGCAAGGGAGAAGAGGGAGGGAAGGTAGGAGGAGGATGGAAGGAGGGGGTAGGGAGAGGATAAGGGGGGAGGAGGGGAAGGGGTAGGAGAGGGCAGTGAGAGGAGGGGGTGTCATGGCAGGGAATGGAGAAGGAGAGATTTGAGGGAGGTGCGGAAAGAGGAAAGAGTAGGAGAAGAGCGGATAGAGAGAGGCAAGGAGTTCAAGTGGAGGGGGGCCAGTTGTTGGAAGGAGCGGAAACGGGAGGAGGTACAGGGGGAGGGAGGAACAGTGAGGAGGAAGTGGTGAGCGGAACGAAGGAGACGAGAGGGCATGTAGCTGAGAGAAGGGAAGAGAGATAAGGGGGAGCAAGATCATGGAGAGATTTGAAGACCAGACAGAGGAAGTGAAATTTAGGTTGAGAATGAAAGGGGAGCCAGCCAATGGAGGAAAGGGAAGCAGAGATGGAGTCACAGGGGGAGAGGAGACAGAGAGTACAGATGACAGAGTGA
The DNA here is from genome assembly GCF_040938575.1 of Ambystoma mexicanum. Classification (NCBI taxonomy): domain Eukaryota; kingdom Metazoa; phylum Chordata; class Amphibia; order Caudata; family Ambystomatidae; genus Ambystoma; species Ambystoma mexicanum. The sequence continues at coordinate 1,439,223,561 of NC_090921.1, forward strand.
TGAATAGATTTGAGGGGGGCAAGATGTGATGTAGGAAGGCCAAAAAGTAAGGAGGAGCAGTAGAAGAGGCGAGAAAAGATAAGGGTGGAGATTAAGAGTTAGTAGCATGAAAAGTAAGAGAGGGGCAAACTTTGCAAATATTGTAGAGGTGGTAGCGACAAGCAAGAGAGGTGAGTGAGATATGGTGGGAAAAAGTGAGAGAAGTGTCAAAGTGAAAGCCTAGGTTACGAGCATGGGGGGAGAAAGTGAGATTAGAGGGAGGAAAATGAATGAAAGGGGGAGGTGAGGGAGGAGGAAGGGAGTTGAAAGGGAAGAAAACTACTTCGGTTTTGTCAGAGTTAAGGGAAAGAAAGCGGGAAGCCATCCAGTTTTTAATAGCAGTGAGACAGACAGTGTTTCCAGCATCACAATGGCGACATATACTCCTGGCAACAATATACCCAAATAACAAGTACCTTCCCAATCTCTGGGTAACAACGGATATGCCTCATCACTGCAAACAAAGTAACCAGGATCTCCTACGTACAGAGGTCTATCCTCACTGATTAGTACAACAGTATTCGTACATCCCTCAAATGTACCCATTTGTTGGGAACCCTTTCTTTGTATGCAGAATGGGACGGAGTTTGGACTATGGTTGATGGTATTGGAAGGAGGCATGGCATCCCTATTACCTACGGGAGCCATTTTAAAGGTAATCAACGATTGAAAAGGTCTGGAAAGCTTGTCAGAAGGCCTAATAGAAGCAACATTTAGCTTGCTCCGATTTGCAAACAAAGAACATCCTAGAGGTGTTAAAACTCACTTTTCAACTTCGTTAAGATTAATCCCATCAAAATTCCCAGTGACACTATCATTCCATCGGCCAAATAATAATGCCCTAAGCGAAGCATAGCAAGCAGTAGTTAAAGGGAGTTGATGTATATACCAGCCCAATCCCTTTCCCCCATGTTGTTGCAAATGCGAACACACCCAGCAATTCGTCTTATTTAGAATGGCATAGGTTGCATTCCTAATCATTAAAAGAGTGTTATTATAATAGCCCCCTCTGTGTTGGAGGTCACGAGTGGCCTGTAAAATAGGCATAGTTTCTCAGTGTCCGTAAGAAGCCTCACTGTTAGGCTTTTTTAGTTCATCCATGTGTGGTACCTGACCACATGGCCTATGTTGATTGAAGGTAACTTTGCTGGTCCCTGCCTCTTATTTATATGCAGCAGAGGAATGACGAAGGACTGGCTCAACAGTGATTTCTTGTGGGCACAGCCTAGCTGCACTTTCCTATCCTATTTAAATTAATGTAATGTCAGCAACTCTAAATCTAAATCCGGTTCCGTGGTCGTGGATCGTACCTTGAGACTCCAGGTACGGAATGGTCGGTGAACAAAGAGCTGTCAATTCCTGAAGAAAATGAAGAAGCAGAAGAAAGATCGATTGACGGTGAAGAAGAATTTGAAGAAGAAGCAACAATCTCCCCAGGCCCCACAGGCTCAGGAAGGATTTCCATTGAAGAAACAGCAATCTCCCCATGCCCCACGGGCTCAGAAAGGCTCTCTGTGACACCCTCTATGTCGATTAGAGCAGGCTCGTTGTGAGCGTTAAGATCACCAATTCCCTTCTCCTCCCCTCTGTCGTAGGGCAGAGGAAATGGAATCCTCTTCACAATCAGACAAAAGCGGATACTGGATTTCTTTCAACTGCTTGGGTTTTGGAACATTCCATATATTGGCTGGTCTCTCCATGACAATCTCATATGGGGAGAGCCCTGTCTTTGATTGTACGGTTGTCTGCATTGATAATAAGGCTATTGGCAAAGCATCAGGCCATTTCAAATTACTATGTGCACACATTTTCATGATTTTGTTCCCTAAGATTCCGTTATGACGTTCCACAAGATGGGCACTCTGAGCATGTCTGTCCGAGTGGAACCGTTTATAAATCTGTAATCCCGCACAAACTTGCAGGATGACAGCAGCGACAAAATGTGGATCATTATCAGACCAAATTACCCTCGGCAAGCCAAACATAGGAAAGTATTCCTTCAGCATGGTCTTTGCCGTTGATATTGCTGTGGCATCTTTTAGAGGAAAAGCCTCAACCCATTTACTGAAAGCACAGATGATGACTAAAACATTTTTATAGTTTTGACAATGTTCCATCTCAATAAAATAAAAATGAATCACCTCAAAAGGCATGGTTGGGAGACCAAAAAGACCCTTCGGTGTCTGTGTTCCTTTCCCAATGTTATGTTGCAAACATATCATGCAACTCTGGACAAAACAATCAGCAGTTTCCAGAATATTAGTGTTATACCAGACAGGATCTAACTGCTTGCAAATCTTTTTAGCACATATATTTGTTGGACCATGAGTCATGGTCACCATAGCAGTAATACAGGCATTGGGTAGCATCCATCTTTGCTTTTCATTATCCACCAAACAACCCTCATCATCTAGACCAGCTGGACCCTCAGCCCACTGTTTGATTTTTTCTGGAGTAGCTTCAATTGCTTTTATACAGCTAATCCCTTCATCTATCATACAAGTGTCAGTGACCCCTTTTGTTGGATCTAACACATACATCTTTGATTGCAAATCAGTGGCAGTCTGTATGGCTATTCTGTCAGCAAATGCGTTTCCTTTTCCTACTTCATCCGTCACGTTCTGTTGTGCGGCACACTTCATTATTGTTAACTGTATAGGAAGCGCAAGTGCTGAAAGTAGCCGTAATATTAGAGTGACATACTGGATTTTTGTTCCATGCGAGGTCAAGAAACCTCTCTCGGCCCATAGTCGACCAAATGTGTGGACTACCCCGAAGGCATATTGGCTGTCTGTGTATATATTTACACTAAGCCCTTCACAAAGTTCACAGGCTGTCGTTAACACAATAATCTTTGTGGCCTGCGCAGAATTATGTGGAATTCGTTTGGTTTCCACAATAGTGCTTAATGTGGTGATTGCATAAGCAGCAGGGGATGTACCATCCGGAAGTTTAAAGCAGAAGCATCACAAAACAGCTCCCCTTGTGGATTCTTCAAGGGTGTAACACTTAAATCAATGTTGCCCTTAGTTTCTTGTTCTGTGATATAGAGGCAATCATGTCACATTTTGCCACTACAGTCTGTTTCTTGCGGAAGAGGCAAATGTTCAGCCAGATTTAATGAGCAACATCTCTTTATTTGGATATGCAGATCAAATAGAATCAGCTCATACTTTGTTAGCCGAGCTGATGTGAGATGTTGCGTTTGCGTTCTGTTTAATTATCAGGAGGGTCAGCAATATCCTCTTCTACCCCGGAGAGTAAAGATTCCCTTTCCTCCCTTCCTCCTCACCTGAGGAAATTGAAGAAGAATCCAGTCATTTCTTTCTTCTTCTTATAGGTAACTCCTTCTTTTTTTTAATGTAGTTACGGTCTGCCTCGAGAGGAAGCCACTGTGACCCCAAGTTTCTGGTAGTCAAGGGACCTCTCTCCCAGAGTAGCCAAAACTCTGTGGGGGAAAAAGCCACTGGCATAAAAAAAAACAGATGGTGGAAACAATCTGATGTGAAGATTGCCAGAATGCGAGGAATCAGAATGTGGCAGCAATGAGGTACCGCTAGCAAAAACAAGAAATGTTCCGGTAACCAGAATGCACCAAAGAAGATGGATTCACAGACTACAAGTATAACCCAGGAGAAAGGATGCAGGAGGGGCTGGAAACAGCCTAACAACCAGGTAAGGGCTGAGAAAAAGCAGAAAGGCAACAAAAAATGAAAAAGCAAGGGATTGAGGGAACATGTAGAGATACAGGGAAAAAGGAGAGAGGGCAGAGAACAAAGGCTAAGAATAAGAGGAATGGGGAGAGCAAAGAGGAAAATATGACGGTACAGAGCAAGGCAGATCACCGCTAAGAGAAATGAAATGGAGCACTTACAACAAAGCAGAAAATCCCAAAACGTTGCAATGCACCGGACGCTGAGGGCTGAGCAAACAAAAGCACTTGGCGGCGGCCATGTTGCAAAACACTAGACTGCTGAAACAAAACATGAAACCAACGTAACGGAACAGTCAATGGAGGCTAAGTCTCCATCTATTCCATACACGCCAGTTCCTCTGAGTTGTGACATTAATAGAACATCTACCGAGTGGGATACCATCATGGTTAAAGAATGACCTAAAACCAAACCCTCACTTTGTTTCACAGATGCAGCAGCAGCTGCTACAGCTCTCAAACATCTCGGCAAAGCGCATGCAACAGGGTCTAATGTGGAGGAAAAGTAACCGCACAGTCTATTCTTGCCCCCATGTTCCTGTGTCAAAACAGCCAAAGCGCATCCATCACATTCATGCATAAACAACACAAAGATCTTTTCGTAATTTGGTGTGCCCAAAACCGGTGCTGAACACAATGTAGCTTTGAGCAGATCAAAAGCATTTTGGCAATCCATGTTCCATGGTAAAGGCAAAGAAATGCCCTTCTTTGTCAATGCCAACATAGGTTTTATCATTCAGGTAAAATTTGGGATCCACTGTCTACAATATGAAGCCCTGCCCATTAAAGCTCTTACCTCTTTCTGTGTATTTGGAACAGACATATTAGAAATGCTTTGTATCCGTTCAGGTGTCAGTCTTCTTCCCTCCTTCGACAGGAGATAGCCTAAATAGGCAACCTCCTGTTGACAATACTTGAACTTTTTCAATGAAGCCTAATGCCCATTGTCTGCTAGATGAATAAGCAGTAACATGGTGCCTTATTTGCAAGCAACTTCAGAATCAGCAGCTAGACGTAGATTGTCAACGTACTGCAACAATGTGCAAGTAGAAGGTAACTCAACCGTATCAAGCTGTTCTTTCAACGCTCTACTATAGATGCTTGGACTCTCAGTGTACCCTTGTGGCACTCGAGTGAACGTAAGCGAGCGTCCCCCTAGGGTGAACGCGAACAAATATCTGCTTTCAACATGTACAGAAATATTGAAAAAAGCCTTTTTCAAATCCACAACACTAAAATGCATAGCCAAGGCTGGAATCATAGTCAATATTGTAGTAACATCGGAAACTGTGGAGCAACAACCTTATTAACGGCACTCAAGTCAAGAATGAAATGAAAAGGAATTGCATTATCCCCTTTCTTATAAACTGGTAGAATTGGACTATTACACACACTCCCTGCAATTTCCTCAATCACACCCATGTGTACAAAATCAGAAATAATACTCTTCAAAGCCTGTTCACCTTCAACCAAAATCTTATATTGCGGAAAACGTGGCAATTTAACACCTGGTTTCAAGAACATTTTAACTGGTTCAATTTGTAAAATGCCAATGTCATTATCATTAACTGCCCATAGACATGTCAGAACCTTATTCAATTCAGGTAGTAAAGGCCTAGACAAAAATTGTAGAAAGGAAGTTTGTTGAGGCGAAATCGTTAAATGCACCCCATCCGGAGAACAGTAAATCACAGCATTCAACTTCTTTAATACATTTAATCCCAACAAATGTTTGCCACAATTTGTCGTCAATTGAAATGGACAAGAACCAGTAAATGGTCCCAGTGAAATTGGTACCGACCGAGAGACGGGACTAACCACTGGCGTATGAGAGAACCCTACAGAAATGTTGTTCTGCCCTGACAGTGGAATATCTGGAACCTGTGAATGATCAATAGAACACTTCTGTGCTCCTGTATCTATCAAAAATAGATGCTCCCTATCCCCCACCTTCATTTCAATGTAAGGCCCTTTCTGATCGATGGGAATAGGTACTGGTTCCAGACTCTGCTTCGGGCCGTCCTAACGGAACAGTATATCATCAAATGTAAGATCCTCAGAAAAAAAGACAGCCGAAGGATTATTGAAAATGTTCCCACTATTAATACTTTGTTGCTGATTATCTTGTGAAGGTGTCTGTTGATTCTGTGCAAACTGACCAGGACCCCCCTATCCCAGGACAGCCTCTGGATCCTCCACCCATGATGCCATATGTGCTATTCAATCTCTGCTGAAGGATTGGGCATTGTGCTCACCAATGACCTTCCTGTCTACAATATGCACATTGGTTCATGTGTACAGGACACAGTTGTGCGCTACCCTGTGGTGTAAACTGGCCTCTAAACTGTGTATTCCCACCTCTAGCTCCTCTCTCTAGATTTGATATTCCTGTACAGTGGGAGAGTGGCCTATGCCTCTAGCTCCTCTAGCTGTTTGTTGCAATAATACTCTAGTTTTCATGTCTCCCCTTTTCCTTTCCACCTTCTCCTTCTCTGTATTAACCCTTTTCTCATAGTACTGAGCCATATGTAATACTTCAGATTGTGATTTTGCTTGCCAAGCACACTCAGAAGTCATAATCTGTGATTGGATTACAGGCAACAATCGACACACAAATTTGTCTACAAAGAACCTTTTTCCTGACTCTGTACTTAATTCTTGACCACTAAAATCTGAAAAAACTTGCTCAAACCTATTAAAATACTCAGTTGCACCCTCTGACTTCAATTGTATGCAAGCCGTAAGTTTGTCCCATATGATTCTTTTCTCAGGAACCAACGTTTTTAATGTAGTCACTATTCTGTCTGGTATCACTTGTGGTAGTTTCTCACCAGCATTCCTTTCCCCATCTATTGCTACTAAAGCATCCCATGTATCACCCATCCCTGCCTAATCATCTACAGTTCTAATCTGCTTCCATAAATCAGCAGGTAGGATCACTGGAAACAACAAATCTATATCACCCAGCGTAAAGACTGATGAATGCAAAACAGATTCAATTTCTTTATAAAATCCTGTGGGATTCTTCCTAATATATGAAATTGTTTGTCTAATAGTATTCACTTCCTGTCTAGAAAATGGGACATGAACAAACTGTGAGACATACTGTGCTTCAATAGTAGTGGCAGGTGTTCCTGCTGCAGCATTATCTGGAATTTCCATTTTTGGAACAAATGTCGGAGCAACCTCCCTCTTCGGCAATTGTAAAGCTGGCAAATCTGAACGTCTATTAAGCAACAAGGGTAAATCAAGTGACAAAGTAGCCAAAGCAGTATCGGGCAAAAATGCTCTCCTATAAATAACCATCAAATCCGCAGCACAATAAACCTTTCTCTTCATAAATTAATCTTGTAGATACTCTACCATCACCTGTAACACTTTCCTTTGCATTGTCGGAGCATACTGACTAAACGTGTCATGCACTTCAATGGGAGAAATTGAAACATCCGAAATCCATCTAAGAGTGTCTCTTGTGCTAATGTGCATTTCTTCACTCATTGGTTTCAATGGAGGAAGACATTGTTTCTGCACATATGATGCTTCCCACCCATTACCATCCATTTCATCTTTCTGTAACCGATCTAGCTCCCTCTTACACTCAAATACCTTCTCTACATGGTCATGTACTTTTTCCACAGTATCCCTTGAGTGGGAAAAGACATTCAAATCCTTCAACGCCTGTGGGACATTCATGTCTGTCAAATCACTCCATATATCAGCTAAATGCATTCCCATCCATTCTATCTAAATAGTCTGTTCGGGAGTATTCACATGGACAGAAATCGCAACTAAAACAGCCAATTCATCACCCTCTTCTGTGTACTTTTAAGCCCACGTATATAATTCTCTTTTTCTAGATTTAGATACTGTACCACAAGTCACTATTCTTGAATCAGCTCCCACCCCTTCAACCACTACAGGTGGAGCAGCACCACTTGGTAAAGAGATTTCAGATACATTTTGTTCAATGGGTAGCGGAGACAATACCGCTGGCGGTGTAGACGGAATCAAGGGGATGGCAACTGTCGGTAAGGGTGGAGGTACAGGAGGAGGAACAACAACAGGAAGAGAAACAACAATGGGAAGAGGAGGAACTACAATGGGAGGAGGCACAACAATGGGAGGAGGCATGTTAGGAGGTGGTGCAGTGGAAACAGTTCTTCGTTCATTCAACAATTTATTAATTAACTCATATGATGTATGAAAATCCTGAGACAGATATGTCATTTGCACATCATGTTGGAAAGCCCCATCCATGCCCCTAATAGATTCTGACTGTCGCTGCTGATCATGCAATAGTGCTTTCTCAGCATTCGTCATGTGTCTACGTGCATGCTTTTCTTTACTTCTGAGTTGCTGCATAGCTTCCTTTCTCCAATCTTTAACTGCATCAAATGCTGCAGGCCTAGCCTTTTTCCTCAACAATACAGATTCTAAATGCCCTAGGCGGGCAATTTCAAAACTACCATAACCTGGCCACTGAAGTTCGGAAACATATCTAGTTTTCTGTGCCAAAATTCATTAAATATGATAACTCCTAGGCCGTACTTACAATACATTAAATAAGCCGGCGATCCATCGGGTGGCGCCGGTTGGCCTTGTCCCAAAGATTGTCTATCTCTGCAGAATAATACCCTGAAACAGGATGACAATTTCCCACACATATCAGATCACTGATCACTGATGTTACCTGGCGTCGTTTGTATTTGCAATTACAAAGCTAAAATCAATATCAGGATTCTTAGGAATCAAAACAAAGGGATCCAATCGGATTTCAAAGGATCGTCGTGGCTGGCAATTTCATAAACAGGCCTTGATATGGGGACTCTTGGCAAGATGCCCTTCTAAATTATGCCCCCCATCCAGGGATCAGGTCATGCAGTACTGCAGAGGAATCTGGTCTCACTTTGCAGGGGCCCCCTTCACTCTCCGATCGCAGTTCAGTAGCCTTGTCTTCGTCTAGCGATGTGACATCAATCTTGAGAGTCCCTATTCAGGCACCATCTGAAAGATCAAAAGAAATATTGATGCTTAATGCCACCAAAAATGAAATACGCCAGTCACGAGTTCTAAGTATATCTGGCTCCCAACGCCTCGCAGTGTGTACCAGCAGACACCGTAAGGGGAGAGAGTGCTGGACATCTCAAAAACATCAGTATTTATACATTTTCTCAAAATCCTGGACTCATCGTCCAGCCTCTCTTCGTGTTACACATTCACTAGAGTTCGTAGCCAGTTCACCTCTTCCTCTTCCTCAAACAGTGCACATGTTTTTCACCACATACGATACAATGGTAACTTTTTTTTCATGCTTAAAGTTAATCCAGTTTCAAGGAATTAACACACAGATTTCTGCAAAGGCACACGGTTTCAGCTATTAAACATTCTATTGCACTGTTTGAACAACGATTACGCTATTGACACAGACAACATCTAAATTACTGTTCAGTTCAACTCTAGTTTAGCTCCAATGTTTCTTAGTGTAGGACAAACAATCCACTTTCAGCAGCCTCAACATGTTTATCTACTTTGACACAGTACAAAGTAAATCTTTCTCTGCTAGAGCCAAAAACACAAAGTTTAACATGAGACAGAAAGCAGGAGTTAATCAAAATGGCGGATGACTTTAAAATGGCAGCATAATCAGCCTTATTCAGGTTCATTCAAATGCGATTTTCAATGTTTTGCGAATGTGCTTAGGCCAATGTTCGTTTCTAGGCGGTATTATGTGAAATATACTTTAACAGTTATTGGAACAGTTGACCAGATAGTAAATCTAGGTTTGGTTCTGATAAATACATTTGGATCTCTCATCTGTTTTCGTTTGTGTCGATCATGGCAAGCTCTGGAACATATGGCACTCCATGGGAATGTCAGGCAAGCTGATAAAGATCTTGGTTAAAATGCACACTAATCTGATGGCAAATGTAAGAATGGAAATCAAGGCCAAGAAACACAGGCATTTAAGATCTCTCGCGGAGTGCGACAGGTTTGTGTCCTGGCCCCACTCCTTTTCAATCTTTACATGAATTCACTGCCAAATGTCTTAGGTGACTTGATGAGTTATATCCCTAGGATAGCTAACCAAAGGGTGTGGGCATTCCTGTATGCGGATGACACAGTCCTGATGGCTAGGACTAAACACATTCTTCAGAGATTGATAAATGGAATTAATGACTATATGAAAGAGCATTGCTTGGCAATCAACACAGGGAAATCAAAAGTCATATGCATTGCTAAAAATAAACATGCAGGAATAGCATAAAAGCAGCACTGAAAATTCTCGAAGGGGTTGAATAGTTTTGCTACCTTGTGGTGACCATTTCTAGCGACTTGGGTTGGATTGTGCATGCAAAGCAACAAGCCACAAAGGCATCTCAAATGAATGGTTCAGTTCTGAGATTCTGTACAAAATTGGGTGGCCTGCCCATGGATCACACACTTTGAATTTACACAGCAAGATCAGTACCTCTGCTGACATACGGTGCGGGTGCGTGGGGTCATTATACAACAAAAACAAAAAAGAAACATGATCCATGGGTTTACCACAGGGCTTCCCAGGGCACTTGCTACATAAAGAACTTGAAATAGCTTATGTGGAAGATTTCATAGTAATGCAGTCTTTAATCTATTGGCCCCACCCCCCACCTCCCATTGGCTGTTTTGCCCAGTTGTCCTTGGGTTTAGTTAGCATCACTCTGCCTCTTGCTTCCACTTTATTGCAGAAGCAGGTGAGTGCAGCTGGCCCCAGCGACTCAATTTTTTGGTAATTTGTTTAAAAAAAACGATTCCCAGCCCCTGTGTGCCACTGTAAACCCAGCGACCACTTCCTGGTCTCCCATCCCCCTCCCGCCTCCCATCCCGCCTCACCTCCCATTGGCTGTTTTCCCCGGTTGTCCTCGGGTTTAGTGAGCATCTTGCTTCCCCCTGATTCCACTTTATTGCAGAAGCAGGTGAGGAGCTGGCCCCTACGACTCCATTTTTTGGTAATTTTTTTTAAAAACACTTCCCGGCCCCCATGTGCCACTGTAAACCCAGCCACCACTTCCTGGTCTTCGGTCTCCCTCCCGCTTACCATCCCGCCCTCCACCTCCCATTGGCTGGCTTATATGGTCATAAATGACCCTCCCAGGGTAGCCCTCTGCCCGCCAGCCCCTGTGGCGAAGGGCCCCAAGGCAAAGGGCGGCTTCTACATTGGCAACTCCAAGGTGTGTCAGCAGGTGTCCGCAGGGGGAGCCAGTGGCCAGCCGTCAACCAACAGTGACCAGGACCAGTAAGGTAGGAGTGGTCTAGGTGGGGAGTAGAGCAATTACTCTACCCCGGAAGCCTAACCACTTATCTAATCTATCTAAAAAACCTTAATAATGATTAACACTTCTGCTGCCTTCCTCAACATCACACTATCAAACCTAACCTTGTTTAGTACAACACCCGTTTGACCTGTTAGGCGTAGGCCTCTCTCCCAGTATACAGGTATCTCAAATCTCGCTGTGTTTACGATTGTAATCTTTTGGTCACATGTGTCGCAAACATAGCTCTGTTTAGTATTGTGTCTTAAATAGCATAGCTGTGTTTAGTACGACACCCATTTGACCTGTTAGGCGCAGGCCTCTCTCTCACTGTACAGGAATCTCAAATCTTGCTGTGTTTAGTATTGTGTCTCAAATGGCATAGCTGTGTTCAGTACAACACCCATTTGTCCTATTAGGCGTAGGCCTCTCTCCCACTGCACAGGAATATCAAATCTAGCTGTGTTTAGTATTGTAATCTTTTGGTTACCAGTGTCTCAAACATAGCTGTGTTCAGTACAACACCCATTTGACCTGTTGGGCACAGGCCTCTCTCCCACTGTACAGGAATCTCAAATTGAGCTGTGTTTAGTATTGAGCCTCAAATAGCATAGCTGTGTTTAGTACAACACCCATTTGACCTGTTAGGTGCAGGCCTCTCTCCCACTTTACAGGAATCCCAAATCTAACTGTGTTTAGCATTGTGTCTCAAATAGCATAGCTGTGTTCAGTACAACACCCATTTGACGTATTTGGCATAGGCCTCTCTCCCACTATACAGGAATCTCAAATAGAACTGTGTTTAGTAGTGTGTCTCAAATAGCATAGCTGTGTTCAATACAACACCGATATGACCTATTAGGTGTAGGCCTCCATCCCACTATTCAGGAATCTCAAATCTAGCTATGTTTAGTATTGTAATCTTTTGGTCACCTGTGTCTCAAACATAGGTGTGTTTAGTACAACACCCATTTGACCTGTTAGGCGTAGGCCTCTCTCCCATTATATAGGAATCTCAAATCAAGCTGTGTCTAGTATTGTAGTCTTTTGGTCACCTGTGTCTGAAATTTAAGTGTTTAGCACTGCACCCAGTGACCTGTGAGGTGTAGGCCTCTCTCCCACTTTACAAGACTCTCGAATATAACTGTTTAGTATTCTAATCTTTTGGTCACCTGTGTCTCAAAACTAGCTGTGTTTAGCACTGCACCCACTTGATCTGTCAGGCATAAGCCTCTCTCCCACTATACGGGACGCTCAAATCTAGCAGGTGCCCTATTTCAAGTTGCATTGTTGATTGTGGGCCTCGCTCCCACTATACAGAACGCTCATATGTGACTGACCAACTCACACCTAGAGAGCAGCACTGTGGAGTGAGACATAGATAATTGGCTGATTATTGTGGAGTGATACTGTGATTAGGGGCTCTCGCCTCATAAGCCGACCCGGTGATTGTTAGTTATGCCCATTAGGACAATTCTGTAGTTACTAGCTATCCTTCCTAATCCCACATAGTTGGCTCATCGCGGTAACCTCATCTACGGAGATGCTCGTTAAGGACAGCCACCAACAACACCCAACGATACAACCCTAACAAACCTGCCCCACCTTACTCAAGACAGGGACTGAACTAGTCGGCAATACCAGCTGACAAGACCACCTAGAGACAGAGCCCAAACCTGTAGCAGACAATTCCTTACACCCAGCACTACACCACAAGACAGTCGGACCAAAGCAAAAACCAACTTGGCATCAACAAAAAAAATAAAGAGCAAAACAACTCTCAACCTCAAAATGCCATGCAAATGACCTGTACCTACGGAAAGAAAAAGAGCAGAAAGAACAAACACCGGAACAGCAACAAAGACTCACAACTGCAGAACACACTCCCACAGAAAGGAATGACAACTGAACCAATGCCGAGCGAAGAGACAAATCCCTCTACTTAACTCATACCTTGAAAAAAAACGGTCACCAGAACGAACCAACCCAACGCGAGAATCAGCAACAGCAGACAACCAAACACACCCATGCTGAAGAAGAACGGACAACGCTAGGAATAACAAAAACACAATTGACGCAATAGCACCTTACATCACCAAAACAGGGGGAACCTGCACTCAACACCCAAAATTCTTGGAAGAAGAACCTGATGAAAACAAAATCCCAAGACTGAACCTAGAAGAACTTTTCGATGACACAGAAGCACCTGTACCAACACCTCAACTAGAGATCGACCTGAAAGGAAACCTCAACACCGATCAGAAGACGACCCCAACAAAAATAAAGCCCAAACCAAACTACACCTTTAAACTCCACTGCAATCTAATAAACAAAGGATCCATGCCAAAACACTCAACAGAGATCTTTGACCTTCTCTATGACAACAGCATTGACATCCTATTCATCACAGAAACATGGCAGGACGACAACTACAAAATCACTCTCCAAAGCTGCCTCCCAACCAACTTCAAATGTCTTCAGATAAACAGGAAAAATAAAAAAGGAGGAGTCCTCGCAATAGAATTCAAAGGACACCTGAAAATAAAAAAGCTCTCAACAACTGTGAAACCATGGTTGTACACCTATCAGCAAACCCAAAAACCAACATCACATTCATACTGGTGTACAGACCACCAACATATGATGCAACCTTTGTCATTAACTTCATAGAAGCCATCACCAACATAGCCATCAGGCATGAACATCTAATTATCCTGGGGGACTTCAAGATCTGGTTTGAAGAATATCACACCAACTCCCAAAACTCACTGATTGGACAATTTACAACCATGAAACTATGACAGCTGGTCAAAGGGGCAACACACTTGATGCATTCGTCACCAAGGAAAAACGTATCACCACAGCACCACTGATACAAATACTGTGGAGCGACCATCTCATCATCCCATTCGTGATCAAAGTACCAACTCAAGTCTACATCCAGCCCCCCAAACTCACAACCACCACAAAAAGAAACTGGAAAACCATCAAAGCAAGCAACCTATTCAAGCAAATTGAGATGAACAAACCGCCAACTACAGAACTAGAGCGGGATGACCTAGACGGGTAAGCGGAGCTACTTCACAAATGCATTTCTGATAAATTGAAAAGATTGCCCCTGAAAAACCATTCACCCCATCAAAAAAAGGGCAATGACAAAATGGTTCACTCCACTACTAAGCACCATGAAAAAGGACAACAAGAGCAGGAATGGAGGAAGGAATACAACCCAGACAAAAAATACTGTTCCAGAAACAAAGCTGTGTGTAAAAGAAGGAAATACAAAATCCAAAGAGAAGGCATTATGATGCCAGAATCACCAATGCCACCGACACACAAAAAGAAATGTTCAACATCGTTAAAGAAATGCAATACCCACCAGACTGCGACAACACCACAACCCCCTTAGACAAACTCTGCAACGACCTAGCAGACCACTTCAAGAACAAAATCAACGACATTCGACAAATCATACAAAACAGACCAACCAACCACACCATTCAACCAAATGGACCATACACAGAGCCACAGCACAAACTCCAAAACATTCCAGAAATATCAGCAGAGGCATTCATCTTGCTGGTAAAACACAGTAAGAAAGCAGGATCACCCATGGATCCCTGCCCCCCTGACATCTACAAATCAATCCTCGCTCAAGGAATGCCATCAGAATATTACAGAAACCTCCTAAATCTCTCACTAGCAACAGGAACTGTACTAAGAAGCTTCCAATCAGCATATATCAAACCACTTTTAAAAAACACAAGTGGCCACGTAGAAGAGCTCTCCAATTACAGGCCGATTTCAATCATTCCCTACCCATCAAAACTCATTGATCAAAACTCATTACGTATACAAATTAACCCAAGAACATGTAGAACAACACCACCTGCTATACCATGCACAAGTTGGCTTCATACCTGCAAGAGGAACAGAAACAGCACTACCATCCATCTGGGATGACCTAAAAACAAACGCAGACTCCAACACAAGCTCAGCCCTGATTCTGCTCGATTTCTCCGCAGCCCTCAACACAGTTAGCCATGACACCCTAAGCAAAGGACTAGAAGACATAGGCATAACGGACATGGCACTACTCTGGATTAAATCATTCCTAGCAGACAGAACAGAACAGAAACCGTATGGATAAAACCCTTCAAATCCACCCCACGAGTTAACAACTGAGGAGTACCACAAGCGTCTTCACTATCACCACTCTACTTCAACATCTACCAGACTCCAGTAATCCGAAAAAATGCAAAATTACATGATACAACTAGGCAGATGACACTCAAATCATCTACAAAATCAAAGTCACTCAAGCCGATCACTCAACCCTAATTTACTTTCTAAAAGAAGTCTCTAACTTGATGAACCCCGACAACTTGAAAATCAACCCAGGAAAGACAGAAATCATGATTATATCCAAAAACCAAGGGAACAACTCCTAAATTCCAAGGCCAATGGAAATGGGAACTGCTCCAACACCATCTAAGGTAGTAAAAAATCTGGGAGTGCTGATGGACAACACCCTAACCTTAGAACCACAAATAGATGCAATAATCAAGAAATGCTACTTCCTTCTGCACACGGCAAGAATAATCTTACCTTTCCTCTTCTTCACCCACAAAACACTCACAATCGTCGCACTCATCATGTCAATAATCGACTATGCAAACAGCCTCTATCTCGGGATACCAGAATACCGCTTGAAGAAACTACAACGGATCCAAAATAGAGCAGCTAGACTGCTCCTCAAACTATCCAGAAGCGACCACATCACCCCTGCCCTACAAACACTGCATTGGCTCCCAGTCAAACATTGCACCACCTTCAAAACAATGTGCATTACACACAGGGCAATCAGCAGACATGGAGCTGAATTCCTACAAAAGAAAATAACAATCTACAAGCCGATGAGACGCCTCAGATCAAGCAACAAAATCCACCTGGAACAAAAACCATACCTTAAGAAAAAAGTTGGGGGCTCCTCATTCTCCCACTTAGCCATGTAAACCTAAAAACCTGGCTCTTTAACATTACAGACTCAAACTGAAAAAGCGAAACAACCGAACGGAAACACAAAGAAAAGGTTGACAACATTTTGGACGACACTGGCAACACCCAGAACCGAATAAAGAAACTCTTACTACAACAAGAGAGACAATGCTAAGTCGAATAGGACACAAGCGACACCCATGAGGACAGAAATCAGCATCCCTTGCCAACTCCAGCCAACAACCTCTCCCGCCCCATAACTACCATGAAGTATCATACCTGTATAGAGTTGTGGGAATGTTAGCACTTGCCACACTTGAACTAAGTTGTAGATATTGGCATGGGCATTGACCGAAAGGAGTTGTGAATGAAGGCAGGTGCTGCCCTGGACATAATTGCAATTGTTGGCATTTGTAACGTTTCAAAGGGGCTGGAAGCAGCAGCATGCATGAGCAACTGAATAAGATGATGAATGCTGACCACCCGCCATGTATGGATGGAGTAACCTTGGCTGACCAATGCCACACACCGACTGGATTGGGAATGCTCTTGGGGCCAGATTTGAAGGGACGCACAAATGCCTGCCTGCCCGCTTACAGACAGGTGTCACGTAGGTGGCCGGTGCCCAACTTGGGCAAGGCAATGAATGCAAGTGTATGCCAGGTGTGAAAGGCACAGTGAGTGACGGTATGGCCCAGATCTGGACGGACATGCGGTGATGCTCATGCACCCCATCTGGAGAGAATACGGAAGTTTAGCGCCTCTCCTCCAGAAAGCAATGCCAATTAACCAATCCACTAACAATTTCACCTTCTGCATACACCTGTCAAACTCTAACCAAACACAACCAGAAGCCTACAACACAACAATCTGCACAAACTTCACTACTCTGCAACAACAAAACATACCACACATAGACTCTCAAAACAGCACATGACGGCTACCGACTGTAAAACACCCCAAGCCCAGCCAACAGACTTATTAGGCTGAGGCAGCCAACAGCACATCACTGCTCCCTTGCACTTTTCCAGCTTATTCCCACTAACTCACACCCACCCCTCCCTTTTTCAGAGCCGCCAGAGTGCCAGGGGACCACTCCTGTATTGATAGTGCACAGTACAAATATTCTTTAACATTAACATTAACTATTGTCAATAACCAGAGCCCTGTTGAGGGATCTCATGACCACAACTTTGGGTGCTGCTTCTCCTTGGCTGAAATATATAAAATCACCTTTACAAAAGCTTGGTTATGGGCATTTGTTCGGTGACGAACTGTGAGCCAGCAACGCTGATAGTGGAGAGTTAATAAACGTCTTCTCTGCTTACAGAACGAGGACAAGGAGTACGAATGAATTGCAGAAACAAAGTGTACAATTATATTACTGAAATCTTGAAGCCAAAATTGTAAGGCCAGCCTACATCCAATGGTTCTTCACCCCAAGGAAAAGCACAGTGATGATGGCTTTTAGAGCAAATCCTTTGTTCATTGGGGAAAGGGCTTTTTCTCCACTAACAAATTGCACTGAGAAAAAGTGTTTCCCTTACTGTGAGAGTGATAACAACGATCTGCTGCACATTTTGTTTTTCTGCCCTAGTTTGGCAAAGCTAAGGAGAGATTTTATAATCCCAGCTTTAAGAGCGTCCAAGTTTAGGCGTGCAAAATTAGCACTCAGATTTTGATTGTCAGTCCCAGACCAGCTGACAGCCCATAATGTATATTCATATGCTGAGCGGCCTCTCATGTTACGTAGGCAGCATTTATGTTTTGATTAATGATTTTAGCTTACTCTTGTAGGTCGCAAAACTTTGATCGTATCTAAATGAATTTTACTATTGTACTGTATTTTATTGTGTGTTCTTTGATGGGAGTTTTTATTTCCAAATAAATATTTTATCTACACTACATGGGAAGAAGGGCTGTCCTGAGTTGCCCTGCAGACAAGGATAGGGTAGCAAGTGCTTCATTACTTGTTGGAATTGCTCAAAGCATGGACATCAACAAGAAGACTGTTTGGGTTAGCTAAATTGCATGGATTAATTGGGTGCAGATATATGGAGATCAGCTTGGCATCTCTCATAATCTTGGATTAGAAAAAGTGGAGGCGATATGTCATGGGGTTTGTGGAATGAAATGAACTCAGCTATTGCCCATGTGTGAAGACATGGTGCACTTGAAACATCCAGAAATGATTGTAGTACATTGTGGAGGTAATCGTTTAGGGTATGTAACTGGTTTATCTTTATCTTTGCAATTTGCCATGAAAGATACTTTTACAAAGCTAATGGTGCTTTTCCCACAAACACTGTTCATTTTCTCATGAATTTGACAAAGACAAGTGTGGAAAAGATCAAAGTTGTTTTTAAAACAAATAGAAAAAGCTGGGTGGAATGTCAATAAAGCTTTATGTGCATTTCAGCGAGATTTAGGAACGGGATCTCTTGAAAATGATAACATATGACATGATGGAGTGAACATTTTCCGAAAGCGTTGGAAATGACCTTTTTCTTTCCAATATTCGGAATGCAGTGAAACAGTTTTTAGGTGAAAGAAATGAAAACAGAAGAAGAGTATGTAATGAAAACATGTATTAGTACATATTGTACATATACATATTAAGATCAGAGTCTTACGAGAACAAAAGTACCCTTTTAGGCACTAACATTAACGCATGAAAAGAAGGAGTAAAGTGAAGTTTAAACCCCTTTGTTTTGGAGCATCTAGTTGGTGGACTTCAATGGTGAAGAACAAGCATGGGAGCTCATGATGTTTGGTGGTGTAATGTTAATGGAAGCTGTAAAAGCTTCCAGCATGGATTAAACACATTATAATCATGTTACACTTCAGGTTTAATTTTATGGCAGAGAAGAGGGGTGGAACAGAACATTTTTTCTGTCACCTTTTTTCTTCCGTGCTATGCAAATGCTCCAGTATTTGCACCGGGATAGATTTTAATTCCAAAGAAAATACTGGAGATTCTTATGGAGTCCACCTGCTTTATGCATCAATAGAAAGTGCATGGAGTCTACAAGAATGCACATTTTTTCTAGATGTTAAAAGGTCGTTCCTAAGGGGCGCTGTTGAGCGCCGAGCAAGATGGCCGCCTGAGTCTCGAGCTCCGGAGCCGGCAGATCTCGGAATCCTGAACGGCACGTTTGAAAACAGGATAGCCGTTCCCGGTTCGTGCGCTTCTGAAGCGCCCACCCCGGGGACCCAGCGGACCGAATCCCGGCGAAAATCGGACCCCCGAACCGTGATTTCTGGACGCCGCTGCATCATCCCCCTCGGCTGGCTGTGGCTCTCCCGCGCAAGACTCGCCCTCGGGTAGAGCGGACGGGCTCCCCCAGGGCCGGCGTTAAACCCCCCCCCCCCCTCGCCTCGACGGGTGTGAGCTGCCAGGCGACATCTCTCCTCCCTCTGATCCTGAGGTGTAGCCGGGGGCGGCTGGGACACTCCTTCGGTCCGCGCGCCGTGGGCCTGATCAGGCGCCCGCGGCCTGGTGCACGCCGGAGCTGCTCGGGGCCCTCTCCGCGACGGCGTGCCGCGAGGTGCGGCGGATCCCTGTGCCAGGTACGTGTCCCGGGGGGGACCTCTGCGGACTTGCCCTGAGCTGTGGCTTCGCCTAACCTCCCTCATACACCGAGGACTGGTTGCTACCAGCCCCATCTGCCGCCAGCCCGGCCTACACTGATCCCGGTCCCCTCCCCGGAGCCTACCTCATCCTCCCGCTCCGCCGGTCGCCGTGTGCTGCGGGCGTCTCGCTCCGGAGTGCCCTTCGGGGGGGGGCCGTTGTGAACTTGCTGGCACTACACCGCCTGGACCTTTCAACCGACCGGCGGCCTGATCTGCTTCACGGGGCCGCGGCCTCCACCGCCTGGGTGTTGTGCCGGGAGGCACCCCCCCCGCCCCTCATTGCTCTCTTCTACCCGCACCTGGGTCCTGGCCCACATTTTGCACGCTGGATGCCTCTGCCCCCAACTCTGCGATCTATTGCCCCCAAGGGCTCCTCACATCTCTCCTCTCGCCTCTCTGGTTTGCCTGGACCCTCCTAGCCCGTGCTGGTGGCCACGGATTGTATCTGAGGAGTCGGCGGACTTTGCCGGGGCTGGTGGTCGTGTCCCCGGTAATATCTGCGTGGCGTGCTGAATCGGCTCTGGTGGGGCTTGCGGGTCCCTCAATCTCCTTTGGTTGCCACAGTTCCTCTCAGTCCACAGAGGGGACACATACCTGCCTCCTGCGACAGTGTGGTGCTGAGGACAATCCCTGTGTGTTGGCTCCCCCACAAACCCCACATCTATACGGCTCCTCGGCCACGTCTTCACCTGCTTCACTCTACGTCGAGCGCCATATTCCACGCCCTACCTTGGGCGACACAGAGCCTGGGCCTCCCCCTCTCCCCACTGGACATACAACACCATCAGGATGACCAAGGGAGGGGCGAGGAAACAGAGCTCTATCAACATGTTTGCTAAGGCTGCATCGAGATCGTCAGGAGAAACCAGCGAACAAACCCCAGCCGCACCTCCATCGGATGCAGCGCCGGAACCCCAAAATATGATGGACTTCATTCGCGAGGGCTTCACCGCACTTCACTCGAAATTGGATGACATGAATGGTACTATATCTTCTATTAAGGCCCATATCGAGCGGACTGACAGTAGAGTGTCAGAAGTTGAGACACGTGTCGGTTCCGCCGAGGACGCACTGGGGGCCCTGCGCTCCGAGGTCACCGCTCTCTCCAACCGAGTCCTTGAGGTTGAGAAGAAGAACGAGGACTTGGAGTCTCGCTCAAGGCGCAACAACCTCCGCATCATCGGGGTTCCCGAGAATGAAGTGCACGGACCGATGGAGGACTTTGTCGAGCGCACACTGGTTTCACTCTTGGACTCTCCAAAGCTCTCCCCACACTTCGCTATTGAGCGGGCACACAGAGCCCTGACGGCTAAGCCCAGACCTGGGGCTCCGCCCCGGCCCATCATAGCCCGAGTGCTGAATTACCGTGACCGGGATGCCCTCCTCAGGGCGGCCAGACTCAAAGGGGAGCTACTACTGGATGGTGCTAGAATTCATCTCTATCCGGACTTCTCCACAGCTGTCCAACGCGAACGCAAGACCTTTCAGGCTGTGAAGCGCAGACTGCAGATCCACTCAGTCAAATACGCCATGCTCTACCCGGCCAAGCTCCGCATAGAGCATGCCAATCAGGTGTTCTTTTTCACGATCCCGGAGGAGGCTTCCAAGTTCATGGACGAACATTTCCCTGGCTGAACTCTCCCCTCTTCTCACTAGTCTGCATTTTTCCTCATGTCCCGACTGGGAGAGACCGCACAAGGTCGCCTCCTACATCGGGGTCACTTGATCCTTCACTGCGTAATTTTTCTTGTTGTGTTCATTCTCACAAATGTGTGCCTTATCTTCATGTGCCAGTATCCTGTCCAACTCATGTGTTCAGATCCACTGTGGGCACACCTTATTTCATCCGATCTGCCGATGCCCCGACTACGGTGGCCAGTCCGGCCCTCAAGCCCCCAGGCGTTGATGCCTTTGGTTTGGTTCTGGTTTAGGGGGGTTGGGATTGTCATCCCTCTGTTTGGGGGGGGGGTGTGGGCGGGGGTGGGATATGTTGGGGTTTCTATTGTTAAAAAGCTGGCGCTGGCAGCGACGGCAGGCCGTGAGGTGGTGCTCTGGGCTTGGTGCGGCAAGACTATGTATTTGACCCATTGGGTGCTGTCACTCGTTCTCCTTCGATCACTACCATGTCTGTGACCAAGAGTGACCTGACCTTTATGAGTTGGAACGTGCGGGGGCTGGGTAATTACAAAAAAATGAGACAGCTCCAACTGCAGACCGAGCGCCATGACGCCAAGATCTTGTTTCTGCAAGAGACACATGCCCGTGTGGAACAGTGCATGCGGTTTGCCAAAACTTGGGGTCCTCATCGATATTTCACCGATTTCTCCACCCAAAGCCGAGGGGTCATGACCCTTATTCACAAAAGCCTTCAGTTCTCTCTTATTTCTTCACAAATAGACCCTCAAGGCAGATATGTTCTGCTCCATGCTACGCTTCAACACAGGGAGGTGGTCCTGATGAACATTTATGGCCCTAACATAGACGACCCAGACTTTTATGTGCACGTCACGTCCCTCCTCGAAGGCTTCCCCCTAGTTCCCATCCTTTGGGGAGGCGACTTCAACACGATTTTTGACGTGGCCCTGGACAGATCTGGTTCCAGGCCCCGTCTACTCTCTAGAGCAGCCTATGCTGCACTATCATTCCTGCCCCGTCTCTCCATGGTGGACACATGGAGATTTTTTTACCCGGCCTCCCGTGTGTTCTCATTTTACTCCTCGGTTCACGACTCCTATTCCCGCATTGACAGATGGGTGATCTCCAATGCATTGGTCAAAAGCGTTACGCAACTAATGATCCTCCCCAGAACCCTTTCTGACCACTCGCCAGTTACTATAACTATTGGCTGGGGTCCCGGTCCTGGCCGGCCACGCTGCTGGAGGCTGAAACCCCTGTCCCTATCGGACCCGGAGTTCTGCTCGGAACTCGAACGGTCGATTGAAGAGTTCTTTGAGGTTAACACGGGTTCTGTGCCGACCCAGGCCACTCTGTGGGAGTCATTCAAGGCATATATCAGAGGGATTGCGCTATCCAAGGAGAATGGGGTCCTGAAGTCAATCCGAAGGGATCTCGCTGCTAGCGAATCCAGACTATCTTCCCTGGAAGCCGTGTGCTCCCTTCACCCTACCTCGAGCGGCCTGGCTGACATGGGGTCGGAACTGGACACGTTTCGGTCCCTCACGGATCGTGAACAAAGATTTCTGGATAACCCTGGCATGGCGCGGAGATACGGGGAGGGAGAGCGCCCTGGCCGATTCCTGGCACGTCTGATCCGTCATGAGACAGAGTCCCCGCACATAATCGGGCTCGAGAGACCTGACGGCTCTTTGGCTGTCTCCTCGCAAGATATTAATGGGGAATTCTTTACATTTTACAAAACTCTATACTCCAACTCAGATGAGGTGCCGGTGACGGAGATCGACTCCTTTCTCGGAGCCCTCCCTCTCTCAACCCTGTCCCCAGAAGCTGCGGCCTCCCTCGACTCCCCCCTCACACTGGAGGAGCTGTCGGACGCTATCGACTCCCTATCCTCGGGGCGTGCCCCCGGCTCGGACGGTTTACCGGTCGAATTTTATAAACAGTTTAAGGCGCAGCTGCTCCCCCACTTGCTAGCTCTCTGGGAGGAGTCTGTGGAGTCCAGCGTGTTCCCCCCTTCACTTCGAGAGGCTACTATTACAGTACTACTCAAGTCGGGCAAACCCCCCATGCAATGTAGCTCATACCGCCCACTCTCACTCATAAATTGCGATGTCAAGGTATATGCCAAGGCCCTGGCGCTCCGACTGGCTCCCCTCCTACCATCCATTATCCATCCAGATCAGGCGGGTTTCATCCCTGGCCGTTCCACCTCCCTGAACCTGAGGCGCCTATTCAATATAATCGACAGAATCAGCCCCGACACGCAGGCAGTAGCGGCCACCCTCGATATGCAAAAGGCGTTCGACTCAGTCTCATGGAAGTACCTTTGGCGGGTTCTCGACAACTGCAAGTTTGGCCCCTCCTTTCTCTCCTGGGTCAGATTGCTTTACTCTTCCCCGGTGGCCAGGGTTCGCACGGACGACCACTGTTCTCCCCTCCTCGAGATCGCCAGAGGGACGAGACAGGGGTGCCCCTTCTCGCCCCTGATCTTCGCCATAGCAATAGAGCCCTTCGCTGATATGCTCCGCCAATTTCACGCTCACAGAGGCCTCCGCACGGCGGGCCAGGCGGATATAGTGTCCCTATATGCGGATGATGCATTGCTGTATGTACGCTCTCCCTCTACCAATTTACCCCCAATACTGGAGGACATTGTCCGGTTTGGCCGAATCTCTGGCCTCAAAGTGAATTGCTCAAAATCCACTCTTTTTCCACTCACAGAAAGCACTCTCCCCCCTCCTGACACCTTGGGCTTCACTTGGGCCCAGTCTACATTTACCTACCTGGGCATAGCGGTTACCCGCCAACGGGCATCGTCCTTCCAGGAAAACTATCAGAAATATCTCACACACCTAACGACTAAGGTCCGGGCATGGGACAGGCTCCCGATCTCCCTGGCGGGCAGAATAGGGCTGCTGAAGATGGTGGTTTTGCCCCAGTTGCTTTACAGGTTCACTAACATACCCCTGTGGCCGGGTGAGGATTTTTTCCGGGACTTGACCCGCACTGTGAACTCCTTTCTGTGGCATTCTGGTGCGGTTCGTCTAAAACTCGATACCTTATCTACCCCCATCTCTAACGGGGGCTTCGGTGCCCCTAATTTTCTCAAATACTGGTTGGTATCCCAGATCCAATACACATCTCACTGGTTCAACACAACAGATCCTCCTCCGCATGTCCGACTTGAGAAGCTTGCGGTTTGTGACCGTGATATCCGTTCCTTGGTGATACACCCCGCTTCCTCAGTATCGGACTCACAGAGCCCGGTTGCTTGCACTTCCCTCGCTCTGGCAAAAATGTGGAAGTTAGTCAAAACTACATATGCTTTTCACGGCAACCTCCCCCTCTGGAATTTCCTCCCAGGGGTCCCGCAAGTCCCACCAGGCACTGTACGCCGCTGGGCGGACGCAGGCTATGAGCTGTTGCGAGACGTGTTTGACCAGGGTATATTTGTTGAATGGCCCGATCTCCCACTGCCCCTGAGGAGCGACCGGGGCGCATGGCTCCAATATGCATCCCTCCGCAGAACCCTCAAACGCAATTACCAAACATTCCCGGCGGTACCCCCGGATGACCCGGCTATTGAAGAGCTCACCTCCCCCGGGCCTACAAGGGGCAAAATCTCTAGGTTGTACACGATGTTGCAGTCCAGATCTGTCCCCGATTTCACTAGACTGAGGGAGCAATGGGAGGCGGACTTGGGAGTTGAGATTTCGGACGAACGCTGGACACATCTATGCGAGCGCACACATCAAGTATCCTTTAACTCCCGCTTTAAGCTCATCCAATTCAAAGTGCTACATAGGTTTCACTACACCCCGACCAGATTACACCGTATGTCCGGGGAACACCCCTCCAGCTGCCCTAGGTGCCATCATGACGATGCTGACTACATTCACATGATTCTATCCTGTCCTCGCCTCTTGCGGTTTTGGGAGGCTGTTTGCTCGACAATGTCTGCGGTTCTCGGCCATCCCATTCTACCCTCTCCACTGGTGTGTCTCTTTCACGATCTCCCAGGTCTCTCCCGTGACTCCAAGAAATTAGCTGGCCTATGCCTTCTGCTTGCGGTACGAACCATCCTACTTTGTTGGCTTCGCCCTTTGCCCCCCACTCACGCTCAATGGTTGAGAGCAGTTACTTGGGCCTCGGACTCTGAGGAAGCCTGGTCCCATATACAACCTGCCCACTCTAAACCGAGAAACGTATGGTTCAAGTTCCGCTCTTACATGTCCGCTGTGACTGCAACACCGGATGCCTCCCCCCCGTCCACTTCCCCCACCTAACCATGTCCTCTTCCCTGTAACGGTCCTCTGGTTTTTTCAACTCATGTCTGTGACTGTACCCACAAACTGTTATTTTATGTGTAATGACTCTTGTTCACCTACAATGTTTATATTGTACTCATGCTGTAACGCCTCTTGCTGCTTGCTTGTTTGTTGCTGCCATGCCGAATAATAAAAAGAAGTTTAAAAAAAAAAAAAAAAAAAGGTCGTTCCTAACAGAACTTTTATTTTAGTTTTTGTGTATTATTGTATTTTGCATAGAGAGAAAAAGGGAACCAGGGAGAGTGGAGGAGAGAGGGAGGGGCACTAACCACTGTAAAGAAGGGACAGGTGGACAAGGGAAGATGTACAGCAATGTGTATAAAAACTAAGGTAGGGGGCACGTCTTTACATGTACCTTGACACCAGCCTCAAAGGCACTGCGGAATTGCTCCCCTGTACAGATGAGTGCATTGCAGTACACACACACAAGACAGTTTTCTTTAAAAAGGTACAAGGTCAAATGCCTCCTGCATGCAGCAGGAGAAATCATCCTCCCCACTGAGGTGGAATGAGTAGTGACAGTAGCGGAAGAGGAGGGCACAGTACTGGCATTACCTCTACACCCCTTGAAAGGAACATCCTTTCTAAGGGCATTCGGGTGGAAAGACTGGGTGTGGCGCAGCATGGAGGTGATGCCAAAGGAGTACTACCCCTTCTGACTATGACTGAGTGTGACTACACAGTCAGTGGATTCCATACGGGAAGTCTGATCATACAGTGCTCCCCCAACGGTGGTGACAAACTGACATAGTAGGTTATCCTCTACTGTGTCTTCACTTTCCTCTTCCTCCTCTAGCTCATCTGCTGCTGTGCCCCTAATCCCATTCCCAGGACTTCCAGGTGGTTGTGGTTGCCCTGCAGAGGGAGGGATGTCCAGGACAGATGTCATTCTAAATTTGTTGCTTGAAAATTCAGCTCAGAAATGTCACTCTTCTCCTTAGCTCTGCCAGATTGAGAATGACTAAAAGGAATGGGAGGGTCCCCTTGGAAGAACGGTCTGCAGTCTTTACTCCTGTTGGCTGACGTCAGAGTCGAAAAAAGGCTTTTAGAAATTGTAAAAAGTTCAGAGAAAAACAAAGAATGCTATTAGCAGTTGTGAAAGGGCAATGTTTCACCATGAAGAGTTGGTAGTGTGATCAAAAAAACTTGATTTCAAGATGTCCGCAAAGCATGGATCACGTCATCATACCACATGGGTGGGGTCACCTGATGACATTTGCCACTGGCTGTGACCACGTCATGGCATTCGTGATCTATACCAAGCCCAAGCCCATGTGATGTCACGAGGGTGCACTGCGATGACCGCGGCCGCACGCTGGCATTTGGAAACTAATTAAAAGTGTATCAAGTAGTTGCAGACATGTCCGTTGATCGCGAATGTCAGCGTGGCCTATGATGTCACTCGGGCACTCTATTGAGATTGAAAGCATGTAGTGACATTCACAATCTAATTAAAAGTGCATCAATGGAATCTCAGACTTGGCGGCCAGTAACCAAGTGCCTCACTATTGTATGTGGATGTGGACACAACATGTATATAGTCCACGGACTTCAAATTAGCATTTAAAAAAATACATTTTGATTCTTTATGATACAGTGGCATAATCACTGCGGGAAACAAAACATAGGGGGATTTGGGAGTGGTATATGTTCATGATTGGGCGAATTAGGGATAGGATTGCTTCAAACCATTAATCTGTAATGTCCTCTTGGAATGATTGGGTGATTGATAGGAGAAAAGGTCACAGGTACAGGTAGGGCAATGAAAATCAATATGTTGTATGCTTTGATATTTAGTATATGTAGATACTTCTGTAATTTGATTTGTCACTTGATTCATTGTAGACATAATTTCTTCATCTGATTTTCAATCTGCTCTAATCATTTTTTACAGTTTTCCTCTTTATTGATAACTTTGTTGTTCTTCTTGTTCTACATTGTGAATTATAAGAGATATGTGGTTTGTTTAGTCACGGCTGGTTTCGTTTTGTTGAGTGAGGTTACTAGCTCTTTTGTTTTAATGTTTTCTATACTTTGTTCTATAGGTGGATGACTATATGGTATAGTTTTATTCTTACCTGCATTTATTTTTTCTTTCTTTTCTACAGTGTTGCTTATTAGTAGGCATTTTGTTGTGTCTGTTGGGAAAAGAGAATGTTTGCATTGGAAAGTTGAGCAATGTATATGCATGTATGGTGCATGGGTTTGTGGGTGTTTGATTGTGAGGTGGTATACTAGGTATGATTAGGAAGATTCTGCAGAGATGTGATAGTGTTGGGTTAATGAGTAAGGGATTAGTGGTGTGACGGAATCTGTAGGGTGAGTGTGCTGTTTTGAGCAACAGAAAGGGTGTTGCAATGGTGGTGTGTAGATGGGAATAGTAAGAGTGTAAATGGTGGAATATAATGGGCTAGAGTGAAAGAAATGTTGGTTTGAAAAGAGTAGTCTGGGGTAATATATAGTGTTACTGTGCGGCTATAATTACATCCATAGACATGGTTTATTAATGTACTTACTTTGTTGTATGACAAGGGTATTCGTTTTTTGGTTGTTTTCTTCGGTAATGTGCTTGTTTCCTGTAATTGTAAAAGAGATTTAGTAGGGATGTGTGGTAATGGCAAAGTACTTTTAGTAAGCAAGGTTCCTATTTATGAAGGAAGGAGGAGTGGTGAGGAAAAACAGTTAATAAAATTGGTGGACGGTTAAAAATGGTTGGTTTTAGGAGCATTTTCATGAAAGTAAAGACATGTGTATGTGTATTTGTAGAAGCTCTGTAATGTTTTGTAAAAGAGAAGAAAAGTTGTTGGAAAAGATTGTAGTACACTTTTAAATGACAGTTGGTGTGTGGAAGTTACATATATTAGGAGTATATGCATACTTGCCAACATGATGCATTCTAATCTGTAGGTGTTTATGCAGTCCTAGATTTTTTGTTTGCATTCTGAGACTTGTAGTTCCAATTTTCCCATTGTGAAAGTTGCAGTACAAGTCACAGAATGTAGAGAAAAATGTATGACTGCATATGCAGCTGAATAACGGAACGGTTATGTTAGGAAGTATACGCGTACTGTCAATATATTAAACTGTCACTCAATGAGTGCCTATTACAAATGGTGTACAAATCTTTTTTAACCGATTTTGACTTTCTTTATGAAAAAGTGACACAGTGCTGCTGTAAATGCAGATAAGCATTTTTGAACTTTCTTCAAAATGCTTCCCCAAAAAATATTTTGAAAAGCACAGCATTGTATATGTTTATTTGATATACATGTAACAGTTTTGAATCATGAAGTTTAGTCGTGTTTTTTTCTTTGTATTCTGGGACTTGTAATTTCAGTTTTATAATGGGCGAAAGACTTAATAAGCATTTATCGATTGGAATGGGTGATGTTGGGATGTGTGCATGTGCTGCCAACATATTAAAGTGGCAGACACTAAGTGCCACTTTAAAATGGTCTAAAGATCTATTTTCTATGGTTTTCCTTTATTTTATGAAACAGTGATATAGTGCTGGTATGCATTTATTTTACTTTCATCACAATGATTGTAAATAGAAACATTTTGAAGTACAGAGCGCTGGAAATGTTTGCTGCTTCATGTGAGCAGGTGATGAATGCTGCAATGCATGGCATTTGCTAGAGTGGTTAAAAAAGAGAACATGCTTATTGAGAAGCTTATCTCAGGGTAAGTAGCAGGAACCTTTTAGATATATATTTGTGAAAGAGTTGAAGAAACATTTTTTTAAATATAAGCATACCTATACTATATTTTGTTAGATGCAGATCGTGTTGAATCTGGAAATAGAAATCGTGGACAGTTGCACAGTAGTTTTTGATGCAGATGCCTTTCATTAACAGGAGATATGTACTCTGAGAGTTCAAGTATACATCTGAAGTGTTATAGATGACAGGGTTAGGTGTAGATGTTTTGAATGTGATTGGTGGATGGATGTGTGACTCTTTGAAAGCAGCCAATGATGGAGTGTTGAGAACATGAAAGTTGAAAGGGTAGAAGGGATGCCCCTGTGTTACGAGGTGGTGTCCAGTCAACTGGTCGACAACAAACTGGTCGACTGCAATTTGGTCGACACCATTTGGTCGAATGCCAAATGGTCGAATTTTTTTTTTATATATATATATATGTGTTTTGTGGGTTTTCGTGTGGGGAAAAAAAATAAAAAAGAAAAAAAGGGGGTTGGGGGGGACCCCCCCAAAAAAAACCAAAAAATGGGTAAAAAAAAAAAAAAAATTCGACCATTTGGCATTCGAACAAATGGTGTCGACCAAATTGTCTGTCGACCAAATGTTTTCGACCATTTGACTGGTAACCTTACGAGGTCCACGGACAATGGCACGTGCCACATCGGGGCCTTTGTGGATGCCTGGCATGGAAAGGGCACTGTCGGGATTAGAAAATCAGGTTTGCTGGGTGTGGTGTAAAGGAAGAGAGGGTTGCAGCAGTTTTGTTTGCAGGAGTTGTGAGAGCACTGACAATGGCTATGGGTATGTGTTTGAGAAGGCAGACTGTGTGAATTCTGGAAGAATCTTCAATTCAGTCATTGAAGGTATATGCTGAAAATCATGGTATCCTTAGAAATATTGGATTGGCAGAAGTGGAAGTTTTGTGGCATGCAGTGTGTGGAATAAACTGGGCAAGCTTGTTTTCATCTGTGTGAGTGTGGCTACATTTCAAAGTCCAGGAATTATGATTGTGCATTGTGGAGGCGCCAGTTTGGGGTTTGTGTCTCCAATGTCTTTGCAGTTTGCCCTGAAGCACTTCTTTAAAGCCTAATTCAACTGGTACTGCTGCTAAGATTATATTTTCTGAAAATAATCAGAGGCAAACATGGCAATGTCCAATAAACATTTTCAGTCCACAAATTGAGGAATCAAGACAATAAAGTTGTATTTGCTTTTTTATATGCTGCAGGAATGTCATCTTTTGACAATGGCAATATAAGTTCTGTTGGTGTGATTTATTTGCCAAGATGGAATTTACTTCACATATGTCAGAATGCAATTTCCCTTTACAATGTTAGGAATGCATCGAAAATGTTCCTGTGAGAAAATTGTAAAGGAAGATGTAGAGGGTACTTTTTTCAGAGCCACAACTAAAGATTAAATAAGTTAAATTGTGTTCACCCCTTTGAGTGGCTGTGATGTTCACAGACACCATGATTTTCTCGCACAGCACGTGCCACATCTGGGTATGTCGAGGTTGCCAGGCTTGGAAAGAGGACTGCAGAGACCACATACAGTCGTGGTGTCTGCAGACGTCAGGGGATCAGCCAATCAGGTTTACTGGGTGAGGTGTATAGGAAGAGAGGATAACAGGTATTTTGTTAGTAGGAGTTGTGAGAGGATTGAAAATGGCCATGGGAATGTCTTTCAGCAGGCAGAGTGTTTGTATTTTGGGGGACTCTTGGGTTTATTGATTGAAGGTGTATGCTGAGCATTGTGGAATAACCACAAATTTTGGATTTCCATGAATGGAAGTGTTCTGGTATGGAGTGTGAGTCATGAAGTGGGTGGACGTGCTACCATTTTGTGCAAATATGGTTGAATTGAAAAATCCGGACATTATTATTGTTCATTGTGGAGGGAACAGTTGGGGGAAATTGACTGGAATTTCATTGCAGTATGCAATGAAGGAGACATTGGGAAAGTTGAAGGAAATGTTCCCTAATTCAAAAATTATTTTTTCACGCTTTGCCTAGAGACAGATGTGGATGCGTTCCAGCTCATTTGGTCCACAGATGGAAAAAGCGAGGTGCAACGTCAAAATAGCTGTGTGTGCTTTTGTTCGAGATGTTGCGATGACATTGTTTCATAATGAGAACAATACATTTGATAGGGCCAACATCTTTTGGTGAGATGGAGTCCATCTAACTGATGTGGGTAATCAGATTTTTGTAGAAAACATTAAAAATGCTTTGAAGCTGTTTTTGTGAAAGTGAGAAGAAATAATTTTGTGAAATATTTTCTTAGTTCAGTTTGTAAACCCCCCCAACAAAAACAAGTAAAAGGCAAAAACACACAAAAAAGATTCTTTTAAGAACCACCCTTTTGAACGCAAAACAATCCAAATTATTTCATTTGTCGCACCTGATGCCTACATTTTTTTTAAACGTCTGCGAACTATCGCGCTGCCGGCGAACTATGCAGGCTGGACAGTGGCCTTTGATTTTTTTTCTCACTTCTATTTTTTTACTGTGAAAGGTGGCTCCTAAAGGAACCTTTTGTTTGTGTTGATTGTATTTTGGCTTTTTTTTAAGGTGAGTCAAGGTAGGGGAGGAAAGGGAGGGAAGGGGCACCAACCACAGGGATGAAGGGGCAGGTGGAGAGAGGAAGATGTTGAGCGGGCCTTAATCAGGTAATTGGCAGTGTCTCTCATGCTCCTTGACTGCAGCCTTGAAAGTACTCCGAAACTGCAGCCCCCTACAGATCGGTGCTTCAAAGTACAGACATAGCACTGTGACCCTCAAAAGGTAAGGGTCAACAGTGTTCTGTATGGCCTGTGAAGTTGCCTATGGGATCCTCGGCTGAAAAGGAGTATCCTTTGTGGTGACAGGAGCAGGTGAAGATGATGGGGTGGAGGAAGTCAACCTACTCTTACCTGGGAAAGGTTTCAACTTTCTCAGAGCAGTCACGTTGGTTGATTTGGTGTGGCGCCTCATGGTAGTAGTTCTGTAGGAATACAAGCCAGGTTTCCCACGACTGAGTACAACTTTGCCCTCAGTGCATCAAACCTTGCTTGCACTAGCCTTTGGGACATTTCCAACAGTCATGAAAAATTGCCATGCCTAGGGCTCACTCTGAGTACTGGTGAAAGGGACTTCCTCCACTTTATCCTTTTCTTCCTCTTGATCCTCCTCTTCTGTATCACTGCCTCTGTTCCCCTCTCCAGGCCCTCCAGATGATGATGGTGGTGGTGGTGGGGTGGGAGTAGCTGGGAAGAAGCAATGAACATAAGAGATGCTATGGTCTCCAAGAACAAGTTCTGCAAAATAAATATGCCAAGCAGTGAAACAGGTGCTCTCTTCTGGATAGACAGGTTAAGAATGAGGAAAAGTAATGGGTGGGCCCATTCTAACGAATGGTCCGCAGACATTCGTGCTGTTTCGTGGACTACTGACTCACAAATAGAACTTGAAAAGTTGTAAAAAGTTGCCAGATCAGCATAGAATTGGTCTGGGAGCTGTGCAAGGGTAAACTTTGTGCTGCTTGAAACACCCTAGATTGGCTAGAAAAGCACATTTAAACTGTCCACAGCCAAGGGCACCATTCGCTGACACTGCCATCACACCACACCAGTGCTGTCACATGATGATGTCCATGGCCGTCTGCTCCTCTGATGGCCGTCCACGGACACCCATAGGGCGGCAATCTGTAGAGCAGGCGCAGTGCGCCACTTGAAAATGAACATGTTGGGCCATCACGCCTTTCCAAGGGCAGCTTTATTTTAAGTGCGAACCCCACTGACAGTCCTAGTGTCCGTGGACTCATGAGTGTTTTAAAAAAATAGGAAAAAATAAGAAATATCACAGAACAATAAACAAAACATTTATAGTCCAAAAAATATATTTATTCAAGAAAGGGATGGGGTATCGGAATGGGAAACATAAAAGGGAGAATTAGGAATGTGTGTACAATAATTATGAGGGGAGGAAAGGAGTGATGTTTCATCAAAGCTTCTTTGATTAAAATGTTCAGAATTTGATGGGTGACAGGTGCAAGAAGGACAGTCATAGGGAACATTCTTAATGAAATTATTTTTGACATACTGTAAAAGTTCCTTAACATCATTACTCAGTTCATCCAATTTTTTAGGCAGGTTGATTTGATTGTTTACAGTTGGGGATAGGACTTCTGTTTGTGATTCTTGGGATTGTGTATAATTAAACTGGGGCGTGGTTTCTTCATAAAAACTATAGAAATTATTTTTTAGTAAGGTGTGTACAAAATACATTATTTGTTTACATTAAAATAGGTATTGTATGTCATTGGCAATGTTATCAACGCTCATTTTTTCTTTTGGGAAGTTATCCTCTATCCACTCAAGTGTGATTGGCATTTCTGTGAGATAAAAGTGCTTCTGTCTTATCAGTCTTAGCATACCCTATCTGGCAAATTTCAAGGTTTTTTCGGTTTGTGATGTCATCTTTCATGTCCTGGGTGTTAGTCTTAGCAGTGCACAGTGGTGGCGTGAGTTATGGTTGCTTAGCTTACCATAACTGCCGAATTTCTGGGGTTTTTCGGTTTTACTTGTAACCATAATATGGATAGATTGTTATTATTGCAAAGTAACTATAATGTCCCTTTAAAAAAGTTTTTGCCCTGAATTTGATTGTTTATTTTAGGGCAACTGAACCATAACATCCCTTTAATGTTTTTTCACTGAATTTCATAGCTTTTTACCAAGATACTCTTAATTTGTATACATGTAGCATACAACATACAGAACCACCTGGTCCCATGCTGATGACCACAGGGTCCGCGGACTATGTGACGGTCTGCGGACCTTCGAGTAGCATCCACACTGCCCAAAAGCTCAGGGGTTCTCTTACATTGTTGTAGCGTACAACAAAGACACTCAACATGTTGAAAGAGCAGCACATAAGTGAATTACAGACAAAAATAAAGTAGGTCTACACACTCTATACTTAAGAAAGCAACAGTGCAATTCGATAGGGTATGCAACATAATGGATTGCACCAAGAACAAAAATAACCTATGCCTCCAGCAGAAGTACCTCACTGCTGCTTTACACAGAAACTGCAAACCAACTATGTACATTGTGCCTGTCCGGAACTGTCCACTGCATGTGTGTCGAACATTTAATTACTCAGGGGAGCGCAACTGTGTCCGTAGAACACCTATGCACATGTGCACAAGATATCCTGCTTAAAAGGTGTACTATGGCCACCCGTCCCATTCGCAAATGTCTGCAACGTCACCATGTGACCGTACCCAAGCTCAGCATAGGCCCTTGTCTGCGGGCAGTGTCTGTGCCCCCGAACACCAAAAAAGTGCTTTTATGAGCAATCCAAGGTGTTTTACTGTGAAATTTCACTCTTGCACAGGTCCCAAACCATGCCCCAGGCAATCTGGACACTTCTTGGAGCTTTTTGAGCCAGCTTTGGGGTCTGAAATGTCTGCGGAGCATGCAGCTTGCCGTGGAGCGCACCACGGCACCCCTATAAAAGGCCGCACCCCAGAGCTGCTCATCATTCTGCTTTTGGCTACCAGGACAGAGCTTTGTTCCAGATTGCTGGTTTCCTGATATCACTTTTGCTGCTGTGCTGTGCTACTTTTGGAGGACTAATCCAGATGGCAACCATGGCTGCTCCTAATGCTGCTGCCTCTGCCTCAGCACCACACCTCCTCCACCACCACCGCCTTTCCAAGGGGCTGGGGAGGGGAATAGGCATGGTGATGTAGAGAGGGATCAAGAGGAAGATGAGGTTGAGGTAGTGGAAGTCCCCACTACTGCCAACCAGCATGAGTCTTGGATGTTGAGGCTCTGTACCACTGTTGGAGGGGTACCCAAGGAACATGCAGACAAAGTGTGCTGCATTGAGTGCAAAACTGTGCTCGGTCACAGCAAACCTGGCCTGTGTAGCTACAGGACGAGCTCCATGCAGCGACACCTTAGGTCGAACCAGAAGGCGGCATTTCAGAGGGTCATTCACTTTGAACAAAGTAGTAGGTTGAGTTCCTCTACAACATCCCCTGTATCTGCTCCTATCACCACAAGGGAAACTCCTGTGGGGCAGCGAATCCCTGAACCAGCCTTGCAGGCCATACGCACCGCAGCAGATCCTTACCTTTTGAAGGTCACTCTATCGTGCATGTACAGCGACCCGGTAATCCTCAGGGGGGAGCAATTTTGAAGTGCTTTTGAGGCTTTGGTCCGGGAGCATGAGAAAGACTGCCCCTGCCTAAGTGAGGCCCACCCAAAATCTTCCTCTCCACCCTTGCCCTTTCTTATCCCTGTGGTTGGTGCCCCTTCCCTTCCTTTCCTTATGTGTCATGCATAAAAACACCCAAAGAATACAAAACAACAAAACCCTCCAAAAAAGGATCTTTTCAGAGCCACCTTCCACAGTTAGAAAATAGAAATGCCAATGAAATGGCGGAGGGCCCTGGGCATTCTGAAAAGTCAGTCGACAGTCTGCAGACTTAAAATAAAAGAAGGAGGTGGCACTCTCAAAAACCTTGCACTCCTTTCCGGGAGAAAGTGGTGGCTCCGAAAAGAGCCTTTTTGTGGTGTATGTTGGTTTTTGGAAGGTTGGAACAGGCCAACACCTACTGGAAAAATGCTTCCTGTACTTGCGAAAATGGCTGCAATGCATTTTGGATGTTTCGCAAAGAAAGCTTATTGCCAGCATCAGTAAGATGCCCTCCATCTCTGCGAAAAATGTTCATGCTACGAAATGTAATATTTTCATTGTGGAAGGATGACAGGTGTTGGGTGTCCTGACCCACGTTTGAGCTATCATGCTGCAACATTTGGTGCTGTGGGCCACATGTGCGCCAGAATCCAGGAGAACCACGCAGTTTGTGCGTACACCAAAATGGCTGCCTAACTTGCCACCCACCAGTGCGAGCATGATGGGCCAGGGTGCCATGAGTGGAATGGGTGCCAAAGGTAAAACAGCAGCGCCTGTTAGCTCAAAAACGCTTTAAAATTACCTTTGGTTTCTCTGAATGCCAGCTCAAAATGCCTATTTTCAAACATTGCAACACATTTAAAAATCTCACTGAACACCAGCGGACATCTGTCAGAATGAAGCATGTGTGCATACAAAACCTGGGAAGATGAAGAGCCCAAAACAATGTTCATAACAAAACTGGCTGAGCTATGCATGTCAGCAGCCTAACTGAAACTGGATTAAAACCACCAAAATCGAAATGCTTAAATTAACTGAGTGACCTACTTTTGAGTGTCACATAGTTTGTAACTGTTAAAATGTCATAGTTTTGAATTTAGAATCAGCATTCTAGCTTTATATGTAAAAATTGTATTGACTTAAACTGGGGGACAAAAAGTGACATTTTATCTGAAACCTGGCTTAATGAAACTGAATTCTGCCTGACATCTACCCCCACAGGAGTTAAAACCTGCTCAGCCACCCTTCCCCTTGCCAAAAGGAGTTGTCACCTCTCTGATTAGATTAGGGATGGAGCAGCTGGGGACTACAGGGAGGGGAACAAAGGCCTGTCCTGGACTCAGGCAAATGTTATATTGGGGGCGTCGTAAAAGTGGCTTCCTCTTGGGAGAAGTGGGAGGAGAAGTGCCTCTGGGAGCCACCCGAGCTGGAGGCGGGGACAGGCAGAAGCTTCCCCCATGTGCTTTGGAACCTAAACCACACCCATCTGGGCCAGAGCATATTTTTAAAAAGATAGATAACTCAAAGTGCGGACTTGTCAGAATTATATAAGTAATATCATTATTTTTGTGATTTTTCTGTGAACATTTTGAGATGCGTGAGGACCCTGTGGTGTATTCTGGGGGGTTGCTAGCGGAAAATAGGGTCTCACTCCAAATGTCTGCATGTTAAAAATCTGACACTTCATCAATTCATGTCCATACTCCTTGCGCACATGTGGGTAAATTTGGGTAAATGTCCGATATTGCAAAACCAGTTAAAAAGCGCAAAATGTTGTCATTTTTTAATTCAAGCCCCCAGGAAGATCAGAGGCGGACAAGCATGGACCATAAGGAATATATAATGTGCACATGTAATTTCAACAAATTGTATATCTGGGAAGGATGTATTTGAATCAAATATAGATTTGTGGGCAAACTGACCAGGGGAGGATCCTCTGACCCATAAAACCTACAGCATCACTCTGACTCACATTTCCTTCCCCCAATCATGGGAGAGTGGAGAATTGGGCCAATGACAAGTATAGAGGGGCAGGCTTAGCTAGGCCCAGGCACACACCCATTTTCAAAACACATAAAAAGAGACTGCTGGGACAGGTAGAGACATTCAAATCCAGTTGCTGCGGAGCATTTTGCCGGACCACACAACATCCAGAAGATACCAATTCCAGACTGACTCCAGCTACATACTCCAGAACCTAGAACTTATACTTTAGAACCTAAATCAGAGGCCTAAAACCACAAGCTGAGTTCTCTGCAGCAGGCCTCAAATCATTGCAAGCTACTCACAGCCAGGCGAGCTGCTTGAATCCCTTGCCAAGAACTTTTGCCAGGACCAGTGCAGAGTTCCAGGATCCGTGCAGCGACCGCTGTATCCGGACAGACCAGACCAGTGCCAGACCAGACCAGACCAGACCGTGCAGAACCGCAGAACCAGAGACTAGATCGCTGTGAAGTGCCGCTAGCCTGATTGATCAGATCTGTGACGAAGTCCAGTCCTTCCAAAATATATTGTGAGTACCTAGCAGATTGTGACAGAAATAAGCTCTTAGTTTAAAATAATCTAATCCAAACTATTTTAATCTAACCAGAACTGCCTCCTAGAAGTTGTCACTTGTCATTTTGTAAAGCTGCACCACTGTCATTTGTCAATTCTGCAGCTGCAAAGCTGTCAGCTGTCATTTTGAGTTTACTTTAAATACGAAAAACGACCTTTACAAAATCGTTCATATCTCTGGAATCGTTTGGGTTTAACTTTCCTCTGAAAGCTTAGAATCTCAGCTTTCCAACAAGCCTAGAACCGAATTCCTACTCCTTATACTTTTCCCGCAATCACGATTCACGCACTCGCGAATTTTACCGCGATTTGCGATTTGGTTAAAAATCCAGCCACGTGTAACCATCAGCAGTCATTTCTTTCCTTGCTAAAAATTTGTTTGCCTCTTAATCACCATCTCTGAATCATAGCTAAAGTGAGCCTGAACTCATCCCAAGTATCTCTCACTCACCCTGAACCTCCTAAAGGGAATTAAAAGCATTTTCAGCATATTTCTCACTTCATTGCCACCACATTCAAAGCACTTGGGCCTGTGTTTCAAAACTCATACCGGTTTTCTCTAAACTTGCTGGGGGGGAACTGAATTTCGTATTGTATTTGATTGCATTCCTGAGAACTGTGTGCTCTTCTTTCCATCTACTTCCATGTCTTACATTGCATAGGGGAGGGGGGTGAATTGCCAGAAAAAATGTGATTATATTATCTTTTGCTAAAATCATCTCAAGTATTTCTGTACTGCCTTTTATTCCTCATTGCTTTTCCCTTGAAATCATAAAAGTATTTTTGCTACTTGATCCATCCTATACTAACTCCTCATTGATTATAAAGAAGTGTGCTAGTGTCAGATTACCCATAGTTGATTAACATTATATTTATAAGGGCGATATCGTTTATTAATTTATTATAAAAGCGTGGTATCTATATTTTGTCTTATTTCTCAAATAAACCTTTTAAACTTGCAAAACAGAACTACTTCTTGGCTCAGTGGGGTCAGGGGGATTCTAAGAGAGGGGTGTTATATAGGGGTAGTCATCCAGAACTCATGAACTGGACATAAAGATATATCAATAAGGGTTTCCATTCAGTATCCCAGACTAGGCATTGACTTGGCTGTAGTGATGATTGAATATCGCTTACAAAAGTGGGGGCTTGAGCCGGGATATTCTGGGTTAGATTTACCATTTGTGCAGATTAATACAGTGTGCCAGCTGACCAGATGCACATATCCGGTCGGATCACCACGCTGTGTTATGCTGTAAAGCACTCCTCAAAGGAACGCTCTAAGGAAACGGTCTGTTTTGCAAAAATAAAATACAAACTTCTGTAAGTCAGGAAGGAACTCAAATTCCAGAATGACGACACTGGTAGACATCAAAATAGCCAGAGAGCACTTCTTACATAAGCTATTTGTGAGAGGTGAGTGGACTCATCAGGACCAAACGGTCTGGTTGCAGGCAATCGCGCAACAGGTCACTGAAACAGGGTCAGATATATGGGGAGATCAGGGTCCCCTACATGTGGCCCTGAGTGAACTATATATGTCCCCTAAAGCCAAAGATGAACATAATAAGATTGCCAGGATAGCAGCATATTTGTATCTATATATGGGAGCCATGCAGGACAAATGTGCTGAAGGCCAAGATCTGGCAAATAGGCAACAGCTGGCGTTAGAAAAGGCCCAATCTGACCTGGTCTCTTCTGAGCAGAGGCTGCAGAGGAGCCAGGAGTCAGAAAATGATAGTAGGCAGTATATCATTAAAATAAAAGAGGACATGGATAGACTGCAACAGGAGAAGGCTGACCAGGATACCAGATTTCCGGCCTTGCAGAAGGAATACCAAGAAGGTTTGGACTCCCTTCTGCAGAGCCAGAAAAAGCTGGAGCACCAACTGGACTTCAACAGGGCATGCACAGAACAGGTAGCCACTCTGCAAATTTGATTAGACAGAGAGAAAGAGGAAAGCAATCAATTGATTCTGAAAGACCTAGATAGCCAGGCAGAGTTTGATCAAGAGCACCAGAAAGCTGGTGCCTTCCAAAGGCAAAGGGACGACCTGGCGGCACAGATGCAGGCTCTGAGTCAGGAAAGGGACACCTTAGGCCAGGAAGTCTGCCACTTAAAAAGGAAAATGGAAGAAAAGCACCTGGCCCTCCAGGGACTGGGTGACCTCCAAAAAGAACACCAGAACTTGTTAGAGCACACCAGGAGGTTGGAGGATGCTCTGGCAAGAAAGGAGCAGGCCAATAGGGACACAGCTCAGGAGGTAACCCTCCTGCAGCAGAGACTGGCCCAGTACCCCAGGACCAATCAGGAGGCACAGAGAGAAAATGAGGCTCTCTGTCAGCACAATGATAGGCTCCAGCAACAGGTAGCGATGCAGGAGAGACTGATAGAGTCGAGTAAGGCCTTAACTGAGGAACTGAAAGCGCAGGCTCTTGCATTGCAACAGGAAGCAGGGGCGGATAGAGATGAGGTTCGCTGGGAAAGAGAAACTCCTGAGCATAACCTCAGGAGCCCTAGTACCAGAGGCCTTCATCTCTCCCAGTCCCTGGAATCTGCCAACCCCATGTCCCCTCGCGCACATGAGCCCAGGGCCACGGGGATGGCAGATTACTATCCAGCTAGAAGTACGGGGCTCATAGGCCAGTACCTCCCAGGAATGGATGGGCGGGCATCCGGGTATGGGCACCCAAGCACAGTGCAATTTAGTGGGGAACCCCAGGAGAGTAGGCCCATTAAGGGCATCCTGAAAACTTCTGCCCAGTTAGGTCAGTGGGGGGGGGGTACCCTGAAATCCTGGCAGCAAGGAGGAACCTGAAGACTCCTCTGAACGGCGCAGGACACAGGAGACCAAGTCCCCACATTCTGCCAGCCATTCCCAGGCTCGCAGAATCCGGGAAAACCTGGAAGATCAGACAGGAACCTCTGGGAGCAGTGCCTCTGAGTTAGAGGATGAATGGACCAGGGTTACCCGAACCAAAAAGGCCAATAAGGCAAAAAGGGCCTTGCTTAAGGACCCATTGAAGCAAATAAAGGCAATAAGGAGTGTCATCACGCCTTATCATAAGAACGCCAAGTATTCTGTTTGGGAACACTTGGAGCTCTATGAGCAAATGATGGAGACTTTCCATTTGAAAGAGAGCAGTAGCTGCATCCAGTACGTCAAATGGACATTCTCCCCAAAATACTCCAGTTTCTTTGCGGGGCTGGAGGACCAAAATCATTTAAGATGGTCCACCTATAAGGCGGCCATCTTGAAACATTTTTCTGTTCACAGAAATCCTCAAGAGGCTCGCAAGGCAGCCTACAATTTGCAATGTGGGGAGGATCAGGCCCCACAAGAGTTTGTGCAAGAATTAAAACGTGCTTTTGCGCAGACCACCAGAAGGGTGCGCACGGATAGCAGAGAATTTATCAATATGTTTTTCCATGCCTTACCCAAATACATAATGACCCAGCTCGTGAGAGATTTTCATGAGAAAAGATCTTTAGACTGGGTCATTGAACAGGCTACCCAGATCTATGAGGTGCAGAAGCCTATCGAAAATAAAAATAACGCACCGAAAAACCCCAAAACCAACAGCACCCCGGCTGCTGCCAAGGTGGCAGAGGTAAAGGTTGCCCCCGTTTTAGATTTGGAGATTGGGGGGGGCCTAAAAACCTGCCTGCACCAAATAATTCACAGCCTCGGTAGTCGAGGAGGTAGTCCCACAAATGGGGTCCCCCGCTCCCTTGACTATGTAAGTCCCCGCTACAAGGGAAACCGACCAATCCTGGGTTATATGTGGACTCCTCCAGCCCAAGGGGGGGGATCCAGCCAAGCACCTAACCCAGGGAACTTCCCTCCCAACTTCCCACAGGAGGGCAGACATTCTCCAAATCCTGGGCAGAACTTTTCCCCCAGGTATCCACCCAATTTCCAGCCCCAAATCATCCATCCTTCTTTCCCCAATTCCCTGAGCCCAGACAACCTAATCCGTGAGAGGGGAGGCCAAGGGTGGAGGGGTACCAAAATCTTCCCAACCAGGGGTACTACCAGAGAAGGGATAGCTACCCTTCCCGGGATCAGCCCAGGGGAGGAAATAGAGCCCCGTATCAGCCTGAGCGGGTTTCACAACTTGAGCACCAGGTCCAAAATATGGCACGAGATCTGGGTCACATACTGAGGGCTCAACAGAACCCTCAGATGAGCATGCCACCGCAGAATGGCCCAAACTCTGGACCTGGTGCTCCAGAACAATGACGGGGGCAGCACCCCGATAACACACCGGTTCCCAGGGAGGAGGCACAAGGGGAAGGGGGGTGTAAAGCCTTGGAGGAAGCTTCCTTCCCAACTTGTAAACAGCCCCTGGAAAACCAGGAACCGGAAACAAAATCTCCTACCCCTGAAAGCCTGCCTCCCAAGGAGCAGAGGGGGGGTAGGAGAAACAAAGGACCCAAACAGACCCACTTTGTTGAGGAGGTACAGGTCTTCCAATTTGAGGGAGAGGGATCCTCAGAGGATCCTGGGGAAAGGATCTTCTCCTTTAGAGATGGGGGAACTCCTCCCAAGGAAAAATGGGTTCCAAGGGATGCCAATTCAAACTGGGGAGATATGGAGACTGAGCTACCGCCGCCCATCATCTCATCCCAGAACCCACAATACCGAAATCCCCTGGTTCAAACCCATCCTGATGACTGCCTCCAAAAAGGGCAGGGTGGCCCAGAACCGGAACCAGGGGAACCCACAACGGCTCTGATCTCCAGTTGCCAACTTTTTCTTTCAGATTCCCAAGACTCTCCACAGAATTCTGCACAAATGTCTTCTCTAGCAATGTCCAAAACCAGAAAATTAGCCCACCAGTTGTCCAAAATGTGCATTATCTGTGCCCCCTTGAGGAGAAGGAGGGAAGATACTATGCCCCGGTACAAGTACAGGGGCAGAATACAATTTTGGCACTGGTGGACACTGGATCCCAAGCTACCCTTCTGTCCAAAAGGGCCTTTGAGGAACTAAATGCAGGAAGGGGGGAGAATTACCGTA
The DNA here is from genome assembly GCF_040938575.1 of Ambystoma mexicanum. Lineage (NCBI taxonomy): Eukaryota > Metazoa > Chordata > Amphibia > Caudata > Ambystomatidae > Ambystoma > Ambystoma mexicanum. Next base: position 1,439,266,670 of record NC_090921.1, read on the forward strand.
TTCCTCTAACCTCTCTTCCTGGACAACTGCAGAACTTTGACGGGAAGGAGATTCCCTTTGAGGGGACTGCAGACTTGGACATTAAAATTGGACGACTCCAGAGGGCACCCCTTGTTTACTAGGGAATGACCTCCTGAGAAGGTTGTCACCCCTAATAGATTGTGTAAACAAGGTCCTCTGGACCCAGACTAGCCGACCAATAAAATTAAAACAGAGTGTCAACCATGTAAGTTTAAACGCCACCTGCCACATGGTTGAACAAAAATCTAACCAAGTAGAATTTCACTTCCAGAACAACCAAACTCCAGACGTGACAGTAATAGCAGTAGGACAACAGACTAGTGACGGGGGGTACTCTCTATTTATGAAAATCAACCTTCCTTCCAGTTTAAGGTGGTATTCCACACTGGAAGGAAACACCCTGAAATTCTTTACTAATCCACAATCAGAAACTCCCACTCCTATAATCCAGAAAGATGTGAAATCAGCTCAGAGCCTGGCTGATATTCAGCAAATTGGAGAGCAGTTGTTCATCCCTGTTCAGTTAAATGATGGTAAGGACTCTGTTCTCGCTCGAGTGTGCGTGAACAACGGTAAGAGCTTCGTCAGCGAAGCCATGTTCCGCCAACTCCCAAAAGATCCTGCCATTCCCACATTCAAACTGATAGACAAATGGAAAATGGACCTGGAAGCACCTAATTCCAAACAGCTCCTGCCAAGCAGGTGTATGCTCAAAATCTCCATTGGCAACAAGAGCATAGTCCATAATTGTTGGGTCGTGCGAGACGTCACTGCCGCCTTCTACTTAGGCAGTGACATTCTCAATCGCTTTGCCATTAGTTTGGACCTAATAAACTTCAAAGCTTGGTCCCGATTAGCGGATAATCCCATGGGCTTTGATGATCCAGAAAAAGCATTTAGGTCAGCTCAATTGCTACCTTATGCAGTTGAAATTCAGATCAAAGAGGAAGTCACCATCCCAGAAAGGACCCGACAATTCTCCATGGAAGTGAAAGTTAAAAGAGGACAACATTTGAAAAACCCTGATGCTTACATACATCTAAACGCTTCTCTCCAACAGCAAGCAACACCCATTAGTCAACATAGAACATGACACCATTCTAATAGAGGTGGATAACAGCGACTTAAAGAGTATTACTCTAGCCGCAGGCACCATTATTGGAATGGCGGTTGATGACCGACATTTTTCCATCGATTTAGGAAATTAACTGTTAGGACCAATCCCCAAGGACTGTTTTGACAGTGACAGTGATGACAATACAACGCCAGACAGGATTTTTACCCGGCATGGGGGGAACTTCCTGGTGTACACTTCCTGCTCCTATGGTAAGGAAGATGTGACTTGTGACTTCAGGAGGGATGAGGTGATTTTCCAGGTCCATGAGGGCTGCCTTTCCCACCTGAAGCCTCCAGTCCAAATCAGCACTCTGACCAGGGACTTCTCCACCCAGCTGGAGGAGGCCGCTGAGATAGCCAAACCAGAAGTCTTTCCAGGCTTCAGGCAGATGGTGGAAGAGAGAGTGAACCTAGCTGATGCCTGTGTGACTCTGGAACAAAAGCAAAAGTTGAAACAAGTTTTCTTGGATTTCCAAGATCTCTTTGCGGTAGACTCATATGACTGTGGCCGCACCGACATCCACACAACAACAATCACCACGGACCCTGGAATGACTCCAGTGTTTGTGAAGCAATATCGCTTGCCTCTTGCATCCATGGAGTCCCTTACTGAAATAATTAAGAACCTTGAGTGCCGGGGAATAATCCGTCCAGTTCACAGCACTTTCAATAACCCGGTGCTGGGAATATTGAAGCCAAATGGCCAGTGGAGACTCCGCGCCGACCTCAGGGAGCTCAACAAACGGGTCCATACTTCCCGATGGCCTCTGCCCTACATTGACCAAGGGCTGGCCCAGATTCAGGGGTCACAGGTATTCACAGCAATAGACCTGACCAATGGATACTGGACCGTGCCTGTCAGTAGGGAGGACCAATACAAACTGGCTTTTACCTTTGGGGGCCAGCAGTACACATGGACCTGGACTCCCTTCGGATACCTCAGCTCCGGCAATGAATTCAACATTTTCCTACATAAGGCCATGCCCGACCTGGGTGCGAGGGGTAACCTGGCTTATGTAGATGATGTCCTCATCAAAAGTTCATCTGTGGAGGAACACATAGCGGAGATCCGTTATGTTCTGACACAGTTGAGGGCCGCCGGAGCAATATTTTCCTTTCAGAAAGCACAGTGGTGTAGAACCCGTGTTCATTTCTTGGGGCATGAGATTACTCCTCAGGGCCTCTGTCCCCAAAAAAAGAAAGTGGAAGCACTTCAAAAGCTGAAAGACCCCACAACTCTGCGGGAACTAAGGAGCCTCCTGGGACTGACTAATTACAGCAGAAAGTTCATTGAAGGCTACGCAGAGATCACTAGACCCCTGATTCATCTCTTGAAGGGGGGGGTCAAGTGGGAATGGGGTCCAGAACAATCAGAGGCAGTAAGACAACTCAAAAGAAGCCTCTCACAAGCGCCTTGCCTAGCTTACCCTGTCAGAAACAAGGAGTTCTTCCTGGAGACAGGGTTCTCTAATACATGCTTGACGGCAGTATTATACCAAAAGCATGACAAGGTCAATAAAGTAATCTCCTATGCGAGGAAAACTTTATCCTCTGTGGAGGAAAAATTCAACGATTGTGAGGAGGCACTCCTGGCAGGCAACGGTGTGGGCATTGAAGTATTACCGCCCGTTTATCCAGGGGGAACACATCATAGTGGAGACTCCACACCAGCCTCTGCAATATCTCCAAAGTGACAGAATCCGGGCCTGAAATGTGAGTAATTCCTGAATTACTTCCTGGATTCTGTCAATGCAAGGCTTTCCTGTGGAGGTCAGATATGGTCAAAACAAGAAGAGTCCCCTCACGCAAGGTCTGGCTGACTTGCATGATTGTGCCAGAGAAAACTGTCTCGAGGACGAAAGTCTAAAAATCAAGGACAACATGGAGGCATACCTTAATTCCCCACACAAAGTCTTTGAAGAAGACAAGTGTGAGGGAATGCCCACTGTCTATGTGGATGGATGCTTTTACCATGTTGACAACGACGGGGAGAAAGAACTGGTGGCTGGCGTAGGGAATGCATGGGTGAAGGAGTTCCCAGAACCCTCCGCTGGATACAAAATTGGTCCCCGAAGTAGTCAGGTGGCAGAATTGACGGCTGTGCATCAGGCCATCCTCACTGCTGTCCAGCATTAACTCCACGAACTGGTCATAATCATAGATTCGGATTATGTACGGAACTGGTTCGTGGAGCACCTGGTCAATTGGAAAACCAGAGGCATGTTATGTGCTAATAACAAACCCTTGAAACATGGGAAGTTAATCCAAAACATTTATGATCTGGTCACATCGAATGGGATGACCATCTACTGGAAAGGATCAAGGGTCATTCCAAAGTAGAGGGACCAGACAAAACTGGAAATGACTTAGCTGATCAGCTGGCCAAAACCTGGGCCATCCAAGGGGATCTAATCGAAATAGAGTCCCTGTTGGGGGAAATCCAGGTCACTGCTATCACTAGGTCCCAGACAAATGCTCACAATGATCTTTCAACTGCCCAATGGAGCAAGGAGACCCCTGATGCTGATTTGATTACAGCTCAGAAGGGGGATCCAATTATTGGTAAGTTTTACCAACACCTTGAGGACCCTGAGAACTTTCCCCTGACGGATACCGATTACATTGGGAAAGAGGACCTAAGAGTGTTGATGAAATGTCCAAAAATGTTCTGAATCCAAGACGGTTTGTTGGTAAGGAAATCCCAAGCTGGCCATGATCAGTGGGTGGTTCCTACCTCATTCCGAAGCCTGATGTTAAGTCACGCCCATGATGCGGCCACCGCCGGTCATAGGGGATTTCACACAACACTGGAAATCTTAAGAGAGGTAGCATACTGGCCACACATGGGGCAGGACCTCCACTAATACTTGAAGGGGTGTCTTGTGTGTGCACAATTTCAGCCATCATCCCTCACGCACTGTGCGCCTCTCCAAAAGAGGGGGATGACACTGCCATGGTCAGATTTGCAAATCGACTTTGTAGGCCCTGTAATCCGCTCATCTAGAGGAAACAAGTACATGTTGACCGTTTCATGCTTGTTTACCAAGTGGGTGGAATGTACCAGCCCCAAACTGCAAGGCAGAAACAGCAGCTGCCCTGATGATCAACCACATCTTTTCCCGTTTTGGTCTACCTCAAAGGATTGAGTCAGACAGGGCTAGCCACTTCACCAGTGAAGTAATGACAAAGATGTGGGAGATACTGGGGGTTAAAAGGAAGCTACACATTGCTTACAGGCCAGCTTCTTCTGGAGCAGTGGAGAGATATAACCGGACAATTGTGAGCATCTTAAAAAAGTTTGTGGCAGATTCTGGGCCAAGTTGGGATATCCGATTACCTCTGGTCCTAATGGCCATCAGATCTACCCCTTCATCTGCAACCAAAATGTCACCATTTGAGTTGATGACTGGACGCAAGATGGTGCTTCCCCAGCATTTGCTCTACAGAACCCAAGAGCAAACGTTGATAAATGCCTCCACAACTCATGAGTATGTGGAGAATTTAAGGAAACACCTTCAACATGCTTTTGCCTACGCTCAGCGGAATCTAGAAAGATCAGCCGAGAGTATGAAGACCCACTATGACCTGAAAACTTCCAGGAAGGAATATCAGGTGGGGGGCCGGGGCTATTTATACAACTTCCAAAGAAACCAAGCAAGACAGCGCACATTTTTGCCTACATGGAAGGGACCATTTGAGATTATAAACAAGATCTCCCCTGTGGCCTACAAGATCCGCATCCCCAAAGGCAGTTTGGCATAGGTGGGTCCACATAAACCAGTTGAAGTGTTGCCATCCCAGGCACACTTTGCAGCAACTGGAGGAGTCCTCTGTAATCCCAGAGGGTACCGCTCCAGAGTAATTCAATTCCAACCCTAAAATATCCTACATATAGCCTATCAAATTCTGTGTTTCTCAAGTTTATGTGTTCCTGTCGCTTAATTTAAAAAAATGTGCATGTTCATATCGGTTGAGTTCTAAAATAGATATGCCACCCCACTATATCAATGGTGGGGGAGAAATGTCCATGAATAGGTATTGCCGCTTTTCCTTTGTCGTCCTAGGAGAAAGAAAACCTGGAGACTGGCCAAGGAGGACGATCCGGAGACCGGGAGCAGAGACCCAAGGGGCCCAGGGTACCGCCCAATATTCCCATCAGGACCGGCGAGGAGAACCGATCGATCAGTACCGGATGGAGGAAAAGATGCTGAACTGTGCCATTTGCAGAATTGGAAGAAGATTATGTGGACATACCAGTGCGTGGGTCAAAACCTTCTGTGCATCCGACTCCCCATCGACTCAAATTCAAAGTGCAGTCACGTGGGGGGGCCTTGTTGGGTGTTCTGACCCACATTTGAGCTATCATGCTGCAACATTTGGTGCTGTGGGCTTAGAAAATCCAAGATGGCCAAAAAGCCCACATGTGCCCCAGAATCCAGGAGAACCACGCAGTTTGTGCGTACACCAAAATGGCTGCCTAACTTGCCACCCTCCAGTGTGAGCATGATGGGCCAGGGTGCCATGAGTGGAATGGGTGCCAAAGGTAAAACAGCAGCGCCTGTTAGCTCAAAAACGCTTTAAAATTACCTTTGGTTTCTCTGAATGCCAGCTCAAAATGCCTATTTTCAAACATTGCAACACATCAAAAAATCTCACTGAACACCAGCGGACATCTGGCAGAATGAAGTATGTGTGCATACAAAATCTGGGAAGATGAAGAGCCCAAAACAATGTTCATAACAAAACTGGCTGAACTATGCATGTCAGCAGCCTAACTGAAACTGGATTAAAACCACCAAAATCGAAATGTTTAAATTAACTGAGGAGTCCCGGCTGAGTCCCAGTTTGCCCAGAGTCTCTGTGTGTGTAACACTGTGAGGAGCTGCAGCGACTTGTGAGTCCCTTTTCTGCCTTTACTAGTGGATTTGATTAAAGACTGCATTGCCGCGCGGAGCGCGGCGCGGATTCCCGGCTGAGTCCCAGTTTGCCCAGAGTCTCTGTGTGTGTAACACTGTGAGGAGCTACAGCGACTTGTGAGTCCCTTTTCTGCCTTTACTAGTGGATTTGCATAAAGACTGCATTGCCGCGCGGAGCGCGGCGCGGAGTCCCGGCTGAGTCCCAGTTTGCCCAGAGTCTCTGTGTGTGTAACACTGTGAGGAGCTGCAGCGACTTGTGAGTCCCTTTTCTGCCTTTACTAGTGGATTTGATTAAAGACTGCATTGCCGCGCGGAGCGCGGCGCGGATTCCCGGCTGAGTCCCAGTTTGCCCAGAGTCTCTGTGTGTGTAACACTGTGAGGAGCTACAGCGACTTGTGAGTCCCTTTTCTGCCTTTACTAGTGGATTTGCATAAAGACTGCATTGCCGCGCGGAGCGCGGCGCGGAGTCCCGGCTGAGTCCCAGTTTGCCCAGTTCGCCCGAGTGCGTCCGAGGGCTGGGACCAACTCTATATTCAAGGGCCGATGGCGGCAATGCAGAAGGCTCCTGCGTCGGGGGGGCCTCAGACACGTCATAAGACTTTGCTACAGCGTCGGATGCTTAACCCATGGACTCCCCTGACAAACCATGCAGTGGTCGGCCAGAAGACACAAGGTAAGCCGGCTACTTGCTTGAAGGAGGCCCCCTCAGCGCTTGCGAATCCTTCGGCAGCGCCTATCCAATTGATACAAACAACTGCACAGGTCCATCACGGCGTTGCCCCTTTGGTTGATAGCTGTGCAGTCAATGTCATTGATGCAGCGGTGTCTGAAAGCACTAGTCTGGACCACAATACGCTTAGTGCGATTACACATAAGCCCTTGGTAAAACCACTATCTATGCTTTCTCTTGCTGACCTTGTGCCGATGCCACTCCCGCTGCCAAAGTCGCCGTCAACAGAGCACGTATTATCAAATGTGGCCCCAGCCACGCATTCTCATCCTTTCAAAATGTTCTTGCCATTTGATTTGACGGATGCAGAAATAATAAATGCGATTTCGGCCACACAGGAAAAGCTCAATGCTAATGAGAGCTCGCCGGTTCGAGTACATACTTCAACTATGCGACTAAAGACTACTGGACACGCTGTCCCTCCAATGCAGACGATCGCCAACTCCATGGGAGGTCGCTGCCTGACTGACTCTGTCCCTAGTGCCGCAAGCACTGGAGTCTCAAGTGTCCTCAGTGAACATCAGGAAAGTGGAACGGCCTCGCTGGAGCAATCTGGGGTGGCTCCAGAAAGTTCAGTGCCATACCTAACAAGCACAGAAGGTGCCGATCACTCTGAACTCAAGCTCAATGCCCCTTTAATTTCACAAAAGTCAACTCTGACGACACGGGTTGATAGTGCCTTGAGCAAAGCCCCTGAAAGGCTAAAAATGACCGATGAAGACCCGAATCCAACGTCTTCCAGCGACTCCTGCAATACCTCAACACGGTCCCCTAATGATAAGCCTGCTGGCGCAACCGCCCAAAACAAGATAGCACATGATACTTCTTTGCTGCAGTTTTCGATCAATGACTGTCTGAAGTGCAGTGCCAGTCCGTCCTGCCCGTCACAGAAAAAGCAGGTGCTCTTGTCTTCCATGAGGTCAGCGCCGCCATCATCAAAATCACGACTGGAACTTTCTGGAGCGCAGGACCAAGGGTTAGTTCGCCACTCTTTAGGAATGGCGATCTTATCTGAAGACAACAACACCACAAAAAGGCACAACGCAACTGATATCCTGCTAAAAAAGAATGCTCCATCAACAGCGCCAGCTACTCCGGCAAAAAGCACAACTTCTGTGAATGAGTTCTCACTAAATCAAACTCCGGGCAAAGATCTTTTGAAAACACCGACCTCGAAAATAAACCTGTCTGCAGGTGCAGCCATTCAACTACACACTAATGTTCTCGCTGCATCATCTCAAGCGATGATTCCGTTCGTAAAGCTCTACGAGACCTTAAATGAGACTATAAGAGACCAAGGTGCTCTCATTCTGAATCTCTCGACGAAATTGGATCAAATAGAGTCTTTTACCAAGCTTATCCAACTTGATGTTCAAGCCGATAAAGACACTAGTTCATTCTGGCAATCTCGTCTTAATGATCTAGTGACCATGCAACAAGAACGACATGACTTACAGCTAAAATGTCTTTTAGAGGTACTGTCCGAATTAGTACCTCTGCTTAAGTCCGGTTATAGTCCTAACTGCCCCAATTCTGATGTACAATGTTCTGCCCCATTACAAAATGCTGAGCAAGGGTCCAAGCCTACGATGCAGACTATCGAACAATTGGTCACAACTACAGGCCAAACGGTTGGTGCAACACATAAACCGACGAGCTGTCACAGCGCCAAACCATCGTCTGTGGTTTGTGATGCTAATTCATCTGATTGCGTCCTCCTACATGTCTCCTCTGACATAGACATCCCAATAGGTGCTGCAATGGTACCCTCAGCTGATGTTACTCAGGCACATAAAGCAACAACACAAGCTCCTTCTCAGGATGGTGCGCCGTCCACATTTGGCATCTTTGTAGGTACGGCTAAATCTTTTGCACCGAATAGTACGGCCAAGTTGAAGGAGAAAGTGAAGCCCACCAAAACGACGTCTACAACCAAGAAAACAAAATTAGCAACTCATGCTGCAACAAAGAGCTTTATAAGTAACATGTCGACTCCACCAAGGCCGGGGATGTTCAAGCGCCCATCGAACAGAGCAAAGGTGCTCCCCCCATCACAGCATACTGATCCATCTATATCTCTGAACCACGGTGTCAAGCGTAGACGTTTAAATTCGAGTGACAGCACGTCAGCCAGTAGGGTGGCAGCTGACGTTCATGACTTGTGTGACATTACTATATATTCCCACCGTAGCGACGAGGAGTCATTGCAACATTATATGGAAGAACAGCCACTGGATTTTAATCTGCCTATGAAATTTGACAATAGAAAACTAAGCTCCCCGACCTCAGAGTGGCAAGTAGTCCAAGGTCGCCGTGCCTCTACTATGAAAAAGGAAGTCATGCCTTCAAAGGATATTTCATCAAAACTGAACCCAAAATTCACATCTAATCAACGTAGCAAACAGCGCTGCTCCCCACCGAGGTCACAAAAGCAGCTGCTGCACCGCACAAAGGACAACAGATGTAAGTTGAGATTGCAAAACATACTTAAGGATGACAATGACTTGAACCTCAACCGTGCAAATGTTTTGCGGTTATTTAAGCATATTCCACCTCTTCGACTGATTGAATCAGATGACATTAAAATAGTCGAGTATGTGACAGAAAGCGCCTCTGACGCGGTGCTCCTTCATATTGATGCCGTTGGGGGACGCAACACCATTCTCAAGGCAGCTGAAGATTTTCTGTTATTCGGCTTTGACATCTCAGTTGAACCAGTTGAACCAGACGTGGCCAGGAGAAGCTCAAATCCGGTGCAGAAAACTTCTGGTCCAAAATCGAAAAAACAAACAGTTGTGACATCTGTTCGTCACAGTATGTCTTCTGAAACACGTCAAGAAGACTCTCGTCGGTCCGAGAAACAGCTGGGGCGGCAGAGACAGTCGAAGCAGGAATAGCCATGATTGGACTTGCAGGAATCAATCTGCTCGATCCTATCATGGAACACTCGTGGCTCTCAACATTGGATGATGTGTTTGTAATTTGTCTGCAGGAGACCTGGTTAGTTGATGTGCCAATCAGAGATGGCTTCAATATTTTTATCAATCCTGCAATACAAAATACTCAGGGCCGACCCTCGGCAGGACTCTTAACAATGGTTCGAATCTCACGAGTATGGTCTACTCCTATTTGTCGCAATCCTAATCCCTACGTCCAAGGTTTAATTATGCAAGCATGTTCAGATACTCTAAATACAATTGCAACTCTGTTGATCATAAATTGTTATTGGAATCCGGCCAAAATAAATGTCACAGAGTTTACCACAGCAATCAGCTGTCTAATGGAAGAGGCAGCCATGCAACATAATAACTTAAGCATCATATGCTGTGGTGACCTCAATGGCTCGTGGTTTAATTATGATCTCCCCAATCAAGTATACAGCCAGATTCCATATGTAGACTTAGGCGAAAAAGAACAACGTTGGTCAGATATTATGGAGACGTTTGACTGCGTATTGCTGAACGGCAATGTGCGTGGTGACATTCCAGCCCAGGCCACTTGGCATCGTGAATCCATGCACAGTATAATTGATTATTTCTGGGTGTCTAGTAACTTGGGGTCAAAGATTCTGACACTGCATTCACTGACAACGACTAAGAGCGATCATTCGCTGTTGAAAGTGAAATGTCTTCTGGCGGTGTCTGATACTTTGTCCCCATACCGAGGAGCAGTCGAAGTAAATATGGGTGGAAATCGATTGAGACTGAGCGCAAATGAGATCCGTGCTCTAACGGTTAATCTAAGTGAGCTGACTGATGATGTGGAATACACTCCACTGTTACAGAATCATATCACCTCGATCAAAGACAACGCTCAGCAACATAAGCTGCACACCCACCCTTTTAGTAAAGTCCTGGATGCTAATAAGAAAGTTCTAAGAAAAGATGTCCGCAAAATAAAAATGCAAAAAAAATGTATCACCCAAGTCAATCCTGGAGAAAGTGAAGGCCAGACGAGCTACCTATAGAAACTGGTTGAAATCCCACAAAGCGATCGTAGAACAGGATTCCGCCGAGATTATGATGAAACTGATGGTTACTAAGAACACACGTGACATCTGGCGAATATTAAATAAGGGCCCCATCAACGGTTCCAATTCCACGCAGAACACAATTTCAGGGGATACCTGGTGCAAACACTTTGGGTCAGTATTCAATAGCGTGCTGAAGGTTCCTAAATGGAAATCAGTGGATAGAATGGGTTCCTGGGATGTCCAGATGTCGCTGTCAGACATCATTGACGCTATTAAGGCCTTAAAAAACTCTCGTGCTGCTGGTCCAGATATGATAAGTAATGTCAGACTAAAAAAAAATCCAGAGATCTGGGCACCTTTCATTGAGTGTTTGTTCCACAAAATCGCAAAATCTAAGTGCTTGCCTAAATTGTGGCTAACAGCAAGTGTAATTCCAATTCATAAGAAAGGCTGTTGGGACGCACCTGAAAATTATCGTCCTATTGCCCTATTAGACACCATTGGAAAACTCTTTGGTTCCAATTTGAGATGTAAATTGGTGAGTTGGGCTAAAAAGGCGGGAATCCTGGACATCCGGCAAACTGGATTCTCAAAGGGTACAGGTGTGGAAGTCAACCTTTCGATCCTGTCAGCTTTGAAATATCACGCATTACAGAGTAAAACCAAACTGCATTTAGCCTTTATAGACAGTGACATTTTATCTGAAACCTGGCTTAATGAAACTGAATTCTGCCTGACATCTACCCCCACAGGAGTTAAAACCTGCTCAGCCACTCTTCCCCTTGCCAAGAGGAGTTGTCACCTCTCTGATTAGATTAGGGGTGGAGCAGCTGGGGACTACAGGGAGGTGAACAAAGGCCTGTCCTGGACTCAGGCAAATGTTATATTGGGGGCATCGTAAAAGTGGCTTCCTCTTGAGAGAAGTGGGAGGAGAAGTGCCTCTGGGAGCCACCCGAGCTGGAGGCGGGGACAGGCAGAAGCTTCCCCCATGTGCTTTGGAACCTAAACCACACCCATCTGGGCCAGAACATAATTTTAAAAAGATAGATAACTCAAATTGCGGACTTGTCAGAATTATATAAGTAATATCATTATTTTTGTGATTTTTCTGTGAACATTTTGAGATGCCTTAGGACCCTGTGGTGTATTCTGGGGGGTTGGTAGCGGAAAATAGGGTCTCACTCCAAATGTCTGCATGTTAAAAATCTGATACTTCATCAATTCATGTCCATACGCCTTGCGCACATGTGTGTAAATTTGGGTAAATGTCCGATATTGCGAAACCAGTTAAAAAGCGCAAAAGGTTGTCATTTTTGAATGCAAGCCCCCAGTAAGATCAGAGGCGGACAAGCATGGACCATAAGGAATATATAATGTGCACATGTAATTTCAACAAATTGTATATCTGGGAAGGATGTATTTGAATCAAATATAGATTTGTGGGCAAACTGACCAGGGGAGGATCCTCTGACCCATAAAACCCACAGCATCACTCTGACTCACATTTCCTTCCCCCAATCATGGGAGAGGGGAGAATTGTGCCAATAACAAGTAGAGAGGGGCAGGCTTAGCTAGGCCCAGGCACACACCCATTTTCAAAACACATAAAAAGAGACTGCTGGGACAGGTAGAGACATTCAAATCCAGTTGCTGCGGAGCGTTTTGCCGGACCACACAACATCCAGAAGATACCAGTTCCAGACTGACACCAGCTACATACTCCAGAACCTAGAACTTATACTTTAGAACCTAAATCAGAGGCCTAAAACCACAAGCTGAGTTCTCTGCAGCAGGCCTCAAATCATTGCAAGCTACTCACAGCCAGGCGAGCTGCTTGAATCCCTTGCCAAGAACTTTTGCCAGGACCATTGTAGAGATCCATGAGCCGTGCAGAGACTGCTGTATCCGGACAGACCAGACCAGTGCCAGACCAGACCAGACCAGACCGTGCAGAACCGCAGAACCAGAGACCAGATTGCTGTAAAGTGCCGCTAGCCTGATTGATCAGATCCGTGACGAGGTACAGTCCTTCCAAAATATATTGTGAGTACCTAGCAGATTGTGACAGAAATAAGCTCTTAGTTTAAAATAATCTAATCCAAACTATTTTAATCTAACCAGAACTGCCTCCTAGAAGTTGTCACTTGTCATTTTGTAAAGCTGCATCACTGTCATTTGTCAATTCTGCAGCTGCAAAGCTGTCACCTGTCATTTTAAGTTTACTTTAAATCCGAAAAACGACCTTTACAAAATCCTTCATATCTCTGGAACCGTTTGGGTTTAACTTTCCTCTGAAAGCTTAGAATCTCAGCTTTCCAACAAGCCTAGAACCGGCTTCCTAATCCTTATACTTTTTCCGCAATCACGATTCACGCACTCGCGAATTTTACCGCGATTTGCGATTTGGTTAAAAATCCAGCCACGTGTAACCATCAGCAGTCATTTCTTTCCTTGCTAAAAATTCGTTTGCCTCTTAATCACCATCTCTGAATCATTGCTAAAGTGAGCCTGAACTTATCCCAAGTATCTCTCACTCACCCTGAACCTCCTAAAGGGAATTAAAAGCATTTTCAGCATATTTCTCACTTCATTGCCACCACATTCAAAGCACTTGGGCCTGTGTTTCAAAACTCATCCCGGTTTTCTCTAAGCTTGCTGGGGGGGAACTGAATTTCGTATTGTATTTGATTGCATTCCTGAGAACTGTGTGCTCTTCTTTCCATCTACTTCCATTTCTTACATTGCATAGGGGAGGGGGGTGAATTGCCAGAGAAAAAGTGATTATATTATCTTTTGCTAAAATCATCTCAAGTATTTCTGTACTGCCTTTTATTCCTCATTGCTTTTCCCTTGAAATCATAATAGTATTTTTGCTACTTGATCCATCCTATACTAACTCCTCATTGATTATAAAGAAGTGTGCTAGTGTCAGATTACCCATGGTTGATTAACATTATATTTATAAGGGCGATATCGATTATTAATTTATTATAAAAGCGTGGTATCTATATTTTGTCTTATTTCTCAAATAAACCTTTTAAACTTGCAAAACAGAACTACTTCTTGGCTCAGTGGGGTTAGGGGGATTCCAAGAGAGGGGTGTTATATAGGGGTAGTCATCCAGAACTCATGAACTATTCATAAAGATATATCAATAAGGGTTTCCATTCAGTATCCCAGACTAGGCATTGACTTGGCTGTAGTGTTGATTGAATATCGCTTACAAAATCCAACATCTCTCAAAAAGGCACAAAGAGCCCTATTAACATTGTGCCTCACTTTCTCCATTTGCGGAACAAATGAAGAAGATCAAAGCTACAACTGTCTCTGCAATGTGAGAAAAAATGTATCTGGAGTTTGGAAACATATCCATGACTTTCACAAGTGCCCCCTTCATCACAATCTGCAGTGAGATTCCGGTAAACTGTCCTAAACTGTTCCCTCCACAATGAAAAACAATAATTTCTGGATGATGGTGTGTCACCAAAGTGGCACAAACAGCAACCAAATCCAGCCACTTCATTGCATGCACTCCATACCAGTGCACATCCACATGATGCAATACAAAATGTGCAGTTACTCCACATTTCTTGCATACACCTACAACCAATGTACCCAAGAGTCTCCCAAAATCCAGACACACTGCTTTCTGAAAGACACACCCATAGCCATAGCCATCTGCACTCCTCTCAGCAAACAGACCTTCTGCCACAGACTCTCCTTACACACCACACCCAGAAAACCTTATTGACCAATCCCCTGGCCTCCAGAGCCCAATTTCCATGGTTGCCAGCTTCAAAAGCCCCAGATGCGGCACACCCTGTCCATGGACTACCGCGGTGTCTGCAATCCCCGTAACACAGGGGCAGCCCTTTATCCCTTTCCATATCACTCTCTGAACCACTCTGAACCACTCCCTCATTGGCTACCAATAAGCAGTCACACAAACATCCACCACTCACATCCAAGACCTCTATATCTACCTATGTGATCACAGTTTAGCAGTTTAGATCTACTGTTGAAAACTGTGGCTACAATTCTGCTGTGATTGCAAAGCACCTCCAGAACAAACTACTGTACAACTCTCCAACATATCTGCTTCCAGATTTATCCACATCTACATCCATCAAGACAAACTACAGGTATGTATATATTTTGTAGAGTACATTTCCAACTCTTTTACAAATGCATGTTAACAGGGTACCTGCCACTTATCCTGCATAACCTACTCAATAAGCATACTGTCATTTCTCCCATCTCCTACCATGAAGTGGCACTTACAATGCTGTTTGCTTTGAAACTGTTATTTTACCCATATCGCCCATTGTAATGTGCAAACCCTTATTCTCTTGTTTCCTTCTATAATTTCTACAACCACTTCCCCCGCTAACACAACTGCTCTAGAATGCCTAGCATGCACACAGAAAATGAAAACTGCACGTATTTTACCAACGCATACCAAGTACATAGATTGCATACATATAAATAGGGTGCCAGCCACTTACCTTGCATACACTGTTAAATAATCATACTTTCATTTGTCCCATCTCCTAACATCAAGTGGCACTTCCTTACATTGCTGTCTGCTTACAAACCTTTCTTTTAATGCCAACTTGCATAACTGTTTCAAACTTCATATTTCCATTTTATCACCACTCTCCCTGATGTATTTGTAAATGAAAAAAAGAAAACCACATTCTCCTTCCCAATCTCTACATCTTTCTGAGCCTTTTTCTCACTATAGTACAACTTACACTCATCGATTTCTAAACCAAATACTGCAACAACAAACACTCACACACTTACACAAGTACACCACATAGGACACACTTAAAAGTACACCACTTTCCCCCATAGCAAAAATACCCATCACATGCACACTAACTCGTCCTGCAAACAAACACTCTTAGAATTTTAAACAATGTCTTCTCCAAGTGCAATTACTGTGACATTAACACACATATGTACTAACGTCCTTCTTTTGTAATTGCAGTGAAGACCAGTCTCCTGAAAGCCAGTGGTGTCTTAAATGCAAAATAGAACCCAGAAGAAACCTACTCTTCACATCCAACAACGTAAATGAAATACTATCGTAGTGTTCTGCCTTTTACTCAGACAGTGCAGTATTTTTCTATTGTAGGCTACAACATTCTATCAACCCAACAGCATTTGCTTCACTCTTACTCATTGCACCTCAGCAGGTGCACACGTTATATTGTCATCTGAACACCAGTATGGTAACACACACATACCAGTACAGCCTTCCCAACCTGAACTACCAACCCATTCCACAATCACACACCGCTATATGTATGCCTACCCTCATATTCAGACACTCATGCACAGTGCACATATATACATTGCCCAACCTCCAAACCCAAACTTTCCTTTTTTCTCCAACAGAAAAGCAACTCTGTAGAAAGCAACGCAGAACTAGAGCACATCAAATGAAAAGCATACAAAATAGCCATCCACCTCTAGCCGAATTTGTACAAATAGTTTAACTCACTGAGCAAAAATGAAGCAGCTAGCTCAAAAGAAACTGTGACTCCTCTTTCAAAATGTAAAACTAAAAAGTAATGTATTATGAAGATTAGAACTACCACTCGTGCTAAAACTGCACCTACCAATGTTAATGTAGCCACAAGTCAGCATGCCAAAAAATGTATTTTACAAAAAGTTTTCCACCATAGGATCCTTCATCGACAGTGCAATCCTTCTCAAAAGGAAATTATTTATATTAGTTTTAAACAGAATGAAAACACTAACAAAATTAATTACTAAAGTAGTACTTTGCAACAGACGTAATATCAACATAGATACCTTTGTAAACGTCTGTGCAGGAAAGTGGAGTCACACCACCAGCACAGAGCCATATTTCAATGAAGAGGCATACAAACAAAACCAAACACACCCAATTGCCATACATAGCAGTGGGTGAGGGTATGAAAAGGTAGACAATACCATTATGGAAGAAGAAACGCTGCTCACAGAAATATCCCCTGCAAACTTGCAATCAACTCTCCATTCAACCAAACCAAAACATCCAGTCTACAAATGGCCATGCACATCAATGTGTAACGTACGAAAACAATCTTTCAAATCTTTACAGCAGTTCCTCAATCAGTATGTGAAAGGCAAAGACAAATAAAAAATTAAAATATTACAAGCTATGGACTCCTGTCCAGTGAGCAAATACACAGGAGTACGAGGACATTCATTAATACAAAAAAGGTAGCAGACGCCCCTCTCTCTAAAGAACAAGGAATAATAACCTGTTCAGTGGTTATTAACCACATTGAGAGTTTTCGCAGCCATTGCTTTTTGCTCACTGTACCTTCACATATGGGAAATATCCATTTGCATATCAGTCTTTGTCCCGCCCACAAGGGCAGTCCAGCACCAAAATGCTATGGAAATTCCTCTCTGAACAAAAGTACCATCAGCAACCCCATACACGTGTTTCAGCCTTGTTGGGCATCATCAGTGAGGTGAAGCTGAGCCTCTCTAAGCACAGTGAGCAGGGAGTCCACGTCTGGTTGCCCCCGGGTAACCTAGGGTGACCAACCCCAAGTTCCTTTCAAAAATACAAAAAAAGGTAGCAGGCGCCCCTCTCTCGAAAGAACAAGGCATGATAACCTGTTCAGTGGTTATTAACCACATTGAGAGTTCGCAGCCATTGCTTTTTGCTCACTGTACCTTCACAGATGGGAAATATCCATTTGCATATCAGTCTTTGTCCAGCCCACAAGGGCAGTCCAGCACCGAAATGCTATGGCAATTCCTCTCTGAACAAGAGTACCATCAGCAACCCCATACACGTGTTTCAGCCTTGTTGGGCATCATCAGTGAGGAGAAGCTGAGTCTCTCTAAGCACAGTGAGCAGGGAGTCCACGTATGGTTGCCCGCAGGTAACCTAGGGTGACCAACCCCAAGTTCCTTTCAAAAATACAAAAAAGGTAGCAGGCGCCCCTCTCTCGAAAGAACAAGGCATGATAACCTGTTCAGTGGTTATTAACCACATTGAGAGTTTGCATTGCTTTTTGCTCACTGTACCTTCACAGATGGGAAATATCCATTTGCATATCAGTCTTTGTCCAGCCCACAAGGGCAGTCCAGCACCGAAATGCTATGGCAATTCCTCTCTGAACAAGAGTACCATCAGCAACCCCATACACGTGTTTCAGCCTTGTTGGGCATCATCAGTGAGGAGAAACGGAGCCTCTCTAAGCACAGTGAGCAGGGAGTCCACGTATGGTTGCCCGAGGGTAACCTAGGGTGACCAACCCCAAGTTCCTTTCAAAAATACAAAAAAGGTAGCAGGCGCCCCTCTCTCGAAAGAACAAGGCATGATAACCTGTTCAGTGGTTATTAACCACATTGAGAGTTCGCATTGCTTTTTGCTCACTGTACCTTCACAGATGGGAAATATCCATTTGCATATCAGTCTTTGTCCCGCCCACAAGGGCAGTCCAGCACCGAAATGCTATGGCAATTCCTCTCTGAACAAGAGTACCATCAGCAACCCCAATGAGGACATTCATTAGCCTGCATTTCTGGACCTGCTTGCAAAAGCACCTTCTACCATATCAAAATGTTAGCAACACACCATTCGACTGTACAAAATCTTGTTCACAAACTGTACTATGCAAAAAGTCCTGCTTTAGCACTAGACTGTTTAAATGACATTCTCCTGCATGGTATAGCCAAAGAACTGCTCGAAGAAATAGACCACATCCAAAGCAAATATTTTGGAACTGAAGAGCACTTAGAAAATCCAGTAACTTTAGAAAAGAGTAACAACAACCTTGCAGATGTCAACCTTTTGTTGCACACATACAAAAAAGAAATACTAATGTTTAAAAGCACATCTGCTGAAGTACCAAACCAAGTATGTGTGTTTTGCCGCAGAACTTTTTATGAAAGTGCACCAAAACTATAGAAATAATGTACAAAATAGAAGACAATGAGGAATCCCAACGGCACCAATTAGCTCTCTATCTTATAGCAGAAAACAAATACAAAATTACTAACACCTCAATACTGTGCACATACTGCACTGCAGAACTTGACAATAACCACATGCCTTCACAGGCTATCAATATTAACTTGGAAATATTCCCACTACCAAAACCACTCCAACAGCTTAATTTGTATGAGAGCATTATAATCCAAACAGTTCACCCACTTCAAGTGATAATACGCCTTCAACCAAAAACAGCAAAGTTGCCTCCGGCTGAATTACTAAAAGGCATTTGTGGAAAAGTAGTTTATTTACCTTTATATCTCAAAGAAAATGTAGACACTCTAGGATTGCAACGACCAATAGATCAATCTTTAATTTCCTAGTGAGTGGTGTACCTACAAAAGACAAACAAATTTGGCAGTAACTAGTGGACTTAAACAAAGTTAGAAAAGCTCTGCAATATCTTAAAGCCGACAATGAATACTACAAAGAAATAAACATTGAAGAAAACATGAGGGAAACCACCAAAATAATACAGGATTCCTCAGCAACTGGACAATTTGAACTTCTAGATCCTACTACAGCCTCGAATATTTTAGACCACTATACAACTCACCCACTGCACTCCAAAGACACCATAGACGATGCACTAGAAACATAGCAAATGCGGCAAGTCAAAGGATCTCCAATCAGCATATGGGAAAAAAGTGTAGAAGCACAAGCCTTTCCTCTGCTGTATGCTACTGGAAAAGGTGGAAGGTACAATGAAAGATGCACACAATACCGCTCTTTACGAATGTATTCTGAAGACCCCAGATTCAGACAAACCGTTCAATACATATTCCATCTCCTCTTTGAAAGTGAACTAGCAACTCTGTTATGGAGTTGCACACACATTGAAAACAGATCCCAATTTTCAAAACATGTCTGCTACGCAGCCTCTTCAAAAGGTGAAAGAGAAAGACAAAGTTTTACAGTCAAGTATTACAAATCTCCTGGCAAACATGCGTGGTGCGAAAGAATACTGGTTCTGATGTCATGCAGACGTACGGTGTATGCTACACAACCTTGGCCCACCCACATGGTTTCTCACTTTAAGTTCTGCAGAATATGCATGGTAAGACTTGCACGATTTCCTACGCATAGCAAACCAAAATAAAGCAGGAATAGACATGAAAACACCAGGAGAACGCTACTCTCTTGAACATGTAAATGTATCGCGGTACTTCCATCATCGCTTTATTGCCATGCTGCACTTCATTTGTAATAAAACAATTCCTCCCCTTGGGGAAGTGGAACACTTCTTTTGGAGAAAAGAATATCAAGACAGAGGAGCACCACACATCCACATGTTTTTGTGGATTAAAGATGCTCCAGAATTTGGTCAGGACAGTGATGCCACTGTTTTGCAATTAATTCACAAATATGTCACTTGCGAAATCCCTTCAGAAAGGACACATAGTGACCTACAGGCACACATTTTGCAGTTTCAAAGACACAAATGTGGCAAGTATTGTTGACACAAATATAAAAACAAAGGCAAATACTACACCAAATTCCTCTTTGGTTTCCGTAGAGCAGTTTCAGCAACAGGACGAGTAAACAGCTTCATGTCTTCGGTTAGACACAGTGTGAAAGACACATCACAGCCTACAACCATGCACCCAAGACTCTAGGCTTCCGTCCATGCACCCAAGACTCTAGGCCCTGGCCAGAACCACTGCAGCATAATACAGCCATGCATGCAAACATCTGCCCACTTACCACAACCCACAAACATAACGCAGCCACCTCAGGCCCTATACACTTCACTTGACATACTATTACAGTACTTGTAGCCAATGGATAAACTCTTGAATGCATGGCCTATCCACCCAATACTCTACTAACTGCCCACAACCAATACATTTTAATATAGTAAAATACCCAACAATCTGCCTAGTGGCCACAACCCAAACACATAAGGCATCCCCTTGAAGCCCTGTCTACTACTGTACACATACGTGCAACTAGTCAGAACACTCTTCAGTCCAATAAGACAGCCGTCTGAGGCCCTCCCCACTTTTCAACACATACCATTACAGTACTTTAACGAGTGGCCACAATACTGGACTCTTCAGTCCATCACCTCCAGCCATGCATCCAAGATTCTAGTAGATGGTCACAATGAACACAGCATAACACACCCTTTCACCCAACAATATGTAGACTGTCCACAACCCGCACACATTATCCAGCCAATAGAGGCCCTGTCCACTTCTAACCACTTCCTCATATCATCTACATTCCACTCGCCCACCCTAATGAATCCTACCTGCAGTCACCACATAAGCTGCTTGCCCGAGGATCTATCTGCGAACTGCTGTGGTGTCCGCAGACACCGCAAACACAGCACAGTCTTCTTCCACCTTAAAAAATACATCACATGACCCATATTTCCCTCCCCCACACTTTCCAGCCCATCTTCCCACAAGCAGATGCACCAAAATTTGTTTCCAGCCCTGTTCGCCACCATGCTATCCGCGGATATACACGGATCTAACATGGCGGGTGCTTCAGAAAAATATGACACACATCATGCTTCCCTCCAGCCAATCAGTGGGCACACCATATGTCCGCGGATAGCACGTGGCCCTGTGGGCCATCGGAGTTCTGTTCACGGAGCGGACAAGGAAATGGGTCAGCGGAGTGGACCTAGATATCTCACATTTTGGGGACCTCCATTTTGCCTTTTTTAAAATAAACTACTGAACGGATTTTCACCAGATTTACAAAGGCACGCTTTCGGGACCAGTCGACCGCTCCTGCCGCAAAATTGGTGAAAATCGGTCCAGCGGTTAGAGCTGTAGGTGTGAGAAAAGTGTTTTCCCATTCAGTCCATGAGGGAAAAGAATGTTTTAGGACCCCCCTATAACTTTGACCCCCCTTGACGAAACCGCACACAACTTAACAGTGGAGTGGGTCATATACTTTTTTTGCAAAGTTTGGTAAACAATCGTCCAGGGGGACCAAAGTTATAAGCCACCCAGAAAGTGCTCTTCCTATGAGATGAGCAACTTAACCATAAGTACATGCCCGCTACCGCATAATATAATATGTATCTGGATATGTTGCAAAGGGCGGAGAGTAGAAGCAGGTAGATTTAGAAAGAGGATGTTGCTGTAGTCCAACCTAGAGAGAACCAGGGCTTGAGAGACAGTGAGCTTCTAGGGGAAGGAGAGGAAAGGCAGAATACCTCTGAAGAGGTGCAGTAGGAAGTTTGATTTTTTAGAGACATCAGAGTTGTGGACAGAGAAGGAAAGCGTGGAGTCAAAGATGACCCCCAGGTTCTTAGCCTCTCAGGTAGGGGTAGGAGGATGGCCAAGGGAGGCCGGCCAGAGAGTGAGAGGAAAGGAGAGTGAGGGTGTGCCGATAATGATGATCTCCGTCTTGCTGGCATTCAGGCAGAGATTGTTGGTGGCACACCAATCCTGAATGGCAGATAGGCAATCAGAGATGAGAAAAGGAGAGGAGGTGGCCGAGGGAAGCCTGAACATGAGTTGAGTGTTGTCCGCATAACACTGAAAGTGGGAGCAGAAAATGGCGATGCGATGAGCAAGGGTTGCCAGGCATTGATTGAAAAGCCAGGGTGAAAGGTTAAACCTCTGGGGAACACCACAGGTAGAAAGGGAGTTAGATGAAAGTAAGGACCCAAGTTGGACCTGGGAGGGTCGATCAGAGAAGAAAGAGCTCAACCAGGCTAGAGCCTGATCAGTGATACCCAGGTTGTCACGGAGATGGTTGAGCAGGATGGTATGGTTGACTGTGTCGAAGGCAGAAGAGAGATCAAGTAGGATGAGGACAGAGGGGATGTTAGAGTCAAGGCTGGAGAGCAGATATTCATAGATGTTCAGCAGAGCAGTTTTTGTGCTTCTGGCAGCTCTAAAGCCAGATTAATGGCCGTGGTGACAACCAACAGAATCAGAGTGAAGGTTACGCTGTGAGATGGTCAGCTTTTCCCGGAGTTTGCCCACAAAAGGATTGATGGAGATTGGGTGACAGTTACCTGGGCAAGAACGGTCAAATGTGGGGTTTTTGAGAAGACGGTGCACAAGAGAGTGCTTCAGTGGGGAAGGGAAGGCTCCTGAGGCAATGGAGATGTTGCATAAATCAGCCAGGGCAGGAGCAAGGGTGTCACTATGGTCATTGATGGTTTTGGAAGACCAAGGAAAAACCTGTTTTTACAAGACTTTCATAGTTCGGACTTCTCTAGAAACCTTGTCAGGGGAGAAAAGAACAAAGGATGAGAAGGAAGGTGGGGGGGTGGCTGTTGGAGCACCAAAGTTGACAGAAGGGGGGTTGATGAGAGGAGGGTATACAGGATTTCCTGGCTTCTGGAGATGAAGTGGTAAGGCAAGGTCTATGCAAAGGGCCTGGGGAGTGACAATAGAAGTAGAGACTGCAGCAGGGTTGGCCAGCTCCTTGCAGATTTTAAAGAGTTTGGCCGAGTTGTTAGATGCTGCAGAGATACAGTCTTGGATGTGGGCTCTCTTCTAAGTGTGGACAGAGAGTCAGTATTGACTTTGGAGCAGGTGACAGGCCGGTTTGTCAGAGGATGAACAAGAGGTGCTCCATTTCCCTCTCAGCCCCCCTACACTTATGTTTAAGTTTAGCAAGGTCAGAGTCATACCATGAATTCAATTTGGCTTTGTGCTTCAAGTGGATCCTCATGACAGGGGCAAGAGCATCACGGGTATCAGAGATAGAGGAGTAGAGCTTAGAGAGGACTGTGTCAGAAAGTGAGTCAGCAATAGGTGGAGGGGGGAAGAGAAGGTGGCGGCGAAAGCTTCAACTAACACATGCTTCATGGGACGGATGTCAAAGAAGGTGGGTGGCAGTGTTGGGGTAGGCTTGGCCTGGGGGGAAGAGAGGGAGAGATGAGAGGAGAGGAGGGAGTGATTTCTCCAGGAGAGAGAAGTGGTCAGAGGCATGGAGAGGGGGAGGTCAGAGGAGATCAAGACATCAGGTGAGTCCCCTGCAGAGTGAGTCGGGCCAGAGGGGAGGATAGAAAGGGAGAGGGAATTGCAGAGGTCACAAAAGAGTACAGACCAGGAACAGGGAGAATCCAGATGGATATTGAGGTCACCGAGAAGGAGGAGTTGGGTGGTTGAGGCCAGGAGGGAGGAGGAGAGATCGGCCCACTCAGAGAGAAATTAGGTGATCTGGCCAGGGGGCCGGTAGAGAGTAGCAACAGTAATAGAGTGGCTAGGAGAGAGAGAGAGCATGCAGACAAGGCATTCAAAAGAGGAGTATGTCTGCATGGGAATGATATAGGCAGGGGAATCCACTCAGGAAAGATCCGGGCTACACCCCTGCGGGCCGGGTGTATCTGGCTGCAGAGAGGATATTGTAGCCATCAGGGAGGAGAGTGTCAAAGCTTGTGACAGAGCTGGCTGTTAACCATGCCTCAGTAAGGCCAAGGACATCAAGATCAAGTTCTTCCAGGAGGTGGCAGATGCCAGAGAAGTGTTTGACAGCAGAGCGAGAGTTCACAGTGGCAAGATGAAGAAGGTTGCCAGCCTTAAAGGCCTTCCGGAGAGGGGTACAAATCAGAAGTACACCCTACGGAGATGAGGAAGGATCAGGAGGTGGGGCAGTAGAGGAGGAAAGAGAGGACAAAGTCGCCAAGGGGGGGAGCAGGAGATGAAAGGAAGTTGATGAGGCGAGTGAAGCGTCTCTCAAAGAGGAGGAGATTGGCCCTAGGGCCTTGGACCATGACAGTGTCATTTAGGTAGACATTAATGATGACTTTGGAGGAGTCGAAGGAAGCCATGAGAACTTCCAAACGGGTGCCAACATTAATGGGAGAGGAGGAGAAAGGACAGGGCACAAAGATTATATGAAGGGTCCATAGATCTGGTGAAGGGACGATAAAGAGGATGTCAGTGAGAGTCTGTTTGGAGGAAGCCCTTTAATAGGTATCAGTGATGGGAAGACCTGGGTTGGCGGCCAAGATATTCTTTTTAAACTTCTTCCTTCCAGATTTAGTGAGAAGGGAAGGATAGTCGATAGAGAAGCAATTGGGGTACATAGGAGACATAGACAGTGCCATGGGTGAGTAGAGAGATAAGCAGCGGGAACAGTAGACAAGTACAGTGGTATGGAGCAGTCACTGAGCTGGCAGGTTACAGAGAAGTAATTACATTCAAGCAAAGGGCACAGCAAGACTGCAACACAGCGGTTTTAGCCTAAGCAGAAATGCAAAGGCACAGCAAAGTTTGACTTTCAAAAATGAAATGCCAAAGCACAGTAAAGTTAGACCTTCAACAATTAAATGCCAGAGCACAGCAAAGTTTGAGTATCAAAAATTAAATGCCAAAGCACAGCAAAGTTTGACTCTCAAAAATTAAATGCCGAAGCACAGTTAGGTTTGGAATAATAGTAGAATCAGATGCTGGTGGAGGGTACAAAGAAGTAAAGCATTAAATATCATAACATGGGAGAACAAGCAGACAAAAGAAAGTGAAAGACAAAAAGAGGGTAGGGGCAGTCAGACAGAGGGAACTAACGCATTGAAAATGAGGTGAGAATGTCATTGGTAGTCCAGTTCACAATGCAGAGTGACGTTGCAGCATCATGGAGGACCAGGCACTAGTAAAAGGTCACAAGTAGCATTCTGGTAGCAGACAGGGAGCAGACAGGGGCCTTCGTTGTGGGCCTTAGTAGGTGGTGCCGGCTCCCGCCTCCCAGTGATCGTGATTGGGCTAAGAAGGAAGTCAGGGCCGAATCACAAAGGGGTAGGCTGTAGGTAGAGTGAATAGCCACCAGGTGGTGAAAGTGGGCCATCCATCTTGAAAGTGGCCAAATCCAGGGAGAAATAGGATCAGAAATCATGAGAGGCAATGTGTGCACCTCATTAAACTTGAAATTGCAATTGCAGATGTTAGATAAGCACTGCAGCAACCCGTGAAAGCAGCAAGAAACAATTATGCAGTTTAAACAGACAGTTTGTTAGGCAGAATCTAGTGCAGTTCCCTTAGGGAGCACTACACCAGATTAGGACTACAGGTGAGAGCAATAAATCCCCTTTGGTATCAGTCTGTACCACAGAGATTTAGTGGGTAGCTGTGGCTGAGCAGTCAGACTTATCTCAAGAGGGAGATAAGCAGTATCCAGGGTTTACACATTAGGCCCACTAGACTATGGAACAAGGAAACACTGACCAAAGCTTTGTAGTTAAAAAGTAGATATATATTTATTTTATACACTTCTAATCAAACACATGTATCAAAAGTATCAAGCAAGTTAAGTTAAGTCACAGAAAAGTATACACACACCCTATATGAATTGTATACCAAGTGAACCAGACTAAAAACTGAGCAAAACGGCCCAGTGAAACTACACACAAGAGATCCTCTAACAATTCCTCACAATGGAGGGAAAGCACAAGTTATTCAGAAATATATTCTTATACACTTTAGCAACACTTCCCATCAGTTGTGACCCAGTTCAGCAAGACAGTGCATCAAGATAAGCAATGCTTAGAATGAAAACTGAGCAAAATGGCATTTCACAATGATTATGCAGTGGGAAGAAAGAGTAGTTATAAGAAAGGGGTGCCCCACACAGTTCGAATAGAGAATCAATCTCGAGAAAGCAGATTTAACAGATGTGACCAGAGTCAGTAGGCCTGTGCCAGAGTTAGTGGTACAGGGCAAGGGGCCAGGAGCAAAAATGTTCTTGTAATTGCAGGCAAATCTTTGGTTAACGATATTTGAAATGGAGGTTGCAAAAGTTGAAAAGACAATGTTAAGAGAGAGGGGGCGGCCAACCCAACAGGTAGGTAAAGGATTTAAAACACCTTTAGCACTACCGCGAAGAAAGGGCGGACTGGCAGAACAATGTACCTTAAATGAAGAAGTGACTCCTGCAGTGGTGGTTGTTCCTGGTAGTTCCTGCAGTTCAGATGATCCAGCAGAAGAAGAGATGCCCACGTCGTGGAGGAAGGTTCAAGTTACTGCACTACACAGGGATGAAACCAGCCGCGGTGCTGCCCGACAAATAAAAGGTACGCTCCTTTAAATCGCGGTCCCGGTGGACTGGTGCCTGGCTATCCGGCCTCCGAGTACAGGGTATGGGAGATTCGACCAAGGCAGGTCCGGGAAGGTGATTGGCAAACTGGTTGGCCCCACCAGCTCAAGGGAAGAAGGCTCTTGCAGGTGAAGATCTTCTCTCGACGTGTGGAGAAAAGTGGTGAGGCGCTGCAGCAGGGCTTCACCAGTGGTTCAGTCATTACAGATGTCTTTGGCTTCTCTCATCTTCGGCTTCTTAGTTCCAGTGGCAACGTCTTGCTCTTCCAGTCCTCAGGACCCTGCTTTTATGCAAAAAGATCCCCATTCATACAGCCTAGCTGTCACTCACACAGTGGAGTGGTCATCTTGGCGGGTGACCCTCCAGCCTATCAGGATAGAGTGCGGCATGGGTTGCGGAGGCAACCCTGTCCAGGGTTCCTACTCCCCCTCCCACACAATGGACCCACCCCAGACTCAGTGGCACCGAAAGGAGGGCTTCTTGGTGGAAGCCCGTCAAACGGACAAACAAAGGATCCCTGACCTGGTTTGGAGTTTAGAGAAAGACACACGAAAGAAGTTATATTAAAGTTCTGGCAAATCAAACCTACCGGAGCAAAGTTAATATTAAAATGCACCGGTGGTATGTTAGAGGATGTCAGAAAATGTGGTAGCCTCGAACAATGGGAAAATCCCATAGGGAAATATTTGCGGTCGAATATTTATGGTAGTAACCACTGCAACCAGCCAGAAACTTTTGAGAGAGGGACTTTAGGGTACCCTCTCGAAATTGAACATAGGGGAAAAACTATTAACCCCTTCCAGTACCTCCATAGTACAATGGGTTGTACTGGTTTAGTTCATAGGATTTGACTAGTAAAGTCAATGGGGACTTTACATGCCCTGGGAGACAGTAGTCCGTCCCAGGGTATGGAGTCTATGTTTGGGGGTTGCTACGACACCCCTGTGTCACTGCACAGAGGGTGCTGTGTAACACATGTGAATAAAGATGGTCCCTATGGGGTTGAGAAAGATCCCATAGGCATTAAACACAAAAATAGCCTAGAACACACATAGCAAAAATGCCTAAGAGTAGGAAAAAGAGTCTCACTCTTAGCAGGTAAAAAGAAACAAACCCTTCAAATCCAGAAAAGCTGCTGGGGGACTCCATATGTAAGGGAAATTAGCCATAAACTGGGAATTCTCCCTAAAACCGTTCGCGCTCCAGAAAGAAAGCAGACAATTTTGCTCTAATTTCATTCACCACAATTCAAGAATGTGCGGGGAGTGGTGGAAAAACAATGATTGCAGTGCCTTGCAGGCCTACATTCTAAGAGGAGATGTTAGCAGCACCCAGCACAGCAGCGGCGATGCAAAGAAATGAATGAATGAGGCCTCCTTGTGGGCCGTAGCAGCTGGTGCTGGCTCCCGCCTCCCGGTGATCGTGATTGGGCTAAAAAGAAAGCTAGGGCCCAATCACAAAGGGGCAGGCTGCAGGTAGATTGAATAGCCTCCAGATGGTGAAAGTGGGCCATCCATCTTGGAAGAGACCAAATCCAGGTAGAAATAGGAGCAGAAATCACAAGAGGCACTGTGTGCACCTCATTAAACTTGAAATTGCGGGTGCAGATGTTAGATAAGAACTGCAGCGACCCGTAAAAGCAACAAGAAACAATTATGCAGTTTAAACAGGCTGTTCGCGCCCCGGAATGAAAGCAGACAATTTTGCCCTAATTTCAATCACACAATTCAAGAATGTGCGGGCAGTGGTGGGAAAACAATGATTTCAGTGCCTTGCAGGCCTACCTTCTAAGAGGAGCTGGAAGCAGCACCCAGCACAACAATGAAGATGCGATGAAATTAATGAATAAGGCCTGCTTGTGGGCTGTAGCAGCTGGTGCCGACTCCCGCCTCCTAATGATTGTGATTGGGCTAAGAAGGAAGCCAGGGACCACTGATAAAGGGGCAGGCTGAAGGTAGATTGAACAGCCACCAGATGGTGAAAGTGTGACAGCCATCTTGGAAGTGGCGTAATCCAGGCAGAAAAAGGAGCAGAAATCACCAGAGGCACTGTGTGCACCTCATTAAACTTGAAATCGCTTGTGCAGATGTTAGATAAGTACAACAGCGACCCGTGAAAGCAACAAGAAATAATTATACAGTTTAAATGGGCCGTTTGTGCCCCGGAATTAAAGGAGACAATTTTGCTCTAAATTCAATCTGAAAAATCATCTCTTATGCAAGTCGTTGAAAGTGGAATGTCCCAATTAATTTTATGACCCAAAAGTTTACCCACTTTTTCAAAAATCCTCCACAAAACTACACTGCCCCTTGATTAGAAAGAATAACCACCATATCATCTGCATACAAAAGAACTTTAACTTCCTTAAGTAAAAAATTATATAGGAGATTAAAGACTTTTTAGCATCTATTTTGTGTAAACTATTCGATCTTTTTGTACAGGAAGGGGAAATATGGCAATCGATGTGTGAAGCTATGATCACATTAATACCAAAAGAGGGGAGAGATCATAAAAATTCTAGCAATTGCAGACCCATATCATTATTGAATGTGGATGTGAAAATGATTTCTAAGATTATGGCAAATAGGTTAGATACATGTATTGGGAAATTGATTCATGAGTCACAGGTAGGATTTATGAGAAACATATTTGGGTATGACAATATAAGAACTATAATTGACATAATGAGCCTACACCAAAATGAACTCTCGAACACAGTATAGGTCTTCATGAATGCGGAAAAAGCATTTGACAGAGTGAGTTGGAGGTATTTGACATTTACAATGGAAAGGATGGGATTTGGAAATACATTTCTGGGGGTAATCAATTGCCTTCAAAGCAGAGCGAAAGCACGTATTTGGGTGAATAATGAATTATCTGATGCTTTTGACCTAACATGAAAAACAAGACAGGGCTGTCCCCTGCACCATTCTTATTCAATATCTCTTTGGAACCATTGATAGCCCGTATATGAAGAGTACAGGGTATTAGGGGTTTGAGTTTTATCAAAGATAGTTTATGCTATCATATGAAGTGAATCAGCACCAGTGAGGCAAATTTGGTATGACATAACCCTGTTTTAGGGGTGGCCCTAATTTGGAGACCTGTTTTACATGGGCCTCTTCCCTGGTCTCGGATGCTCGGGGGTTACACATTACTGTTTTAAATTCTGACTCAGGGCAAGAGACGTTTTTAAGGGGTTCTCAAAAACAAAGTGTTCCCTCCAAGGCTTGTGATTTGTCCTGGCTGAAAAGTGGCCTCAATTCCTCGGATTCTAAAAATCATTAGGGGAAGACTAATTACAAGTGACACAGTTCTGTTGAAGGTGGTGTCATGGAACACCAGGGGTCACTGTTTATTGTCCTTAACCCTGCTAGTGGGCTTGAATTAAAACAATATGATATTATATTGTTACAGGAAACTTGGTTGATGGAATATCCTGTGCTGGATGCTTTTACAATTTCTTTCCAGTTAGCTAAAAAATCACATGTTGGCCGACCATCTGGGGGCCTCAGGACAATTGTTAGATCAGGGGTGCAACTTTTATCATTTCATACCAAGATATTGTTAGAGGGGACTTAGTGACTGTAATTAAACTCTCAACAGGTAATATTAATTTGGATGTGTTCTTCTTAAACATACATTGGCATGAGGGTATATATCCCTTAAAGATGTTTTGGGAAAATCTGCTAAATTATATTTGTCCAGGGGATCCTGTAGATGAACCCACCAGGCACAGGGGAATTCCTCAGCACTTTTGGATTACATTTTCGTTGATGATTTGTTATATATTATATGTGTTGGCTTAATTGTTATTGATATTGATATTTTATTTCTATCGCGCTCGTACACAAGTGTTTCAGAGCACGACAAGGCAAGGGTGGGGATCAGGGGAGAACAAAACAACAATCTTACTAGGCCCAGTGACCTTGAGACAGGGTATGTCTGATAAGTGCAGGAAGAAAAAGGGGGGGGCTGTATGGGTACAGATATGGACCCCAGTGCAATGGGTGGGCCGGAGGCAGTGCGGGAGGTTGGCAGGGTGAGCAGGTACCTGGGCCCGGAAGACAGAGCGTGGCCAGTTGCACGGTGCAGAGAGAACAGATCAGCAGGGTAAAGGGGGGCGAAGGGGGCGAAGGCAGAAGCAAAGAGGAAGGTCTTGAGGTGCTTTGGAACTGGAAATGGTTCTCCTTAAGTTTCAGGGTGGCATGGAGGCTGTTCCAGAGTGTGGCCCCAGCCAAAGACAGAGATCTAACCCCAGCTTGTTTCTTTGAAAAACGACTGACCCTGAAGGAGTTGGAGGTAGTTGAGCAAAGAGCTTGAGAGCGGAGGTATTTGTGGAGGGATAGCTGAAGGTATTTTGGACCAAGACTCCAAGGGGGTTTTGAATGTAATCCTTGCATCCACTGGGTGCCAATGGAGAGATTTCAGAGCTGGAGAGATATGATCCCAGGGCTTGAGGCCAAGGACATGTCTTGCAGTCCTGTTCTGGATTAGTTACAGAGGGCGGAGTGTAGAGGCAGGTAGATTTAGAAAGAGGCTGTTACAATATTCCAACCTAGAGAGAACCAGAGCTTGGGAGACAGTGAGCTTCTGGAGGAAGGAGAGGAATGGCAGAGTACTTCTGAGGAGGTGCAGTAGGAAGTTTGACTTTTTAGAGACATCAGAGATGTGGGCGGAGAAGGAAAGTATGGAGTCAAAGATGACCCCGAGGTTCTTAGCCTCGCTGTGGGGGTAGGAGGAGGGCCAAGGGAGGCTGGCCATAGAGTATGGGGAAAGGATGGTGAAGGTTTGCCGATGAGGAGGATCTCTGTCTTGCCCGCATTCAGACAAAGATTGCTGGTGGCACACCAATCTTGAATGGCAGTTAGGCAATCAGAGATGAGAGAAGGAGAGGAGGTGGTCGAGGGCAGCCTGAAAATTAGTGTCATCAGCATAGCACTGGAAATTGGAGCTGGAAATAGCAAAGCACTGGCCGAGAGTTGCCAGGTATTGGTTGATACCCAGTTGAGTAATCAAAACGTGGTTACTGTGTATTTGAACATAGAGTTAAAAAAAGAAAAAAAGATGTCTCCTGTCTGTCAAAGTTAAAGGTAAACCAGGCGAAGAATCATATAAGTTGAAATGGTCACGCTATGAGTAAATTCAACAATGAGTTGGAGAAAACTTTGTATGAAACATCTTATGATTGGAAATTAAATTTTGTAAACTTTCCGTCGTATATCGAAACTACATTCCAAAGTTTATTTCCCTATAAGTCGGATAGAGGGAATACAGTTAAAAGTATACATGCCTATGTATTTGTTAGCGATGTGTTTTTGAAAGGAAAAAGATCTTTAGGTATGAGATACGTAAAGTGAAAAGGAAGTTTATTGATACTGGGCTGAAGAACAAGGACATTTTAAAACTTAATCAAGCATTTAAAAAATGGATGAAGAGTCATTGTGTGTCTATGTTACATTGGGATGGTCAGGTAATGCCAGAGATGTTATCCTCCCTAGATGATTCCTATTTTTGGAACACAATTAATTCCCTGGCCTGTCCTCAGGCAGCCGTACAACTAAACCTTATATCCAAAATAACTTGGGTGAGACATTTTGAGTCTTTATTTATTCCACCAAATTATATTATATTCAAGTTAGTAATTGGGTACCTACACATGGAGAGGATACTTGGACGCCTATGATTAAACATGGGAAAGTATTATTACTATTATTAAAAATGCTAGTTCTTCCCGGGCTCTAGGCCCCAATACATTGTCCAATTGCTTATTTAAATCTGATGTTGATACATGGCCAATAATCTTGGCGATTTTTAATACTCTTTTAAAGAATGGGACTTTGCTGCCACGTGGCAAAATTCTCATGTCGTGCAAATCTTTAAGAAAGGTTCAAGGTCCCATCCTAAGAATCATCAATCAGTTACCGTAATGGATGCGCACAGTAAGGTTTTCACCTCCTTTCTTTTAGAAAATTTGATAAGTTGGGCTGACAGTATAGGGCATCCAACAGTCTTTAATGCTGGTTTCAGGAAACATCATGGTATAGCTCTTAATGTTTTTTTGCTCAAGTGTTGTCAGGACTTAATGTGAGATAAAAAAAAAATATACCTCCATTTGTATTGCTTCGATTGATGTTACTTCATCCTTTGACTTGGAGAACCGAGGGCTTATATGGAGAAAAAGCTTGATAGATGGGGTATACCTAGGGGTTTGCTGCAGCTTATTATTGGTTTGCACAATAATTCTAGTATCCAGGTACGATTAGATGCAGAAAGGAATGTGTCTGCGAGAATCTATTCATGATCTTACCCGAGACAAGGCTGCATTCTTGCAGCTTGTCTTTTCAATTTGCATGTGTCAGATCTTCATGCGTACCTCGCGAAAGCTTCTTTCATGCTTCTGAAATTGGCAGATTTTAGATTTCCGTGACTTGCTTATGCCAATAATTTCCTTTTGCTTGATTGTACCCCTATTGGCTTGCAGTGGTCTTTAAACAACTTTGCCTCTTTTGCTGCTGATAATGTTTTTAATTAATTAATCTGACTAAAGCCAAGATCCTTTGGTTCACCAAGTCAATAAAAGGCGTTATCTTTTAATTGGGTACTGAATAAGACCTCATTATAGAAGGTTAGTACCCTGGTATATTTGGCTTTCCCATTTTGAAAAAAACCTTGCAAGTTGGATGTTACTACATTTTCTAGGCATCAATCTGTTGCTCTGGCTGAGCAGATGATTAAGATGAATTCTAAATATGGTAGATTCTCGCCTATTCCCTTAATAAAGGTTTACGAGGGAAAATGAGTCCCTAAATGAACTATGGGATTGGCGTGTGAATGGATTGTTAGAAGCGCAAAGTGCACAAGGGGAAGACCTTGCCCAGATATCCTTAGACTTGTATATATGTAGGTGGGATTTTCTTTTTCTGTCGTCCACCGGTCCCAGAGATATTGCTGGCTCTGTGGCCACTTTGCTTTCTGGCAAATGAATAAATGTGGCACAGGTCTGTGTCCGCCCAAAAATGTTAGCATTCATGTCTCACGGGGCTGATCAGATTTTCTTTAGTAGAGCAAATTATTTATTCAATTAAGAAGTTTGAAATCTTTTTTTTTTTGCACACATTATTGTAGAAGGCTTGATTTAGATTTGAAAAATTGCAATTCAAGTTTATTTTTTACATTATTCAATTATTTGTTCACAGATGGATTGATTTTGAGAATGAAAAGGTTTATTATTTTTAGCAAGGAGACGATTTTTTCATAAAGTGGTCATTTATTCACAATTTAATTTTTGTTTTGTTTGTTTCTAGTCATTGTTTTCAGACATCATTTTGTTAAGCATTTGCAAATCAATTAGTTCTGATCAAAAATCGATTTGCTTTTCCAAATGTTGAGATGGGTTAATTTTGTGGTGAATTGTGTGTTGGAAATGTGCCTCGTTAATTTTCAGCTAACTAAAAGTTTAATGGAGAGTTGGCATTGAATTTGGACTCCATTTAATACATATAGTTTACCTGCAGCCTTATGCCCCAGAATCCCAAAAAAAGGCCGTGTTATTCAAACTCTGTTGAAAACTCATTACCTAGTGAAATCCCATCCAGTGGAGACACCACTTAGGTTCCACGTTGTTGTGCAGCCCACATTTTCACTGGAAGTCGCCCCATGCAAAAGTGGGCCACACCCTTCCCTCAGCAGCATTATACTGCCCAAATTAACAACTTCGATCAGAAGGTTCCAATGTAGGCAGTGTTTTGAGGTGGTTGTCCACATGTCTCTACAATCACCTGCAGAATGTCCTGTTGAATCGGGCAAGAAGGCCACATTACCTGGTAATGGGGGATGGTTGTACGCTTTGTCACACAAACACATGTAAAGCACTGGGTGAAAAGAAACCCCCTCCCCCCAAAAATGTCCGCCTTTTTGTCCTACCTCACTGAACAGACTAAGGGCCTCATTACGAGTATGGAGGTAGCCATGCCCTTAATAAGGCTGCCTCCATACCGGGTTCCAGTACCGGGTTCCTTCAGTGAGGAATTACTGGGTCAATCCAGCCTTGGAGGACCCGGTAATTCCTCATTGAAAAAACCAATCCACATTCCCATTTGAGCCCCCACAGGGCTCAATGGGAATGGGGAAGGAGCTAATAATGGGCCCATTAATATCGGCCCCTTATTAGCTGCCTGGTCCCCTTGCGGGACCCGCTAAGGATGCCTGGTTTTACCAGGGGTCCTTACCGAGTCCCGCAAGGGAACCTCGTAATAGGGCGCCCTGTAATGAACGGTGCCGGTCCCGTACCGGCACCCTTGATCACGGGAGCGCCTGGGTCGTAAAAAGGCCCTATGGATTGATTGAAAAGCATTTTCACCTACCAGTAATATGTGCTGCCCCTTCATTGGACGCCATTTATTTCGTCCTGTGGCACTCTGTGTTAAAATGTGCCATCTGACACTAGAGGAAAGACCAGAAAAGACTGATGGTCAGACATGTTGTCGCTTAGCAATTGCAAGCCTTTAGAGCTAGACATGTGGGTGTGGCAGCGTGTGCTGTTTCCTCGTTCGACTACTTTGCCTGCATTTTATCAGCGTTTGTGAGGGTTTGAAGATATTTTTTTTTTTCTCTTGAACTTATGGTCAGATATATTGTATCCACATCCACTGATTTCATCAGAATCAAAGGAGGTGTGAAGTTACTTCAGAGTGATAAGCTGAGTGATGTCACTTCTACTACCCCCACCATTGTTTTCGTGAAATTACACCAGAACCGGGGGACTCTGAGGTCTGCAGTGGGCACTTCAAATTACCCATAACACCTCTACAATATGGCGTCTCAGTATCAAGTTGTCAACATGTGACTTTAAAGTAAAAAACATCTGCCAGGGCTAGCATTGCTTTATTTATGTATCTATCTTTCGCTAAATCAGCATTAAAATGAATTTCTGATTTCTAGGTACCTATATGGTTCCCTTTTAGATATCATTGCAGCAATAAGGCACTTTGTGGTGTTGGATGCTATGTTAACTTATAATATCATGACATCAATGTAAATGTATGTTTTAAAAAAGTTTTTTTTTTTTAAGTTACACACAGATAATCTTCCATACTGCTGTACCTTCCAGCATATCGTTCATTTCCACTGCATAGCACAGCGAGAAATACAATTTTAAAAAGATGGTTATACGGTACATATGGTCGAACACCTATAAATTTAAAGTGACCTCAGGGACAAAATTGCATACATTTCATCATGAAACAATATACTTTTTATTTGTTTGAATTTTATTTGTATTGGTAAAACTGACCTGAAAGTGACACAAGTTTATTAGAAAAAAGGGACTCTCTCAAACAATGTGTGCCTGCCTTCTTGCTTAAGATGGATGTGCCAACATCTAGTATGATTATAGGAATGGATAACTCACTAACATCTGTGCAAACTACAATAAAAAGGGATTTAGTGTTACCCCAAGGAAGGCAAGGGAGGCTGTGTGTCCATTAAACGCTTTATTACAGCGCCAGCAGCTTTTCTCTAACTCAGTTATTCCTGCACAGAGCTCAGCGCGGTGACTGCCTGTCATCCTTACCAGACACAGCTTCGGGCTTCCGTGGTTTTTTTGTGTGCATCGTAGATGACAATCAAATGAGTCACTGAGCAGGGAAAGCGCCTGACCCCAGTGAAGGATTAACTACGGAAAGTGAGTGTGATCATGTCACGCCATTACTTAGAATTTTCACAGTCAATTTCAGAAAATTTTAGCGCATTCCTTAAAGGGACAGTTCTTTCAAGACATGTTAGCAGCCATCTGATATGGTTTTCTGTTCTAGCAGCACACTCGGCCATGGTGGAGCGTTGTAAGGGCTCCGCGGAGCGTACATTCTCAGCTTCCAATTAGAGCACGGTATGGATCAGATGAGACACAATGAAAATACTAGAAATCAAGAAGAATGCCTTCAAACGCAATGGAAATAAACTTCCGCTAAACAGAACAAAAGGATTATTTCAACCTCTTATTTCAGAATGCAATTCTAAGGAACGTGGACTTAAGAAAGTCAGCTTGTGGCAGGGCAGAACTGTTCCCACCCTAGCTCTAAACACTGCCTTGAGATTCTGGGGTCCATAGAGTGGGCGTCAACGGTCAGAGACGTTTTCATGGGACGGCAAAAGGGGCATTTGCCCAGGGTCCCCACCTGTCTGATCTGAAGAAGTAAGATTCCATTGTTCACCAGTCTTAAATAGCACACGTCAGGATATTTTATGGGGTGCTGCTGAGTCTCTAAACTCATTGCCTTTCTGTTTTGACAAGTACATTCTGCCTTGATCAATTCATGATGTATTGCTTTCTGTGTCCACCGTGGTATACATAGTTTGTGTGTTCCTTACAGCACAACTGTGTAGCATTATTTCCTTCCTGTGCGAATTATGTCGATCATGTGCAATAAGCAACAGTGAAATGCATTTTGATCAATTGAGTGCCTCAGTGGTTCAGAAGTTAGCTCAGAGCGTGAAGCACCCATTGCAGAGATATGTGTTCATATGCAAAAATAGAATATCACATTCCAGCAAGGCTGGCTGAGCCTTTCCTATGTCTGAAGTTTTTAAACCTGCCTGCATATGTACTTGGTTTTGCAGAACAACATCTGCTATTATCAGCAATGCACCTGCACCAGATAGGGGTTGCTATAAAAACTAACATATCATCCGTATGGTGAAGGTCTAGAAATTGGTTTGTTAAGATGTGGTGTTGTAAAACCTAGGCAATTGCCTCCAACGATAGGATAAACTGTAAGTCCAATAGGTGAATACATATCCAAATTCAAGACTATGGAATAAAAGCATTCATGCTTGTATCTGGATTTGTCAGCAGACGATACAGAGATCCTGGTCAAATCATCTAATATATCTTACATTATTGTGCTGTCTTCTGTGAGGTTTGCCTTCTTGCACGCTGCTGGTATCGTTTAGCCCATTACTTGATCTAACTTCTTATGTAGGCCATTTAGGTGGAAGGGTTGGTAGACAGAAGAGAGTGGACCAGATGTTGCATGCCTCAGGCAAGCATATTGTAAGGTCTGCTTTTTAGACACAAAACAAGGTTTGCTTTTTGGTAAAAGTCAAAGGTTTTTATGCACTATTTTTTATGCACTGTGTTTAAAATACAAAAGACAACCCCAGATTAAATTTGTTAAATCGCATCGGTGGTATGCTGGTATTTATATACTTCCCTTGATGATGGAGAGAATGAATCTAGAATCATTCCCATTTTGCATAACACCCTTCTATAATATTTTGTTTAGAAATAGTCATGTTTGGTAATCTGATTTGTGTACTTTCCAAGGCTGTTTTTTTTATAAAATGAGAATGTTTTAGTTCATGGTAAGTACTAAAAAAGAAAGTGTTCAAATGCAGGAATTGCAGACTTGGCACAAATCCCAGCTTCACCCCATCATCCCTTAACCAATGTGTGATCTTCGGCATCTCATTTAATCTTGTAGTGCCTAACCTCTCAATGTTGCCAGTCCCTAAACCTTTCACAATTGTCAGCCCTTAAGCGTGATTTCCTCCTCATGGTATGATCTTCATAAAAGCCTTATTCATGGTTTCATTGGCTATAGGGTTGCTTCCACCTTAATAGTGAGCTTATTTATATCGCACACCACAGGCATTTGTTCCTTTGCTATCTAATGGCAACACTATTTGAAATCCATATCCCACTTTTAATCTCAGTCTGTCTGGATAAAGACACCTTCCTGGTAGCTTCTAATCTGCATCCACTATCCATGCTATGGTATGTGTAGCTTTCTCCTTCCTTCCAATTGGTGTCCTCTATCCATGCATGAGCACTTTTGCATTCTGTGAGGCAGGTAATGTGAGTTCTCTGTCTATTATGGGTTAAATGTACCTTTTACATACAGTCCTGCATTATTACTATAGGCTGCATACCTTCCTGGATGCTATTGATAACAAGTATCCTGTATGTACCAGCACAGTAACCTCTTCGTAGACTGCTAATGTTAGTCTTCAAATGCTACTTGTTTATCATTCTATTTAGAGCAAGAATGAAGAGGGGAAGGGGACTTGAAGGAAGTAAACATGCTTATTATGCTGCGAGACAGCATATCAACCTATAGGTTGTGAGTGCAACAGGTGGTTAGGGGGGGCACAACCAGTATTCTTGAACCTTTAATTCGTTTGGTTTGGTGGAGGGGGGCCCAAAGATGTCCGTGCCCAGGGCCCCAAATGTACTTAAGATGGCCCTATCAGCGGTGGGATATAAGACTGCATTCAACCTAATTGGTAAACCCGAACTATGCAACACATAAAGAACCTTAGATAGCCTGTAAATAGGGAGAGACATAGCAGGCAATTCACAAAGCAAATGTCCTTTAGCATTCAAGGTGCAAGGTGGTATCACAGTATGCCCTCTCCCTTTTCAATTAATTGCCCACACAATAAGCAATATCGTCGCTGACGATACTCAGCGCTGGGAGATCACCTTGGTTGTTAGGGATAAAACAAAAATGCCAATTTCAAATGGTTTAACTCTCCTTTGCTGAGCTAGTTATCTATAATTCTCTTAGAATCTATATTACATTTTAGCATTCCCTCCAGCAGTTCTTGCATATTGCCCAAATTCCATTTCGGGGCATGGAGATCCTCATGCAATGACCTAACACACGGTGAAATAACGTATTTTGATCATTAAAGTTTACATGGGAGACTATATGGTTCCATAGTAGAAATGAGAATACTTATGTGTCCTTGTAACTATTTCTGGGCCTTTTCTTTGGCCATTGCTTTCCGCCCCAAAAAGTATCCACAATCAAGACGAGCAGTATCTTATGAATGTTTAGCATGATAGCTAGGTATCCGATGGACAAGGTTTAAGTTTGACACACATTCCTTAGTCAGTGGAGTTATTGATAAGAAAACACATGTGGAAACATTGATGTAGGGTATGCCAAGCAGCTTTGAGATCAAACAGTTCCACTAACAATACACATGCCTCCAACACTTCCAATTTGTTCTTTGCAAGAAACCATTCATCACTCTTGTCAACCTTCTAATAACTCTTGATTTATTTTTAAATGATTGATTACAATTTCATTGTGACCACAAAGTTGTCTCATAGGTAATTAGGCATTTTGTAATCAAAACGGTGCTTTATCTAGCATCACGTCGATGATACCATATGCAGTGATCTTCAAAATGTGGGGCTGGGCCCCCTAGTGTCACCCAGAAGGAGTTCATGGGAGGAGGGGCAAGGGTCTTTCAAATAGAAGGATGGTAATTGTGTTTAATAGAAAAGGTAAACAGTTCTGCCATTTCCAGGGGGTGGGGGAGGAACAGTAGGCTTTTTACTCCAACCGAGAATGAGAAAGAACATGTTTGGAGACTATAGCCATATCGCAATGTGATCAAATGGGCCTATCCTAATTTAAGCTGGAATGACCTTAATGCATCCACTCTTTTAGATAGAAGGCCTTATTTCAGCAAGTTAAAATTAATAGGGATTAGGACACTATTCTATTTCAGTCTGGGCCCCATTGATAAGACCCTTTTTTTTTCTTTGCCCTGCCTGCATCCAGTTGTTTTTGCATAATGTCTTAAGTATTTCAAATAAGCCTGTTATTATACACAATCACCAAATTTGCCTTAACTGTTCCCTATTTACTTGTTCAAAGGAGATGGCAGTCACCAACATTCACAATTGTATGGTGTGCCCCTCTTCTAGAAAATGGAGCAAGAACAATACAGTTCGGGGTGGTTAATGATACATTCTGAAATGTGGTCTCAGACATTAGAAAGAGGTTCTTCATGTTTAGCCATTTCTGTGAAGTATCTAAAGGGTGTATGCAAAATTGTTGTTTGTGGCATCCATCAGACCTAAGTGATAGATTTACCTAGAAGAATGAGATAATATTAGAATGAAAAGTT
The DNA here is from genome assembly GCF_040938575.1 of Ambystoma mexicanum. Lineage (NCBI taxonomy): Eukaryota > Metazoa > Chordata > Amphibia > Caudata > Ambystomatidae > Ambystoma > Ambystoma mexicanum. The sequence goes on from NC_090921.1 coordinate 1,439,307,388, forward strand.
TCTCATTGATGTAACTTCTGAGCATTGCTTTTAAAGTCAGACAAAGGAACGGGAAGACATTGACTCACAACATAGTTTGGCAATGGAGCCTAGATTGAAAGGATAAATAACATTTAGTTATATCAGTAGGGCAATCACATTTCACATTTCATCTATTTATCCAGGCAATTTCAATGACCCAATTGACTTCTTCAAGGCCTTATATTGGAGTTAAAAATCCATGATTCCTCTGCATGCTTAGTTTTAAACCTTTGCCAAGGAATGGCAAACTACTCTCATATCTAATGAGTATGTATTTCATTTGGTGTCCATAGACATTGACCTTTCTCAAAACCAGGGTCACATTCATTGATCAATTGCAAAAATGCCTTATCCAAGATAACACCCAGCATAATACACATTCTCTTACATTTGACATGATTCTGAAATCACTGACTTATTCATCTTATCTTGATGAATCGATGAAATGTGAACTTTGTTTGCTCTACTGATATAATTAAATGTTTTTATCCTTTGAATGTAGGCTCCATTGCCAAACCATGTTGTCAGGCAATGTGTTCCCATTACTTTCTCTGACTTTGAAAACTATGCTCATCAGTTACATCAATGAGAAACTTTTAATTCTAATATTAATTTTTTCTTCCAGGTAAATCTATCACTTAGGTCCAACAACTACCATCTCAATGTCCATTCGTCGACGGTGAGTGATCCTGATGTGGACGATCTTCTGTCCGTGACACCTGCACTGAGGGGCCAGACAGTGTTGAAACCTCTGCCTGTGGTGGATCGGGATGCACGGTCACCCTCCACAGCATTTGCTGATGTGCCTGGGGCATCATGTCAATGGAGGGATGTAGTCCTGCAGCCGCGGGCGGTGCCAATACAGTGAGGACCATGGCTCCTTGGGTCCCGCGGGTGTCACATCCGGCAACGCGGTGGTTATGCACCACCGCGGTATACTGAGTGGGAGCAATCCATGTATGCCAATTCAGAACAACAGGAGGCGCTGTCATGATGCCCGCTCCCGGGGAGCCGGTTCAAGCCCTGCGTCCCCGAAAGCGGACATCCAGTCCCCAAGGAAGGACCCAGCAACCCCATATAGGGGCCCTTTGGACAGTGTCCTGGCGCTTTTGGCGCCAGGCTCATAAAAGACATCAGTCCTGGCGCCATAGGCGCCAGGCTCATTATGGAAGTGCTTGGGTGCACTTACCTGATGCAGACCATGCTGCAGGATCCCGGGCTCCTTGAGGCCTGAAAGGAACTACTTTACCTGTGGGACTAATTTACCATCCGGGCGTGGTCAGGGAAGGATACATACCTGATTGGAGGAAGGATACATACCTGGAACTTCTTCCAAGGCTATTTAAACCCCACCCGAACAGCCACACTTGCTTCGCGTTGTTCTGCATCTAGCAGCTGGACGCTCACCGTGTCTGCTCCTGCATCCTGACTTCTGCCATGCCTGCCAGCATCCTGGATCACCTGCAAAGGAAGAGAAGAAGAGAACAGAAGAAGGAAAAGTCCTTACCTGCTAAATCCGCATCCCGGAGACATCTCGCCGACAACCCTGAAAAGGAAGACTTTTATTTAAAAGCTCATCGTGTCGATCGCTGCAGCGCCGCATTCCACTCACCTTTACAGGGTGCCTCCATGTTCAGCAGCGATCATCCGGATTCGCAGTCACGCCCCAGCGCCTAGGGAGAAAAAGACCAGAACAAAAGGTGAGAGAGAGAAGGGAATAAGGTAAGCTAAATCTCCATGTTAAGACTTACCTGTTGATTCATTCCCTCTTCATTTCGGGTCCACGCCGCATCCTGGCATTTCCGGACACTGGCCCCTAAGGGGAAAAAGAGACATCAGCGTTAATGAGCGAATGAAAAGACATTACCAAAAAAACGCTCATTAAAGACTTACCTGATTTCTACAAGGATTTCACCTCTCATCTCGGGTCGGTGCCTGTTCCCCGGCATTCCGTACCCCGGCCCCTATGGGGAAAAAGACACTAGCATTAGTACGTTAATGCATGGACACAAGGGGAACCTCTTATCAAAAAACTGACCTGGAAGCCAAGCAAGTTTGGTTCTCACCAATCCGAAAATCCAGTGAAGTAACTGGATACCAACGCGCCCCTGCATCAGAAGCAGGATGGAGAGCTCGTCCTTCCAGACCCTAAGAAGGATACTTCTGGGAGCCAGACAAGCCAGATTTGGGGGCCCGGTCCAGTCCGTCTTCCGAACCCTGCGCATCACCTTAGAAGAGGTCACAGCAGCGCGAACCAGGCCAGCGCCTCCGTGGGAGTCAGGTGAGCATTACAGGCAGCTATTGATAAGATCGCTCAGAGCAGGGAACGTGTGGCCAAATCCTTGCTTCCCCCTGCTAAGGAGGTGGAGCTCCAGCAGCAGGCAGCACAGTCCACGGCCTGCTCACTCAGGCTGGGCATGGCGGCCTCAGACAGGGCACGCCGGGCTGAAATGATGTCTCTGCGTCAAACACTTGCTGCTCACGCAGGGGCACACATGGAGGCCCCGAGGGTTGACTATGATTCCCTCAGATCTACTCTGGGTCTGCTCAACATATCCCAGAGGCAGCATTCAAAGGTGAGGTTGGAGCAGCTTGAGAACACCATCTCGGCTGAGCTATGTGCAAGCCGGGAGGTGCTCCGTACGTCATGCGAGGCCATGCAGGCAGAACTGTTACGTGTTACACGTGCTATCTTGCAAGAGGAAGCATGCGTATCACGTTACGTGCTGCATGCTGACCTACGTGCCATTGCCACACAGGTCCGGGCTTACCAGACCTGCATGCTTTCTGCTGTCAAGGGGCAAGCTGCGCATAGGCCTGGTCAAGCAACTGTGCCATGTCTACCTTCTGTTTTCCATCCAGAGGTTGAGCAGGACGACAACTTATCTCCCACACAGTTCGGGCTGTGCAGGTGTTGAGCCCATGGAGTTTTTTTTTATCTCAACATCATCACATGTGGGTGTTCAGATGCACCCTGTAGCTCCCCCCTCCTGGCTGCTGCCTCCCGGGTTTTATGAGGCCATATTTTATTTTATTAGTATAATATTGTTTGTCTATTGTGCATTCATGTGACGGTGTGGTGCTTTATGGATTTTGAAAGCATCCACTGTCTGTTCCAGCTGGGCCCGTTCATGCTTGTCTCGTGTATGTATTTGTGGCTTCTGGTCCAGACACGTATGCCATTCCTGCTTCCCCTTTTCATGGGCTTGTAAGGATGGATCGATGTGACAATTTACACAAGGGCATTGGACTTTCATCATATCTGTGGCCTGTCTGCTGCTGTACTACTTGTGTTTACACCCCTAGTGGGGATTATGGATGTTTTCTCCACGGCATGTCTGCAATCAATTTTGGTGAGTACATTTGAACTGTCCATTTATTGAAGTTGATTGTTATGTATTTTCATTTCTTGCTTGTGTACGCGCTTGATGCACTTCATGCTGTAGACAGTAGCCTGCACCCTTTAGCTGTCAAAGTCACACTGATGGTGGTAGGGGGCCAGATGGTGAATATGTCAAGTTGGTACATGTTGAGCTCAGCCCCTGGGGATTGTGGCAAAGGAGGATGCATTAGGAATGTGACCCAAGAAGCACAACTCACGGTCCAGTCCTCACCCGAGATGTCCGCCTATACTATTACTCCGCTCCGTTCCGTTTGGAAGGCACGTTGTATCTGTCTTCCCTCTTGGACTTCGCTGCTGCCTGACGGTGCAGCTTTCCTACTGGACTACAGCTCTTTTACTTGTTTTTCACACTCTGGTGCCTTTAGTCCCTGTTTTTCTTCCTGCTACTGTCCTTGTTGCAGATCTGTCCGCCCGTCTTTCGGGCAGTTATTTCCACGTACTCTTACACTGCCTCATTTTGCCTCAGTACACTTCTGTTCCACAGCATCTCTCTGTCACTCCTCCTGTCTTTCATCTATTACATCCATACCTGTATGTTGACTTTGGGCTTTTACCAATGCTATTCAAGTGTTGTGGCTCTTAACTTGCTGTCAGCTGTTTCCGGTTATCTCGCATTCACTGTGCCTTTCCAGTCTTGTGCTGTCTCTGCCTTTCTACATTCATGCTATCAAGGATTGATTGGGTTTCAGCTCTACCATCCAGTTGTGCCGGCCTCCTTGGTTATTTTCTACTGAAGTTCCAGCTCTACCCATCAGTTGTGGCATCCTCATTGATTATAGTGTACTCAAATTCCTACCCATCCTGTTGAACCATTGTTCAAGTGTGCTACCTTGGTAGTTTTTCTATCATTCAGCTTGGACATGTGCTTGGCCATATTCTGTGACTTCATGTCATCTAATGGAGACTCTTCCAGGGTTTTTTGGTGCCTAGTGGCTTTTTCCCTGGTTTGGGGGTTTGGCTCCTTGGAGTTCTCTGCGATTTGGTATTTTTACCATTCAAGGTGGCCTCTGAGGGGCCTGGACCCTATTTACACGAAAGGTAGAACAAAGAAACCAAGGGGAAGAGGGACCCTGAAGCCAGGTAGACTAGAAGGGAGAAGCGGACGGACCCCAGACACAGTTCTTCTGAATGTCATGGTGATGAGGAAATGAGGGAGGGGCTTTTGTTGTCGGACAGTATGCTTGGGCAACAGTGATTGGTCACTGTCATATATTATCAAAGTGGGGTACTATGTGCATGATGTGTTCTGCTGGTCAATGGCTGTTCCTGTGTTGGGTTTACTTTTCAGGTGTCAGGGGATTGGTGTGGTTTGACATACTCAGGTGTCCACATAGCCAATGTTCACATGTGATTTGTACAGGACACTGAGGGTCACTTCATTTCACATGCATGAATTGAGTGCATGTCCCTACTGACACACACACCTACACAATGCACCACCACACATACAACTAACCTTCCATGCCCACAAGTGCACACAGATTGCTTCTCTGCCATGCTGTGTCCCTGCAGCGCATGATAACTTACCATTTGGGGATCGTGTACATTGTCAGAAAACATAAAGGGATCCGGTATCCGGGCCAGTCCGGAGCTCGGTGCCAAGTAGAGAGACCTGTCCCATCCAGTGTTTCCGCACGCATCCCCTTTGAACATCATGGAGTCAGTGCGGTTCCCTACAGCGGGCGTACCCGTAATCATCATGTATGCTACCAGTCTTTCCGAAAGCGCTGGGGGTTGCCATGGCAAAGCGGACACTCTGCGTTGCCGGGATCACGTGTCTTTTCACGTTGAGCCCGGGCTTGGCGGATCACATGACCAGCGTTATGAGTATAAATGGCCCGTTCAAACTTGGCGCTTCACTTCTGAATTTGTATTCTATTGCCATTGCTTTTTGTACTTCTGGACTCTTGAATTTTCTTGTCCTCGGCTTGCTTATTGGATTCCCTTTGGTTAGCCCATTTTGTCTTCTGGCTTTCAGACCTATTTGACCTCGGACCGCTTATCGACCTGCCTCTGCTTAGTGATTCTGATTCCTGTTAGGTTCCTAGGTGCTGACCCTCTGACTTCTCTTCGACCTGCTGCTGCCTTACCCTTGTCTCTCCTTACCTGCATTGCTGCCGACCCAGACCGCTTCCTCAACCTTCCTTAGATCTGTCAACCAGTATTTGGACATCAGAGCCCTTACCCCGGACTTTATCTGCTTCCTTTTTCTCCTGACGTACTGAACTAGAGACGCTTCGTGCTGCTGATTAGGCATCCTTATGCCGGCAATGGGTAGGTGGATCATTGAACTCTTTTCTACACGGACACTGGGATTGGATTATTAGGCGTCCTTGGGCCGGCGGGTGTTAGGGTATTGTCCAGCATTACCTTGGGTTACCGGAGTCTTATTCTTCACGAACCTGCAAGAAACATGCAGATGGTAAGAGCGTTCTATGTTGACTCTTCATTCAGTAGTCTAGCTATTTCTTTGATTAGTTTTTAATACTCTTGGTGTTCTTCTAGGATAGATGTCTTGTGGTTCTACTCATTACGACTCTCTACTAGTCTTGCAGGTATTACCTTGTTGTGTTTTCTATATTGAGTCACTACTGTCATTTGGCTATCATTAGTTGTGACTTCCTTTGCAGGCTGGAAGTTCCTGTGGTGTCCATCAATCTTTTGGTTAATAGATCCTTCAGGGGGTATTTCTGAGTCCCTCTGAAGGGTATATTGGCAGAAAGAACTCGTCGGCTACACGACGGGTTCAACTGCCAAGATTGACCTACGCTTATTTGGCAAGAATATCAAGCCTGCGCTAACATACATGCGTCACTGGGTTGTTTTTGTTGCTTGTCCTTTTTATATGATGCTCAAGGTGTAGGATAGACGTCCTGTGGTTCTACTCATTACGACTCTCTACTAGTCTTGCAGGTATTACCTTGTTGTGTTTTCTATATTGAGTCACTACTGTCATTTGGCTACCATTAATTGTGACTTCCTTTGTAGGATGGCAGTTCCTGTGGCGTCCATCCATCTTTTGGTTAATAGATCCTTCAGGGGGTATTTCTGAATCCCTCTGAAGGGTATATTGGCAAAAAGAACTCGTCGGCTACACGACGGGTTCAACTTCCAAGATTGCCCTATGCTTATTTGGCAAGAATATCAAGCCTGTGCTAACATATTCAGTAGCCTTATAATGGACGCCACTAGCGACCCCTTGACCGTACTCGCCCAACTTGTGGCGGATTTGTGAGCCGATGTGACAGCAGCCCATGAGGTCATCCAATGAAATATCCTTGAGATACGCGCTGGCATGGAGTCCGCTGGGGCGGGTGCTTCTGGCAGTGTTCCTGAACCGACAGCCTTGTCTGGGGCATCTTCTGCTAGACTGGAGAACGCTTCTTTGGTTATCGTGGCTCAGTTCCCATTGGCTCCGCCAGAGCACTTTCATGGTGACCTTAAGACATACAGAACCTTCATCAACCAATGTCGGTTGCATTTCTTGTGTCGTCCCTCTTCATTTCCGGATTTGTCAACAAAAGTGGCTTTTGTATTGTCCTATTTGGGTGGAACTGCAGCCGTTTGGGCTAACCCGTTATTAGAGCAAGGAAGTAACCTCCTTCATGATAGTGACGCATTGATCGAGGCTATGTCACATGTTTTTGATACGAAATACAAGACTCAGGCCACTGACTTGGAACTTTTGTCCTTGCAACAAGGGGATGCCTCTTTACTGAGTTATTTGGCCAAGTTTAACTAGTTGGTGGCCGAGACAGGATGGCCTGACGACAAGAAGGTTGCCCTGTTCTATAAAGGTTTGTCTGACACCTTGAAAGATGTGTTGGCTACCGTACCAGTGGTACAATCCATGTTCCCCGAACTGCTGGACCTGATTTTGCAAATAGACACACGGAGAGCCAAGAGAAAAGGGGAGAAACGAGGTCCTATTCCAGTTTCAGTCATAACTAATGCGTTGGTTCCAAGCAGTGAAGAACCCATGCAAATAGGGGCAGTTAGGGGTCCCTTGTCCTCTGAGGAAAGAGAGCATCGTAGGAAAAGCAATCTGTGTTTTTATTGCGGGTCTTCAGAGCACTTCTTAAGGCAATGCCCCAAGAAACCACAGAAGGTGGGAAAAGCCAGAGCTCGGCAATAGAGGGAGCCCCGGTGCTGAGAAATTCATTTCAGGGTTCCTGTTGTCCTGTTCCTTTTTTTGTACAATCCACCTTGGCTTACCCATCCAGTGAGCCAGGGCGTGTTCATGCAGTCTTCGACTCAGGTGCCAAGGGGAACTACATTGACTTACAATATCTACATCAGTGGAAAGTTCCTGTGATTCCGAAAGAACACCCTGAGGTGGTCAATGCGGTAGATGGTACCGCCTTAATGTCAGGATTGGTCACCGAACGTACCATTGATCTTACCATGACTATGAGTTCTGGACATAATGAAGTCATACATTTTGATGTTATTGCAGCACCTCAATTCAAGCTCATTTTGGGTTTACCATTGTTGGTAAAACACAATCCTCTTGTGGATTGGCAAACTGGTTCGGTTATGTTTTCTTCAGAATGTTGTAAAACCAATTGCCTCTCTGTACAAGAGCCCTCTAGTCCTTGTTCCTCATTATTGGATTCAGCTGTGGTAATCTGGGCTATCACTTTGTCTTTACCTAAGGAGTACAAGTCTTTCCGAGATGTATTCGACAAAGTAGGGACTGAGGCACTTCCACCGCACCGCCCATACTATTGTCCTATTGATTTGTTAGAGGGGGCTAGAATACCCTCGGGACGAGTTTACTCCCTGACCCAAAAAGAAAACATTGTTCTGAAGGACTACATCGACTAGGCCTTAGAGAACGGCTTTATTCGCCCGTCTCACTCCCCAGCCGCTTCTCCACTTTTCTTCGTGCCTAAGAAGGAGGGGAACCTGCGTCCTTGTATCGATTACCGTGAATTGAATGCAGTCACTATACCGAAACAATACCCGATTCCGCTTATCTCTGTGTTTTTGGACTGAGTACTTTACCAAGCTTGATCTACGTGGGGTGCATAACCTGGTGAGGATGAGGAAGGGCAACAAGTGGAAGATGGCCTTCAAAACCAAATATGGCCTTTTTGAGTACCTCGTTGTTCCATTCGGGTTGTCTAACGCTCCTGCTACATTCCAACGATTAATCAATGATGTTCTGAGTGACATGTTGGATCGCTATGTTGTCGTTTATTTGGACGATATACTGGTGTAGTCCTCTTCTTATGAAGAGCACATGAAGCATGTATCCAGTGTTCTTCAATGTTTAAGGGAGAATCGACTGTATGCCAAATTGGAAAAATGTTTGTTTCACGTCAGGAAGTGGAATTCCTTGGGTATGACATAACCAATGCTGGCATCAAGATGAGCAATGCCAAGGTCAATGCTGTGTTGGATTGGCCCGTCCCCACTACCGTCAAGGCCCTACAATCCACCTTGGTTTTGCTAACTTTTACAGTTGTTTTATCCGCTCTTTCTCAAAGACAGCTGCTCCTTTCACCGATCTGACTAGCAGCAAGCGATCTTTTGTCTGGAGTCCAGAGGCCCAACAGGCTTTTGATGCGTTGAAACAAGCCTTTACCACAGCACCGGTGTTACAACATCTGTAGGGTGTCCTGACCCACGTTTAAGCTACCCTGCTACAACATTTGGTGCTGTGGGCTTAGGAAATTCAAGATGGCGGAAAACCCACATGTGCGCCGAAATCCAGGAAAGCTGCGCAGTTGTGCGCACACCAAAATGGTTACCTAACTTGCCACCCACCAGGGTAAAGAAAGGTCTTTGTTAACAAAATCCACTTTTACTGATGTCAAAAAGTTGCTGAAATCGTGACTCATTGGACCACTTTAAAGATTCAACCCTTTTTGTGGGGTTCCACATAACCATCTTACTGTAAGGAGCCCCATCAAAACAATGTTAAGCAAGGATTTACTACCATGTAAGAACCATTCCTGTTTAGAATGCATTAATCCAAGAAAATCCCAAAAATGGGTGCAGTACCAGTACTCACCACTATCCAAAAGCCGGCGTTTTAAAACCCACTGTGTGTTTTTCTGAAGGCAAGCAAAATGCCTATTTCAAACCTTGCAACATGTGCAAAATATTCACTGAACACCAGCAGACATTTGGCAGAATGGAGTTTTGTGTGCCTACAAAATCTGGGAAAGGAAGAGCCCAAAAACAATGCTTATAACAAAAATGCTATGGAGTCAGCAGCTTAAGCCTAACTGCAACTGGATTTAAAACCACCAAAATCGAAAATGTTAAATTAAATGAGTGACCTATGTTTGGTGTCACATGCCTTTGTAACTGTTGAAATGTCATAGTTTTGCACTTAGAATCAGCATTCTAGCTGCATGTGTAAAATTACAAGTTATTTTAAAAGCAACAAAAAGTTAGCTGAAGGTCTGGCTTAAGGAACTTGATTTTGCCTAGCAACGGATCCCATCAGGAGTGAAACTTGAGTCACAACTATGTTCCCAGGCCAATGTTCCTTTTGCTGCCCACACTAAGGATATGCCATCTATCTGATAATTGAATTTCCTGTGCTCTGCCAGAGAGTGAACAAAGCCCTCTCCACTCAGGCAAAGGTTTTTATTACAGACGTCGTAAAAAGTGGCTTCCTCCTGGAGAAGCTGGGAGGGGCACTGCCTGTGAGAAGCAAGCTGGCTTGGCAGAAACTGGAAAGACTGGTTTCTGTACCATGTGACCTGAAAAAACCACACCCCTTTGGAGCCAGAACATAACTTTAAAAAGATGAATAACTCATAGAGCGGACATGTGAAAATTTTATAAATGATACCATAATTCTTGTGATTTTTCTGCCCACAGTTTAAGACGTGGTAGGAACCGGTGGTATGTTCAGGGGGGTTTTAGCGGAAAAGTGGATATTACTCTAAATGTGTGCATGTTAAAAATCTGAAACTTCATCAGTTAATGTCCCTACCCCCTGCACACATGTATGTAAAGTTGGGTCCATGTCAGAAATTGAAAAAGCAGTTAAAAAGTCAATTATGTACACTCTTTGAATGCAAGCTCCGAGAATGAGCAGATTTGGACATAGACATGGCTAAATTCAGCCACACCATGTATATGTAATTTCAAACAACTGTGTAACTCTGAAGTATGGATTTTGATCATATATATATTTGGGTGCACAGATGATAAGGGAGGTTGTTTCAAGAGATCATAAAATGACATCAATCTGATTCACAGTTCAGTTTGCCAATCAAGCGGAGGAATGGAAGCCTGACCAATGACGAATGAGAGGGGCAAGTCTAGTGATGCAACACACACACCCATTCTCAAGAAACAGATAAAAGCAGAGAGTCAGGACACATAGAGACATTCAATTTCATCTGCCGCTGGAAGCCCTGCCGGAAAAATCCATACTTACCTCCATCAAACTCCAGAAAGCCAAACTAGAGACTTCAATCTATCCAGAGCAGAGACCAGACCAGAGAGAAAGCAGTGCTGTGCCTAGCAGAGACCAGACCAGAGAGAAAGCAGTGCTGTTCCTAGCAGAGACCAGACCAGAGAGAAAGCAGTGCTGTGCCTAGCCGAGACCAGACCAGGCGCTGTGAGCAGAATCCGGAAAGACCTGACCAGACTGAAGATCGTGACCAAGTCGCTTTCCTGTTCAAAATCTCTTGTGAGTACTTAGCAAAACTCAGAACACATCTCTTAGTTTAAATTCATCTAATTCAATCTATTTAACCTAAGTAGAACTGCCTCCTATCTGTCACCTGTCATTTCTAGTAAAATTTGTCATTTTGAAAAAGTGTGCGTTTAAAATTTACAAAACCAAAAACGACCTTTACTAAATTACTCATATCTCCGCAACCGTTTGGGCTAGAGACTTGCAATAACTTTCATTTGGAAGCTGAGATCCCAGGCTTTCCTAGGACCCCAAAACGGTAGAGATAGTCCTTGCGGTTCCTTTGTAATAGCGCTCGGCGCATCCGCGAATTTTGCCGCGATTTGCAATTTCTTCACATGTAAAAAAACTGCTGCTGCCTGATTTCATTTGCCAGAAATTCGTTTAACCTGCTAACTATCCCTGCATCATTGCTAGTGTGAGCCTGGACTAATATTAACTAGATACCACTCATCCTGAACCTCTAAAAGGGAATTAAGAGCGTTTCCAGCATATTTCTCATTCATTGCTAGCACCTATCAAAGCATTTGCCTGTGTTTTCAAACTTCTGTTTAAGCTTGCTGGATTGAACTGAATTACAGTTGATTGCATTTCTGAGAACTGTGTGTTTTCCTTCCATTTCCTTGCCTTGCATCAAGGGGGGGAGGGGAGTAGCCAGAGAAAAGTGATTACATTGTTTGGTTGAAATCATATTGCGTATTTTCTGTACTGCATTCATTGAATATTGCATCCACCTGAGCCTACATAAAGCATCCTCTACCACATTATACTTTTGTTCCTATTTACCAGTGTGCTACCTTATCCATTTCATGTCAACTCATTAGTGATTAAAGAAGTGTGCTAGTGCCAGATTCTCCGTTGTTAATATTTACCATATCAGATTAAGTGTGATATTCAATTATTAATTTATTAAAAAGTGTGATATATATTTTAATTTATCAAATAAACCTTTTAAACTTGCAAAACAGAATTACTTCTTGGCTCAGTGGGGTCAGGGGGATTCCAAGAGAGGGGTGTTATACAAGGGTAGTCATCCAGAACGCATGAACTGGACCTAAAGATATATCAATAAGGGTTTTCATTCAGTATTCTAGACTAGGCGTTAACTTGGCTGTAGTGCTGAATTGAATCCTCTTACAAAGTGGGGGCTCGAGCCGAGACGTTGGGTTAGATTTACCAGTTGTGCAGCTTAATACAGTGTGCTAACTGACGGGATACATACACCCGGTCGGATCACCACGCTGCATTACGCTGTGAAGCATTCCTCAAAAGGGACACTCCAAGAAAAGTTCTGTTCTGCAAAAATAAAATACTAACTTCTGTAAGTCAGGACAGAGACCAATCTCTAGAATGACGACCTTAGTAGACATGAAAATAGCCAGAGAGCACCTCTTGCATAAGCTATTTGTGAGAGGTGAATGGACCGAACAGGGCCAGGATGTGTGGTTGCAGGCCATCACACAACAGGTCACTGAAACAGGGTCAGATATATATAGAGATCAGGGTCCCTTACATGTGGCCCTGAGTGAACTATATATGGCTCCTAAAGCCAAAGAGGAACACAATAAGATCGCCAGGATAGCAGCATACCTGTACCTATATATGGGAGACATGCAGGATAGATGTGCTGAAAGCCAAAATCTGGCAAATAGGCAACAGATGGCATTACAGAAGGTCCAATCTGATCTGGACTCTTCTGAGCAGAGGCTGCAGAGGAGCCAGGAGTCAGAAAATGACAGCAGACTGTACATTACTAAAATAAAGGAGGATATGGATGTGCTGCAAAAGGAAAAGTCAGAACAGGATACTAGATTTCTGGCCCTGCAGAAGGAGCACCAAGACAGTTTGGACTCCTTACTGCAGAGCCAGAAAAAGCTGGAGCAACAGATCAATTTCAACAGGGCATGCACAGAGCAGGTAGCCACCCTGCAAATCCAACTAGACAGAGAGAAAGAGGAGAGCAATAAACTGATCCTGAAAGACCTGGATACCCAGGCAGAGTTTGATCAGGAGCGCCAGAAAGCTGGTGCCTTCCAAAGGCAAAGGGACGACCTGGCGGCACAAATGCAGGCTCTTAGTCAGGAAAGAGACGCCTTAGGCCAGGAAGTCTGCCATTTAAAAAGGAAAATGGAAGAAAATCACCTGGCCCACCAGGGACTGGGTGACCTCCAAAAAGAAAACCAGAACTTGCTAGAGCACACCAGGAGGGTGGAGGATGCTCTAGCAAGAAAGGAGCAGGCCAATAGGGACACAGCTCAGGAGGTAACCCTCCTGCAGCAAAGACTGGCCCAGTTCTCCAGGACCAACCAGGAAGCACAGAGGGAAAATGAGGCCCTCTGTCAACACAATGATAGGCTCCAACAGCAGGTAGCGATGCAGGAGAGACTGATAGAGTCGAGTAAGGCCTTAACTGAGGAACTAAAGGCACAAATGCAGGCTCTTGCATTGCAACAGGGAGCAGGGGCGGATAGAGATGAGGTTTGCTGGGAAATGGAAACTCCGGAGCATAACCTCAGGAGCCCTAGTACCAGAGGCCCTCATACCTCTCAGTCCCTGGACTCTGCCACCCCCATGTCCCCTGGCGCACATGAGCACAGGGCCACAGGGATGGCAGATTACTATCCAGCCAGAAGCATGGGGCTCATAGGCCAGTACCATCCAGGAATGGAGGGGTGGGCATCCGGGTATGGGCACCCAAGTACAATACAGTTCAGTGGGGAACCCCAGGAGAGTAGGCCCATTAAGGGCATCCTGAAAACCTCTGCCCAGTTAGGTCAGTGGAGGGGGTACCCATCAAATCCTGACAGCAAGGAGGAATCTGAAGACTCCTCTGAACTGCGCAGGACACAGGAGACCAGGTCCCCACATTCTGCCAGCCATTCCCAGGCTCGCAGAATCCGGGAAAACCTGGAAGAACAGACGGGAACCTCTGGGAGCAGTGCCTCTGAGTCCGACGAAGAATGGACAAGGGTTACCCGAACCAAAAAGGCCAATAAGGCAAAAAGGGCCTTGCTCAAGGACCCCTTAAAGCAGATTAAGGCGATCAGGAGCGTCATCACGCCTTACCATAAGAACGCTAAGTATTCTGTTTGGGAGCACTTAGAGTTGTTTGAACAAATGATGGAGACTTTCCATTTGAAGGACAGCCAAAGCTGCATTCAATATGTAAAGTGGACCTTCTCCCCGGAATACTCCAGTTTCTTTGCGGGGCTGGAGGACCAAAATCATTTAAGATGGTCCACCTATAAGGCGGCCATCCTGAAACATTTTTCTGTTCACAGAAATCCTCAAGAGGCTCGCAAGGCAGCCTACAATTTGCAATGTGGGGAGGATCAGGCCCCACAAGAATTTGTGCAGGAGTTAAAGCGGGCTTTTGCACAGACCACAAGAAGGGTGCGCACGGATAGCCGTGAATTTATAAACACGTTTTTCCATGCCTTGCCCAAATATATCATGACCCAGCTCGTGAGGGATTTTCACGAGAAAAGATCTTTAGACTGGGTCATTGAACAGGCTACCCGCATCTATGAGGTGCAGAAGCCCATAGAAAATAAAAGCAATGCCCAGAAAAACCCCAAAGCCAACAGCACCCCTGCTGCTGCCAAGGTGGCAGAGGTAAAGGTCACCCCCGTTTTGGATTTGGAGATGGGGGGGCCTAAAAACCTACCTGCACCTAATAATGCTAGGCCCAGAAGGTCCTCGGGCCAGTCGCAGACAGGGAGCCAGGGAGGCAGCCCCACAAATGGGGTCCCTCGCTCTCCTGACTATGTAAGTCCTCGCTACAAAGGTAACAGACCCATCCTGGGTTATGTGTGGACTCCTCCAGCCCAAGGGGGGGGATCCAGCCAAGCACCTAACCCAGGGAACTTCCCTCCAAACTTCCCACAGGAGGGCAGAAATTTACCAAACCCTGGGCAGAACTTTTTCCCCAGATATCCACCCGACTTCCAACCCCAAAATCATCCATCCTTCTTTCCTCAATTCCCTGAGCCCAGACCACTGAATCCGGGAGAGGGGAGGCCAAGGGTGGAGGGGTACCAAAATCTTCCCAACCAGGGGTACTACCAGAGGAGGGACAGCTACCCTTCCCGGGATCAGCCCAGGGGAGAAAACAGGGCCCCGTATCAGCCTGAGCGGGTTTCCCAGTTAGAGCGCCAGGTTCAAAACATGGCGCGGGATATGGGTCATATACTGAGGGCACAGCAGAACCCTCAGATCAGCATGCCGGCGCAGAACGCACCCAACTCTGGACCTGGTGCTCCAGAACAATGACGGGGGCAGCACCCCGATAAATCACCGGTTCCCAGGGAGGAGGCACAAAGGGAAGGGGGGTGTAAAGCCTTGGAGGAAGCTTCCTTCCTCACTTGTAAACAGCCCCTGGAAACCCAGGAACCGGAAACAAAATCTCTTGCCCCTGAAAGTCTGCCTCCTAAGGAGCAGAGGGGGGGTAGGAGAAACAAAAGACCCAAACAGACTCAGTTTGAGGAGGAGGTACGGATCTTCCAATTTGAGGGAGAGGGATCCTCAGAGGATCCTGGGAAAAGGATCTTCTCCTTCAGAGAGGGGGGAACTCCTCCCAAAGAAAAATGGGTCCCTAGGGATGCAAATCCAGACTGGGGAGATGTGGAGACTGAGCTACCGCCGCCCACCATCTCATCCCAGAACCAACAGCAAGAAAATCCCCTGGTTCAAACCCATCCTGGCGACTGCCTCCAAAAAGGGGGGGGCGGCCCAGAAACGGAGCCAGGGGAACCCACAATGGCTCTGATCTCCAGTTGCAAATTTTTTCTTTCAGATTCCCAAGACTCTCCACAGAATTCTGCCCAAATCTCCTCGCTAGCGATGTCCAAAACCAGAAAATTAGCCCACCAGTTGTCCAAAAATGTACATTATCTGTGCCCCCTTGAGGAGAAGGAGGGAAGATATTATGCCCCGGTACAAGTACAGGGGCAGGGTACAATCTCAGCACTGGTGGACACTGGATCTCAAGCTACCCTTCTGTCCAGAAGGGCCTTTGACGAACTGAATGCAGGAAGGGGAGAGAATTACCAAATTCCTCTCACCTCTCTTCCTGGACAACTGCAGAACTTTGACGGGAAGGAAATTCCCGTCGAGGGGACGGCAGACTTGGACATTAAGATCGGGCGACATAAGTTGAAACACCCGGTCATAGTTGTGACCCCAGAGGGCACCCCTTGTTTACTAGGGAATGACCTCCTGAGAAGGTTGTCACCCCTAATAGATTGCGTAAACAAGGTCCTCTGGACTCAGACTAGCCGACCCATAAAATTAAAACAGAGTGTCAACCATGTTAGTTTAAACGGCACATGCCACATGGTTGAACAAAAATCTGACCAAGTAGAATTTCACTTCCAGAACAACCAAATTCCAGACGTGACGGTAATAGCAGTAGGACAACAGACTGGTGATGGGGGGTCCTCTCTATTTCTGAAAATCAACCTTCCTTCCAGTCTAAAGTGGTATTCCACGCTGGAAGGAAACACTCTGAAATTCTATACTAATCCACAATCAGAAACCCCCACTCCTATAGTCCAGAAAGATGTGAAATCAGCTCAAAGCCTGGCTGATATTCAGCAAATTGGAGAGCAGTTGTTCATCCCTGTTCAGTTAAATGATGGGAAGGACTCTGTTCTCGCTCGAGTGTGTGTGAACAACGGTAAGAGCTTCATCAGTGAAGCCATGTTCCGCCAACTCCCAAAAGATCCAGCCATTCCCACCTTCAAACTGATAGACAAATGGGAAATGGACCTGGAAGCACCTGACTCCAAACATCTCCTGCCAAGCAGGTGTATGCTCAAAATCTCCATTGGCAACAAGAGCATAGTCCATAATTGTTGGGTCGTGCGAGACGTCACTGCCGCCTTTTACTTAGGCAGTGACATTCTCAATCGCTTTGCCATTAGTTTGGACCTAATAAACTTCAAAGCTTGGTCCCGATTAGCGGATAATCCCATGGGCTTTGATGATCCAGAAAAAGCATTTAGGTCAGCTCAATTGCTACCTTATGCAGTTGAAATTCAGGTTAAAGAGGAAGTCACCATCCCAGAAAGGACCCGACAATTCTCCCTGGAAGTGAAAGTTAAAAGGGGACAAGAGTTGAAAAACCCTGATGCTTACATACATCTAAATGCTTCTCTCCAACAGCAAGGGTTGGGGGTAAACCCGACTCCATTAGTCAACATAGAACATGACCCCATTCTAATAGAGGTGGATAACAGCGACTTAAAGAGTATTACTCTAGCCGCAGGCACCATTATTGGAATGGCGGTTGATGACCGACATTTCTCCATTGATCTTGTAAATGAACTGTTAGGACCCATCCCCAAGGACTGTTTTGACAGTGACAGTGATGACAACGCAACACCAGACAGGATTTTTACCCGGCATGGGGGGAACTTCCTGGTGTACACTTCCTGCCCCTATGGTAAGGAAGATGTGACCTGTGACTTCAGGAGGGATGAGGTGATTTTCCAGGTCCATGAGGGCTGCCTTTCCCACCTGAAGCCTCCGGTCCAAATCAGCACTCTGACCAGGGACTTCTCCACCCAGCTGGAGGAGGCCGCGGAGATAGCCAAACCAGAAGTCTTTCCAGGCTTCAGGCAGATGGTGGAAGAGAGAGTCAACCTAGCTGATGCCTGTGTGACTCTGGAACAAAAGCAAAAGTTGAAACAAGTTTTCTTGGATTTCCAAGATCTCTTTGCGGTAGACTCATATGACTGTGGTCGCACCGACATCCACACCACAACAATCCCCACGGACCCTGGCATGACTCCAGTGTTTGTGAAGCAATATCGCTTGCCTCTCGCATCAATGGAGTCCCTTACTGAAATAATTAAGAACATTGAGTCCCGGGGAATAATCCGTCCAGTCCACAGCACCTTCAATAATCCGGTGCTGGGAATATTGAAGCCAAACGGCCAGTGGAGACTCTGCGCTGACCTCAGGGAGCTCAACAAACGGGTCCACACTTCCCGATGGCCTCTTCCCTACATTGACCAAGGGCTGGCCCAGATTCAGGGGTCACAGGTATTCACTGCAATAGACCTGACCAATGGATACTGGACCGTGCCTGTCAGTAGGGAGGACCAATACAAGCTGGCTTTTACCTTTGGGGGCCAGCAGTACACATGGACCCGGACTCCCTTCGGATACCTTAACTCCGGTAATGAGTTCAATATTTTCCTACATAAGGCCATGCCCGACCTGGGTACGAGGGGTAACCTGGCTTATGTAGATGATGTCCTCATCAAAAGTTCATCTGTGGAGGAACACATAGCAGAGATCCGTTATGTTCTGACACAGTTGAGGGCCGCCGGAGCAAAACTTTCCTTTCAGAAAGCACAGTGGTGTAGAACCCGTGTTAATTTCTTGGGGCATGAGATTACTCCTCAGGGTCTCTGTCCCCAGGAAAAGAAAGTGGAAGCACTTCAGAAACTGAAAGACCCCACAACTCTGCGGGAACTAAGGAGCCTCCTTGGACTGACTAATTACAGCAGAAAGTTCATTGAGGGCTACGCAGAGATCACCAGACCCCTGATTCATCTCCTGAAGGGGGGGTCAAGTGGGAATGGGGTCCAGAACAAGCCGAGGCAGTAAAACAACTCAAAAGAAGCCTCTCACAAGCACCTTGCCTAGATTACCCTGTCAGAAACAAGGAGTTCTTCCTGGAGACGGGGTTCTCTAATACGTGCTTGACGGCAGTATTATATCAAAAGCATGACAAGGTCAATAAAGTTATCTCCTATGCAAGCAAAACTTTATCCTCTGTGGAGGGAAAATTCAACGATTGTGAGAAGGCACTCCTGGCAACGGTGTGGGCATTGAAGAATTACCGCCCGTTTATCCAGGGGGAACACATCATAGTGGAGACTCCACACCAGCCTCTGCAATATCTCCAAAGTGACAGAATCCGGGCCGGAAATGTGAGTAATTCCCGAATTACCTCCTGGATTCTGTCAATGCAAGGCTTTCCTGTGGAGGTCCGATATGGCCAAAACAAGAAGAGTCCCCTCGCGCAAGGTCTGGCTGACTTGCATGATTGTGCCAGAGAAAACTGTCTCGAGGACGAAAGTCTAAAAATAAAGGACAACATGGAGGCATACCTTAATTCCCCCCACAAAGTCTTTGAAGAAGACAAGTGTGAGGGAATGCCCACTGTGTATGTGGATGGATGCTCTTACCATGTCGACAACAACGGGGAGAAAGAACTGGTGGCCGGCGTAGGGAATGCATGGGTGAATGAGTCCCCAGAACCCTCCGCTGGATACAAAATTGGTCCCCGAAGTAGTCAGGTGGCAGAATTGATGGCTGTGCATCAGGCCATCCTCACTGCTGTCCAGCATCAACTCCACGAACTGGTCATAATCACAGATTCGGATTATGTACGGAACGGGTTCGTGGAGCACCTGGTTAATTGGAAGACCAGAGGCATGGTATGTGCTAACAACAAACCCTTGAAACATGGGAAGTTGATCCAAAACATTGATGATCTGGTCACCTCGAATGGGATGACCATCTATTGGAAGAAGATCAAGGGTCATTCCAAAGTAGAGGGACCAGACAAAACTGGAAATGACTTAGCTGATCAGCTGGCCAAAACCGGGGCCATCCAAGGGGATCTAATTGAGATTGAGTCCCTGTTGGGGGAAATCCAGGTCACTGCCATCACTAGGTCCCAGACAAATGCTCACAACGACCTCTCAATTGCACAATGGAGTAAGGAGACCCCTGATGCTGATTTGATTACTGCTCAGAAGGGGGATCCAATAATTGGTAAATTTTACCAGCACCTTGAGGACCCTGAGAACTTTCCCCTGACGGATACCGATTACATTGGGAAAGAGGACCTAAGAGTGTTGATGAAATGTCCCAAAATGTTCCGGATCCAAGACGGTTTGTTGGTAAGGAAATCCAAAGCTGGCCACGATCAGTGGGTGGTTCCTACCTCATTCCGAAGCCTGATGTTAAGTCACGCCCATGATGCGGCCACTGTCGGTCATAGGGGGTTTCACACAACATTGGAAATCTTAAGAGAGGTTGCATACTGGCCACACATGGGGCAGGACCTCGACCAGTACCTGAAGGGTTGCCTTGTGTGTGCACAATTTCAGCCATCATCCCTCACACACCGGGCGCCTTTACAAAAGAGGGGAATGACACTGCCATGGTCAGATTTACAAATCGACTTTGTAGGCCCTGTGATTCGCTCGGCTAGGGGGAATAAGTACATGTTGACCGTGACATGCTTGTTTACCAAGTGGGTGGAATGTCTCCCAGCCCCAAATTGCAAGGCAGAAACTGCAGCGGCCTTGATGATTAACCACATCTTTTCCCGTTTTGGTCTACCTCAAAGGATTGAGTCAGACAGAGGTAGCCACTTCACCAGTGAAGTAATGACAAAGATGTGGGAGATACTGGGGGTCAAGAGAAAGCTGCATATTGCTTATAGACCAGCTTCTTCTGGGGCAGTAGAGAGATATAACCGGACAATTGTGAGCATATTAAAGAAGTTTGTGGCAGATTCTGGGCCAAGCTGGGATATCCGATTACCTCTGGTCCTAATGGCCATCAGATCTACCCCTTCATCTGCAACCAAAATGTCACCATTTGAGTTGATGACTGGGCGCAAGATGGTGCTTCCGCAGCATTTGCTCTACAGGACCCAAGAGCAGACACTGATAAATGCCTCCACTACTCATGAGTATGTAGAGAATTTAAGGAAACACCTCCAACATGCTTTTGCTTATGCTCAGCGGAATCTAGAAAGATCGACTGATAGCATGAAGACCCATTATGACCTGAAAACTTCCAGGAAGGAATATCAGGTGGGAGACCGGGTCTATCTATACAACTTCCAAAGGAACCAGGCCAAGCAGCGCAAATTTTTGCCTACATGGAAGGGACCCTTTGAGATCGTCGATAAGATCTCCCCTGTGGCCTACAAGATCCGCATCCCCAAAGGTGGTTCGGCAGAGGGGGAAGACAAGTGGGTCCACATAAACCAGTTGAAATGTTGCCATCCCAGGCACACTCTGCAACAACTGGAGGAATCCTCTGGAATCCTAGCGGGTACTGTATCAGACTAATTCAGTTCCAATCATAAAACCTACCACATCTAGTCTCTAAAATATTGTGATTTACATGAAACTGTCTCTAGTGATGCTGTTTTTTTTTTTTCAAAATAAGAATGTAATATTTCGTTACGATGAAATGCATATGCTGCCCCACTATCTCAACAGTGGTGGAAAAAAAAATCGTCTATGAGTAGATATTGCCGCTCTTCCTTTATCATCCTAGGAGAGATGAAACCATGAAGGATGACCAAGAAGGACGATCCGGAGACCGGGAGCAAAGACACAACTGGCCCGGGGTACCGCCCAATCTTCCCATCAGGACCGGCGAGGAGAACTGATCGATCTGACCGGATGGAGAAGAAGATGCTGAACTGTGCCATCTACAGAAGAGGAAGAAGATTATGCGGACAGACCGGTGCGTGGGTCAAAACCCTTGGGCACGCGACTCCCCATCGACCCAAACTCAAAGTGCAGTCACGTGGGGGGGCTTGTAGGGTGTCCTGACCCACGTTTAAGCTACCCTGCTACAACATTTGGTGCTGTGGGCTTAGGAAATTCAAGATGGCGGAAAACCCACATGTGCGCCGAAATCCAGGAAAGCTGCGCAGTTGTGCGCACACCAAAATGGTTACCTAACTTGCCACCCACCAGGGTAAAGAAAGGTCTTTGTTAACAAAATCCACTTTTACTGATGTCAAAAAGTTGCTGAAATCGTGACTCATTGGACCACTTTAAAGATTCAACCCTTTTTGTGGGGTTCCACATAACCATCTTACTGTAAGGAGCCCCATCAAAACAATGTTAAGCAAGGATTTACTACCATGTAAGAACCATTCCTGTTTAGAATGCATTAATCCAAGAAAATCCCAAAAATGGGTGCAGTACCAGTACTCACCACTATCCAAAAGCCGGCGTTTTAAAACCCACTGTGTGTTTTTCTGAAGGCAAGCAAAATGCCTATTTCAAACCTTGCAACATGTGCAAAATATTCACTGAACACCAGCAGACATTTGGCAGAATGGAGTTTTGTGTGCCTACAAAATCTGGGAAATGAAGAGCCCAAAAACAATGCTTATAACAAAAATGCTATGGAGTCAGCAGCTTAAGCCTAACTGCAACTGGATTTAAAACCACCAAAATCGAAAATGTTAAATTAAATGAGTGACCTATGTTTGGTGTCACATGCCTTTGTAACTGTTGAAATGTCATAGTTTTGCACTTAGAATCAGCATTCTAGCTGCATGTGTAAAATTACAAGTTATTTTAAAAGCAACAAAAAGTTAGCTGAAGGTCTGGCTTAAGGAACTTGATTTTGCCTAGCAACGGATCCCATCAGGAGTGAAACTTGAGTCACAACTATGTTCCCAGGCCAATGTTCCTTTTGCTGCCCACACTAAGGATATGCCATCTATCTGATAATTGAATTTCCTGTGCTCTGCCAGAGAGTGAACAAAGCCCTCTCCACTCAGGCAAAGGTTTTTATTACAGACGTCGTAAAAAGTGGCTTCCTCCTGGAGAAGCTGGGAGGGGCACTGCCTGTGAGAAGCAAGCTGGCTTGGCAGAAACTGGAAAGACTGGTTTCTGTACCATGTGACCTGAAAAAACCACACCCCTTTGGAGCCAGAACATAACTTTAAAAAGATGAATAACTCATAGAGCGGACATGTGAAAATTTTATAAATGATACCATAATTCTTGTGATTTTTCTGCCCACAGTTTAAGACGTGGTAGGAACCGGTGGTATGTTCAGGGGGGTTTTAGCGGAAAAGTGGATATTACTCTAAATGTGTGCATGTTAAAAATCTGAAACTTCATCAGTTAATGTCCCTACCCCCTGCACACATGTATGTAAAGTTGGGTCCATGTCGGAAATTGAAAAAGCAGTTAAAAAGTCAATTATGTACACTCTTTGAATGCAAGCTCCGAGAATGAGCAGATTTGGACATAGACATGGCTAAATTCAGCCACACCATGTATATGTAATTTCAAACAACTGTGTAACTCTGAAGTATGGATTTTGATCATATATATATTTGGGTGCACAGATGATAAGGGAGGTTGTTTCAAGAGATCATAAAATGACATCAATCTGATTCACAGTTCAGTTTGCCAATCAAGCGGAGGAATGGAAGCCTGACCAATGACGAATGAGAGGGGCAAGTCTAGTGATGCAACACACACACCCATTCTCAAGAAACAGATAAAAGCAGAGAGTCAGGACACATAGAGACATTCAATTTCATCTGCCGCTGGAAGCCCTGCCGGAAAAATCCATACTTACCTCCATCAAACTCCAGAAAGCCAAACTAGAGACTTCAATCTATCCAGAGCAGAGACCAGACCAGAGAGAAAGCAGTGCTGTGCCTAGCAGAGACCAGACCAGAGAGAAAGCAGTGCTGTGCCTAGCAGAGACCAGACCAGAGAGAAAGCAGTGCTGTGCCTAGCCGAGACCAAACCAGGCGCTGTGAGCAGAATCCGGAAAGACCTGACCAGACTGAAGATCGTGACCAAGTCGCTTTCCTGTTCAAAATCTCTTGTGAGTACTTAGCAAAACTCAGAACACATCTCTTAGTTTAAATTCATCTAATTCAATCTATTTAACCTAAGTAGAACTGCCTCCTATCTGTCACCTGTCATTTCTAGTAAAATTTGTCATTTTGAAAAAGTGTGCGTTTAAAATTTACAAAACCAAAAACGACCTTTACTAAATTACTCATATCTCCGCAACCGTTTGGGCTAGAGACTTGCAATAACTTTCATTTGGAAGCTGAGATCCCAGGCTTTCCTAGGACCCCAAAACGGTAGAGATAGTCCTTGCGGTTCCTTTGTAATAGCGCTCGGCGCATCCGCGAATTTTGCCGCGATTTGCAATTTCTTCACATGTAAAAAAACTGCTGCTGCCTGATTTCATTTGCCAGAAATTCGTTTAACCTGCTAACTATCCCTGCATCATTGCTAGTGTGAGCCTGGACTAATATTAACTAGATACCACTCATCCTGAACCTCTAAAAGGGAATTAAGAGCGTTTCCAGCATATTTCTCATTCATTGCTAGCACCTATCAAAGCATTTGCCTGTGTTTTCAAACTTCTGTTTAAGCTTGCTGGATTGAACTGAATTACAGTTGATTGCATTTCTGAGAACTGTGTGTTTTCCTTCCATTTCCTTGCCTTGCATCAAGGGGGGGAGGGGAGTAGCCAGAGAAAAGTGATTACATTGTTTGGTTGAAATCATATTGCGTATTTTCTGTACTGCATTCATTGAATATTGAATCCACCTGAGCCTACATAAAGCATCCTCTACCACATTATACTTTTGTTCCTATTTACCAGTGTGCTACCTTATCCATTTCATGTCAACTCATTAGTGATTAAAGAAGTGTGCTAGTGCCAGATTCTCCGTTGTTAATATTTACCATATCAGATTAAGTGTGATATTCAATTATTAATTTATTAAAAAGTGTGATATATATTTTAATTTATCAAATAAACCTTTTAAACTTGCAAAACAGAATTACTTCTTGGCTCAGTGGGGTCAGGGGGATTCCAAGAGAGGGGTGTTATACAAGGGTAGTCATCCAGAACGCATGAACTGGACCTAAAGATATATCAATAAAGGTTTTCATTCAGTATTCTAGACTAGGCGTTAACTTGGCTGTAGTGCTGAATTGAATCCTCTTACAAAGTGGGGGCTCGAGCCGAGACGTTGGGTTAGATTTACCAGTTGTGCAGCTTAATACAGTGTGCTAACTGACGGGATACATACACCCGGTCGGATCACCACGCTGCATTACGCTGTGAAGCATTCCTCAAAAGGGACACTCCAAGAAAAGTTCTGTTCTGCAAAAATAAAATACTAACTTCTGTAAGTCAGGACAGAGACCAATCTCTAGAATGACGACCTTAGTAGACATGAAAATAGCCAGAGAGCACCTCTTGCATAAGCTATTTGTGAGAGGTGAATGGACCGAACAGGGCCAGGATGTGTGGTTGCAGGCCATCACACAACAGGTCACTGAAACAGGGTCAGATATATATAGAGATCAGGGTCCCTTACATGTGGCCCTGAGTGAACTATATATGGCTCCTAAAGCCAAAGAGGAACACAATAAGATCGCCAGGATAGCAGCATACCTGTACCTATATATGGGAGACATGCAGGATAGATGTGCTGAAAGCCAAAATCTGGCAAATAGGCAACAGATGGCATTACAGAAGGTCCAATCTGATCTGGACTCTTCTGAGCAGAGGCTGCAGAGGAGCCAGGAGTCAGAAAATGACAGCAGACTGTACATTACTAAAATAAAGGAGGATATGGATGTGCTGCAAAAGGAAAAGTCAGAACAGGATACTAGATTTCTGGCCCTGCAGAAGGAGCACCAAGACAGTTTGGACTCCTTACTGCAGAGCCAGAAAAAGCTGGAGCAACAGATCAATTTCAACAGGGCATGCACAGAGCAGGTAGCCACCCTGCAAATCCAACTAGACAGAGAGAAAGAGGAGAGCAATAAACTGATCCTGAAAGACCTGGATACCCAGGCAGAGTTTGATCAGGAGCGCCAGAAAGCTGGTGCCTTCCAAAGGCAAAGGGACGACCTGGCGGCACAAATGCAGGCTCTTAGTCAGGAAAGAGACGCCTTAGGCCAGGAAGTCTGCCATTTAAAAAGGAAAATGGAAGAAAATCACCTGGCCCACCAGGGACTGGGTGACCTCCAAAAAGAAAACCAGAACTTGCTAGAGCACACCAGGAGGGTGGAGGATGCTCTAGCAAGAAAGGAGCAGGCCAATAGGGACACAGCTCAGGAGGTAACCCTCCTGCAGCAAAGACTGGCCCAGTTCTCCAGGACCAACCAGGAAGCACAGAGGGAAAATGAGGCCCTCTGTCAACACAATGATAGGCTCCAACAGCAGGTAGCGATGCAGGAGAGACTGATAGAGTCGAGTAAGGCCTTAACTGAGGAACTAAAGGCACAAATGCAGGCTCTTGCATTGCAACAGGGAGCAGGGGCGGATAGAGATGAGGTTCGCTGGGAAATGGAAACTCCGGAGCATAACCTCAGGAGCCCTAGTACCAGAGGCCCTCATACCTCTCAGTCCCTGGACTCTGCCACCCCCATGTCCCCTGGCGCACATGAGCACAGGGCCACAGGGATGGCAGATTACTATCCAGCCAGAAGCATGGGGCTCATAGGCCAGTACCATCCAGGAATGGAGGGGTGGGCATCCGGGTATGGGCACCCAAGTACAATACAGTTCAGTGGGGAACCCCAGGAGAGTAGGCCCATTAAGGGCATCCTGAAAACCTCTGCCCAGTTAGGTCAGTGGAGGGGGTACCCATCAAATCCTGACAGCAAGGAGGAATCTGAAGACTCCTCTGAACTGCGCAGGACACAGGAGACCAGGTCCCCACATTCTGCCAGCCATTCCCAGGCTCGCAGAATCCGGGAAAACCTGGAAGAACAGACGGGAACCTCTGGGAGCAGTGCCTCTGAGTCCGACGAAGAATGGACAAGGGTTACCCGAACCAAAAAGGCCAATAAGGCAAAAAGGGCCTTGCTCAAGGACCCCTTAAAGCAGATTAAGGCGATCAGGAGCGTCATCACGCCTTACCATAAGAACGCTAAGTATTCTGTTTGGGAGCACTTAGAGTTGTTTGAACAAATGATGGAGACTTTCCATTTGAAGGACAGCCAAAGCTGCATTCAATATGTAAAGTGGACCTTCTCCCCGGAATACTCCAGTTTCTTTGCGGGGCTGGAGGACCAAAATCATTTAAGATGGTCCACCTATAAGGCGGCCATCCTGAAACATTTTTCTGTTCACAGAAATCCTCAAGAGGCTCGCAAGGCAGCCTACAATTTGCAATGTGGGGAGGATCAGGCCCCACAAGAATTTGTGCAGGAGTTAAAGCGGGCTTTTGCACAGACCACAAGAAGGGTGCGCACGGATAGCCGTGAATTTATAAACACGTTTTTCCATGCCTTGCCCAAATATATCATGACCCAGCTCGTGAGGGATTTTCACGAGAAAAGATCTTTAGACTGGGTCATTGAACAGGCTACCCGCATCTATGAGGTGCAGAAGCCCATAGAAAATAAAAGCAATGCCCAGAAAAACCCCAAAGCCAACAGCACCCCTGCTGCTGCCAAGGTGGCAGAGGTAAAGGTCACCCCCGTTTTGGATTTGGAGATGGGGGGGCCTAAAAACCTACCTGCACCTAATAATGCTAGGCCCAGAAGGTCCTCGGGCCAGTCGCAGACAGGGAGCCAGGGAGGCAGCCCCACAAATGGGGTCCCTCGCTCTCCTGACTATGTAAATCCTCGCTACAAAGGTAACAGACCCATCCTGGGTTATGTGTGGACTCCTCCAGCCCAAGGGGGGGGATCCAGCCAAGCACCTAACCCAGGGAACTTCCCTCCAAACTTCCCACAGGAGGGCAGAAATTTACCAAACCCTGGGCAGAACTTTTTCCCCAGATATCCACCCGACTTCCAACCCCAAAATCATCCATCCTTCTTTCCTCAATTCCCTGAGCCCAGACCACTGAATCCGGGAGAGGGGAGGCCAAGGGTGGAGGGGTACCAAAATCTTCCCAACCAGGGGTACTACCAGAGGAGGGACAGCTACCCTTCCCGGGATCAGCCCAGGGGAGAAAACAGGGCCCCGTATCAGCCTGAGCGGGTTTCCCAGTTAGAGCGCCAGGTTCAAAACATGGCGCGGGATATGGGTCATATACTGAGGGCACAGCAGAACCCTCAGATCAGCATGCCGGCGCAGAACGCACCCAACTCTGGACCTGGTGCTCCAGAACAATGACGGGGGCAGCACCCCGATAAATCACCGGTTCCCAGGGAGGAGGCACAAAGGGAAGGGGGGTGTAAAGCCTTGGAGGAAGCTTCCTTCCTCACTTGTAAACAGCCCCTGGAAACCCAGGAACCGGAAACAAAATCTCTTGCCCCTGAAAGTCTGCCTCCTAAGGAGCAGAGGGGGGGTAGGAGAAACAAAAGACCCAAACAGACTCAGTTTGAGGAGGAGGTACGGATCTTCCAATTTGAGGGAGAGGGATCCTCAGAGGATCCTGGGAAAAGGATCTTCTCCTTCAGAGAGGGGGGAACTCCTCCCAAAGAAAAATGGGTCCCTAGGGATGCAAATCCAGACTGGGGAGATGTGGAGACTGAGCTACCGCCGCCCACCATCTCATCCCAGAACCAACAGCAAGAAAATCCCCTGGTTCAAACCCATCCTGGCGACTGCCTCCAAAAAGGGGGGGGGCGGCCCAGAAACGGAGCCAGGGGAACCCACAATGGCTCTGATCTCCAGTTGCAAATTTTTTCTTTCAGATTCCCAAGACTCTCCACAGAATTCTGCCCAAATCTCCTCGCTAGCGATGTCCAA
This sequence comes from Ambystoma mexicanum, assembly GCF_040938575.1. Taxonomy (NCBI): domain Eukaryota; kingdom Metazoa; phylum Chordata; class Amphibia; order Caudata; family Ambystomatidae; genus Ambystoma; species Ambystoma mexicanum. The sequence goes on from NC_090921.1 coordinate 1,439,335,965, forward strand.
AACCAGAAAATTAGCCCACCAGTTGTCCAAAAATGTACATTATCTGTGCCCCCTTGAGGAGAAGGAGGGAAGATATTATGCCCCGGTACAAGTACAGGGGCAGGGTACAATCTCAGCACTGGTGGACACTGGATCTCAAGCTACCCTTCTGTCCAGAAGGGCCTTTGACGAACTGAATGCAGGAAGGGGAGAGAATTACCAAATTCCTCTCACCTCTCTTCCTGGACAACTGCAGAACTTTGACGGGAAGGAAATTCCCGTCGAGGGGACGGCAGACTTGGACATTAAGATCGGGCGACATAAGTTGAAACACCCGGTCATAGTTGTGACCCCAGAGGGCACCCCTTGTTTACTAGGGAATGACCTCCTGAGAAGGTTGTCACCCCTAATAGATTGCGTAAACAAGGTCCTCTGGACTCAGACTAGCCGACCCATAAAATTAAAACAGAGTGTCAACCATGTTAGTTTAAACGGCACATGCCACATGGTTGAACAAAAATCTGACCAAGTAGAATTTCACTTCCAGAACAACCAAATTCCAGACGTGACGGTAATAGCAGTAGGACAACAGACTGGTGATGGGGGGTCCTCTCTATTTCTGAAAATCAACCTTCCTTCCAGTCTAAAGTGGTATTCCACGCTGGAAGGAAACACTCTGAAATTCTATACTAATCCACAATCAGAAACCCCCACTCCTATAGTCCAGAAAGATGTGAAATCAGCTCAAAGCCTGGCTGATATTCAGCAAATTGGAGAGCAGTTGTTCATCCCTGTTCAGTTAAATGATGGGAAGGACTCTGTTCTCGCTCGAGTGTGTGTGAACAACGGTAAGAGCTTCATCAGCGAAGCCATGTTCCGCCAACTCCCAAAAGATCCAGCCATTCCCACCTTCAAACTGATAGACAAATGGGAAATGGACCTGGAAGCACCTGACTCCAAACATCTCCTGCCAAGCAGGTGTATGCTCAAAATCTCCATTGGCAACAAGAGCATAGTCCATAATTGTTGGGTCGTGCGAGACGTCACTGCCGCCTTTTACTTAGGCAGTGACATTCTCAATCGCTTTGCCATTAGTTTGGACCTAATAAACTTCAAAGCTTGGTCCCGATTAGCGGATAATCCCATGGGCTTTGATGATCCAGAAAAAGCATTTAGGTCAGCTCAATTGCTACCTTATGCAGTTGAAATTCAGGTTAAAGAGGAAGTCACCATCCCAGAAAGGACCCGACAATTCTCCCTGGAAGTGAAAGTTAAAAGGGGACAAGAGTTGAAAAACCCTGATGCTTACATACATCTAAATGCTTCTCTCCAACAGCAAGGGTTGGGGGTAAACCCGACTCCATTAGTCAACATAGAACATGACCCCATTCTAATAGAGGTGGATAACAGCGACTTAAAGAGTATTACTCTAGCCGCAGGCACCATTATTGGAATGGCGGTTGATGACCGACATTTCTCCATTGATCTTGTAAATGAACAGTTAGGACCCATCCCCAAGGACTGTTTTGACAGTGACAGTGATGACAACGCAACACCAGACAGGATTTTTACCCGGCATGGGGGGAACTTCCTGGTGTACACTTCCTGCCCCTATGGTAAGGAAGATGTGACCTGTGACTTCAGGAGGGATGAGGTGATTTTCCAGGTCCATGAGGGCTGCCTTTCCCACCTGAAGCCTCCGGTCCAAATCAGCACTCTGACCAGGGACTTCTCCACCCAGCTGGAGGAGGCCGCGGAGATAGCCAAACCAGAAGTCTTTCCAGGCTTCAGGCAGATGGTGGAAGAGAGAGTCAACCTAGCTGATGCCTGTGTGACTCTGGAACAAAAGCAAAAGTTGAAACAAGTTTTCTTGGATTTCCAAGATCTCTTTGCGGTAGACTCATATGACTGTGGTCGCACCGACATCCACACCACAACAATCCCCACGGACCCTGGCATGACTCCAGTGTTTGTGAAGCAATATCGCTTGCCTCTCGCATCAATGGAGTCCCTTACTGAAATAATTAAGAACCTTGAGTCCCGGGGAATAATCCGTCCAGTCCACAGCACCTTCAATAATCCGGTGCTGGGAATATTGAAGCCAAACGGCCAGTGGAGACTCTGCGCTGACCTCAGGGAGCTCAACAAACGGGTCCACACTTCCCGATGGCCTCTTCCCTACATTGACCAAGGGCTGGCCCAGATTCAGGGGTCACAGGTATTCACTGCAATAGACCTGACCAATGGATACTGGACCGTGCCTGTCAGTAGGGAGGACCAATACAAGCTGGCTTTTACCTTTGGGGGCCAGCAGTACACATGGACCCGGACTCCCTTCGGATACCTTAACTCCGGTAATGAGTTCAATATTTTCCTACATAAGGCCATGCCCGACCTGGGTACGAGGGGTAACCTGGCTTATGTAGATGATGTCCTCATCAAAAGTTCATCTGTGGAAGAACACATAGCAGAGATCCGTTATGTTCTGACACAGTTGAGGGCCGCCGGAGCAAAACTTTCCTTTCAGAAAGCACAGTGGTGTAGAACCCGTGTTAATTTCTTGGGGCATGAGATTACTCCTCAGGGTCTCTGTCCCCAGGAAAAGAAAGTGGAAGCACTTCAGAAACTGAAAGACCCCACAACTCTGCGGGAACTAAGGAGCCTCCTTGGACTGACTAATTACAGCAGAAAGTTCATTGAGGGCTACGCAGAGATCACCAGACCCCTGATTCATCTCCTGAAGGGGGGGGTCAAGTGGGAATGGGGTCCAGAACAAGCCGAGGCAGTAAAACAACTCAAAAGAAGCCTCTCACAAGCACCTTGCCTAGCTTACCCTGTCAGAAACAAGGAGTTCTTCCTGGAGACGGGGTTCTCTAATACGTGCTTGACGGCAGTATTATATCAAAAGCATGACAAGGTCAATAAAGTTATCTCCTATGCAAGCAAAACTTTATCCTCTGTGGAGGAAAAATTCAACGATTGTGAGAAGGCACTCCTGGCAACGGTGTGGGCATTGAAGAATTACCGCCCGTTTATCCAGGGGGAACACATCATAGTGGAGACTCCACACCAGCCTCTGCAATATCTCCAAAGTGACAGAATCCGGGCCGGAAATGTGAGTAATTCCCGAATTACCTCCTGGATTCTGTCAATGCAAGGCTTTCCTGTGGAGGTCCGATATGGCCAAAACAAGAAGAGTCCCCTCGCGCAAGGTCTGGCTGACTTGCATGATTGTGCCAGAGAAAACTGTCTCGAGGACGAAAGTCTAAAAATAAAGGACAACATGGAGGCATACCTTAATTCCCCCCACAAAGTCTTTGAAGAAGACAAGTGTGAGGGAATGCCCACTGTGTATGTGGATGGATGCTCTTACCATGTCGACAACAACGGGGAGAAAGAACTGGTGGCCGGCGTAGGGAATGCATGGGTGAATGAGTCCCCAGAACCCTCCGCTGGATACAAAATTGGTCCCCGAAGTAGTCAGGTGGCAGAATTGATGGCTGTGCATCAGGCCATCCTCACTGCTGTCCAGCATCAACTCCACGAACTGGTCATAATCACAGATTCGGATTATGTACGGAACGGGTTTGTGGAGCACCTGGTTAATTGGAAGACCAGAGGCATGGTATGTGCTAACAACAAACCCTTGAAACATGGGAAGTTGATCCAAAACATTGATGATCTGGTCACCTCGAATGGGATGACCATCTATTGGAAGAAGATCAAGGGTCATTCCAAAGTAGAGGGACCAGACAAAACTGGAAATGACTTAGCTGATCAGCTGGCCAAAACCGGGGCCATCCAAGGGGATCTAATTGAGATTGAGTCCCTGTTGGGGGAAATCCAGGTCACTGCCATCACTAGGTCCCAGACAAATGCTCACAACGACCTCTCAATTGCACAATGGAGTAAGGAGACCCCTGATGCTGATTTGATTACTGCTCAGAAGGGGGATCCAATAATTGGTAAATTTTACCAGCACCTTGAGGACCCTGAGAACTTTCCCCTGACGGATACCGATTACATTGGGAAAGAGGACCTAAGAGTGTTGATGAAATGTCCCAAAATGTTCCGGATCCAAGACGGTTTGTTGGTAAGGAAATCCAAAGCTGGCCACGATCAGTGGGTGGTTCCTACCTCATTCCGAAGCCTGATGTTAAGTCACGCCCATGATGCGGCCACTGCCGGTCATAGGGGGTTTCACACAACATTGGAAATCTTAAGAGAGGTTGCATACTGGCCACACATGGGGCAGGACCTCGACCAGTACCTGAAGGGTTGCCTTGTGTGTGCACAATTTCAGCCATCATCCCTCACACACCGGGCGCCTTTACAAAAGAGGGGAATGACACTGCCATGGTCAGATTTACAAATCGACTTTGTAGGCCCTGTGATTCGCTCGGCTAGGGGGAATAAGTACATGTTGACCGTGACATGCTTGTTTACCAAGTGGGTGGAATGTCTCCCAGCCCCAAATTGCAAGGCAGAAACTGCAGCGGCCTTGATGATTAACCACATCTTTTCCCGTTTTGGTCTACCTCAAAGGATTGAGTCAGACAGAGGTAGCCACTTCACCAGTGAAGTAATGACAAAGATGTGGGAGATACTGGGGGTCAAGAGAAAGCTGCATATTGCTTATAGACCAGCTTCTTCTGGGGCAGTAGAGAGATATAACCGGACAATTGTGAGCATATTAAAGAAGTTTGTGGCAGATTCTGGGCCAAGTTGGGATATCCGATTACCTCTGGTCCTAATGGCCATCAGATCTACCCCTTCATCTGCAACCAAAATGTCACCATTTGAGTTGATGACTGGGCGCAAGATGGTGCTTCCGCAGCATTTGCTCTACAGGACCCAAGAGCAGACACTGATAAATGCCTCCACTACTCATGAGTATGTAGAGAATTTAAGGAAACACCTCCAACATGCTTTTGCTTATGCTCAGCGGAATCTAGAAAGATCGACTGATAGCATGAAGACCCATTATGACCTGAAAACTTCCAGGAAGGAATATCAGGTGGGAGACCGGGTCTATCTATACAACTTCCAAAGGAACCAGGCCAAGCAGCGCAAATTTTTGCCTACATGGAAGGGACCCTTTGAGATCGTCGATAAGATCTCCCCTGTGGCCTACAAGATCCGCATCCCCAAAGGTGGTTCGGCAGAGGGGGAAGACAAGTGGGTCCACATAAACCAGTTGAAATGTTGCCATCCCAGGCACACTCTGCAACAACTGGAGGAATCCTCTGGAATCCTAGCGGGTACTGTATCAGACTAATTCAGTTCCAATCATAAAACCTACCACATCTAGTCTCTAAAATATTGTGATTTACATGAAACTGTCTCTAGTGATGCTGTTTTTTTTTTTTTCAAAATAAGAATGTAATATTTCGTTACGATGAAATGCATATGCTGCCCCACTATCTCAACAGTGGTGGAAAAAAAAATCGTCTATGAGTAGATATTGCCGCTCTTCCTTTATCATCCTAGGAGAGATGAAACCATGAAGGATGACCAAGAAGGACGATCCGGAGACCGGGAGCAAAGACACAACGGGCCCGGGGTACCGCCCAATCTTCCCATCAGGACCGGCGAGGAGAACTGATCGATCTGACCGGATGGAGAAGAAGATGCTGAACTGTGCCATCTACAGAAGAGGAAGAAGATTATGCGGACAGACCGGTGCGTGGGTCAAAACCCTTGGGCACGCGACTCCCCATCGACCCAAACTCAAAGTGCAGTCACGTGGGGGGGCTTGTAGGGTGTCCTGACCCACGTTTAAGCTACCCTGCTACAACATTTGGTGCTGTGGGCTTAGGAAATTCAAGATGGCGGAAAACCCACATGTGCGCCGAAATCCAGGAAAGCTGCGCAGTTGTGCGCACACCAAAATGGTTACCTAACTTGCCACCCACCAGGGTAAAGAAAGGTCTTTGTTAACAAAATCCACTTTTACTGATGTCAAAAAGTTGCTGAAATCGTGACTCATTGGACCACTTTAAAGATTCAACCCTTTTTGTGGGGTTCCACATAACCATCTTACTGTAAGGAGCCCCATCAAAACAATGTTAAGCAAGGATTTACTACCATGTAAGAACCATTCCTGTTTAGAATGCATTAATCCAAGAAAATCCCAAAAATGGGTGCAGTACCAGTACTCACCACTATCTAAAAGCCGGCGTTTTAAAACCCACTGTGTGTTTTTCTGAAGGCAAGCAAAATGCCTATTTCAAACCTTGCAACATGTGCAAAATATTCACTGAACACCAGCAGACATTTGGCAGAATGGAGTTTTGTGTGCCTACAAAATCTGGGAAATGAAGAGCCCAAAAACAATGCTTATAACAAAAATGCTATGGAGTCAGCAGCTTAAGCCTAACTGCAACTGGATTTAAAACCACCAAAATCGAAAATGTTAAATTAAATGAGTGACCTATGTTTGGTGTCACATGCCTTTGTAACTGTTGAAATGTCATAGTTTTGCACTTAGAATCAGCATTCTAGCTGCATGTGTAAAATTACAAGTTATTTTAAAAGCAACAAAAAGTTAGCTGAAGGTCTGGCTTAAGGAACTTGATTTTGCCTAGCAACGGATCCCATCAGGAGTGAAACTTGAGTCACAACTATGTTCCCAGGCCAATGTTCCTTTTGCTGCCCACACTAAGGATATGCCATCTATCTGATAATTGAATTTCCTGTGCTCTGCCAGAGAGTGAACAAAGCCCTCTCCACTCAGGCAAAGGTTTTTATTACAGACGTCGTAAAAAGTGGCTTCCTCCTGGAGAAGCTGGGAGGGGCACTGCCTGTGAGAAGCAAGCTGGCTTGGCAGAAACTGGAAAGACTGGTTTCTGTACCATGTGACCTGAAAAAACCACACCCCTTTGGAGCCAGAACATAACTTTAAAAAGATGAATAACTCATAGAGCGGACATGTGAAAATTTTATAAATGATACCATAATTCTTGTGATTTTTCTGCCCACAGTTTAAGACGTGGTAGGAACCGGTGGTATGTTCAGGGGGGTTTTAGCGGAAAAGTGGATATTACTCTAAATGTGTGCATGTTAAAAATCTGAAACTTCATCAGTTAATGTCCCTACCCCCTGCACACATGTATGTAAAGTTGGGTCCATGTCGGAAATTGAAAAAGCAGTTAAAAAGTCAATTATGTACACTCTTTGAATGCAAGCTCCGAGAATGAGCAGATTTGGACATAGACATGGCTAAATTCAGCCACACCATGTATATGTAATTTCAAACAACTGTGTAACTCTGAAGTATGGATTTTGATCATATATATATTTGGGTGCACAGATGATAAGGGAGGTTGTTTCAAGAGATCATAAAATGACATCAATCTGATTCACAGTTCAGTTTGCCAATCAAGCGGAGGAATGGAAGCCTGACCAATGACGAATGAGAGGGGCAAGTCTAGTGATGCAACACACACACCCATTCTCAAGAAACAGATAAAAGCAGAGAGTCAGGACACATAGAGACATTCAATTTCATCTGCCGCTGGAAGCCCTGCCGGAAAAATCCGTACTTACCTCCATCAAACTCCAGAAAGCCAAACTAGAGACTTCAATCTATCCAGAGCAGAGACCAGACCAGAGAGAAAGCAGTGCTGTGCCTAGCAGAGACCAGACCAGAGAGAAAGCAGTGCTGTGCCTAGCAGAGACCAGACCAGAGAGAAAGCAGTGCTGTGCCTAGCCGAGACCAAACCAGGCGCTGTGAGCAGAATCCGGAAAGACCTGACCAGACTGAAGATCGTGACCAAGTCGCTTTCCTGTTCAAAATCTCTTGTGAGTACTTAGCAAAACTCAGAACACATCTCTTAGTTTAAATTCATCTAATTCAATCTATTTAACCTAAGTAGAACTGCCTCCTATCTGTCACCTGTCATTTCTAGTAAAATTTGTCATTTTGAAAAAGTGTGCGTTTAAAATTTACAAAACCAAAAACGACCTTTACTAAATTACTCATATCTCCGCAACCGTTTGGGCTAGAGACTTGCAATAACTTTCATTTGGAAGCTGAGATCCCAGGCTTTCCTAGGACCCCAAAACGGTAGAGATAGTCCTTGCGGTTCCTTTGTAATAGCGCTCGGCGCATCCGCGAATTTTGCCGCGATTTGCAATTTCTTCACATGTAAAAAAACTGCTGCTGCCTGATTTCATTTGCCAGAAATTCGTTTAACCTGCTAACTATCCCTGCATCATTGCTAGTGTGAGCCTGGACTAATATTAACTAGATACCACTCATCCTGAACCTCTAAAAGGGAATTAAGAGCGTTTCCAGCATATTTCTCATTCATTGCTAGCACCTATCAAAGCATTTGCCTGTGTTTTCAAACTTCTGTTTAAGCTTGCTGGATTGAACTGAATTACAGTTGATTGCATTTCTGAGAACTGTGTGTTTTCCTTCCATTTCCTTGCCTTGCATCAAGGGGGGGAGGGGAGTAGCCAGAGAAAAGTGATTACATTGTTTGGTTGAAATCATATTGCGTATTTTCTGTACTGCATTCATTGAATATTGCATCCACCTGAGCCTACATAAAGCATCCTCTACCACATTATACTTTTGTTCCTATTTACCAGTGTGCTACCTTATCCATTTCATGTCAACTCATTAGTGATTAAAGAAGTGTGCTAGTGCCAGATTCTCCGTTGTTAATATTTACCATATCAGATTAAGTGTGATATTCAATTATTAATTTATTAAAAAGTGTGATATATATTTTAATTTATCAAATAAACCTTTTAAACTTGCAAAACAGAATTACTTCTTGGCTCAGTGGGGTCAGGGGGATTCCAAGAGAGGGGTGTTATACAAGGGTAGTCATCCAGAACGCATGAACTGGACCTAAAGATATATCAATAAGGGTTTTCATTCAGTATTCTAGACTAGGCGTTAACTTGGCTGTAGTGCTGAATTGAATCCTCTTACAAAGTGGGGGCTCGAGCCGAGACGTTGGGTTAGATTTACCAGTTGTGCAGCTTAATACAGTGTGCTAACTGACGGGATACATACACCCGGTCGGATCACCACGCTGCATTACGCTGTGAAGCATTCCTCAAAAGGGACACTCCAAGAAAAGTTCTGTTCTGCAAAAATAAAATACTAACTTCTGTAAGTCAGGACAGAGACCAATCTCTAGAATGACGACCTTAGTAGACATGAAAATAGCCAGAGAGCACCTCTTGCATAAGCTATTTGTGAGAGGTGAATGGACCGAAAAGGGCCAGGATGTGTGGTTGCAGGCCATCACACAACAGGTCACTGAAACAGGGTCAGATATATATAGAGATCAGGGTCCCTTACATGTGGCCCTGAGTGAACTATATATGGCTCCTAAAGCCAAAGAGGAACACAATAAGATCGCCAGGATAGCAGCATACCTGTACCTATATATGGGAGACATGCAGGATAGATGTGCTGAAAGCCAAAATCTGGCAAATAGGCAACAGATGGCATTACAGAAGGTCCAATCTGATCTGGACTCTTCTGAGCAGAGGCTGCAGAGGAGCCAGGAGTCAGAAAATGACAGCAGACTGTACATTACTAAAATAAAGGAGGATATGGATGTGCTGCAAAAGGAAAAGTCAGAACAGGATACTAGATTTCTGGCCCTGCAGAAGGAGCACCAAGACAGTTTGGACTCCTTACTGCAGAGCCAGAAAAAGCTGGAGCAACAGATCAATTTCAACAGGGCATGCACAGAGCAGGTAGCCACCCTGCAAATCCAACTAGACAGAGAGAAAGAGGAGAGCAATAAACTGATCCTGAAAGACCTGGATACCCAGGCAGAGTTTGATCAGGAGCGCCAGAAAGCTGGTGCCTTCCAAAGGCAAAGGGACGACCTGGCGGCACAAATGCAGGCTCTTAGTCAGGAAAGAGACGCCTTAGGCCAGGAAGTCTGCCATTTAAAAAGGAAAATGGAAGAAAATCACCTGGCCCACCAGGGACTGGGTGACCTCCAAAAAGAAAACCAGAACTTGCTAGAGCACACCAGGAGGGTGGAGGATGCTCTAGCAAGAAAGGAGCAGGCCAATAGGGACACAGCTCAGGAGGTAACCCTCCTGCAGCAAAGACTGGCCCAGTTCTCCAGGACCAACCAGGAAGCACAGAGGGAAAATGAGGCCCTCTGTCAACACAATGATAGGCTCCAACAGCAGGTAGCGATGCAGGAGAGACTGATAGAGTCGAGTAAGGCCTTAACTGAGGAACTAAAGGCACAAATGCAGGCTCTTGCATTGCAACAGGGAGCAGGGGCGGATAGAGATGAGGTTCGCTGGGAAATGGAAACTCCGGAGCATAACCTCAGGAGCCCTAGTACCAGAGGCCCTCATACCTCTCAGTCCCTGGACTCTGCCACCCCCATGTCCCCTGGCGCACATGAGCACAGGGCCACAGGGATGGCAGATTACTATCCAGCCAGAAGCATGGGGCTCATAGGCCAGTACCATCCAGGAATGGAGGGGTGGGCATCCGGGTATGGGCACCCAAGTACAATACAGTTCAGTGGGGAACCCCAGGAGAGTAGGCCCATTAAGGGCATCCTGAAAACCTCTGCCCAGTTAGGTCAGTGGAGGGGGTACCCATCAAATCCTGACAGCAAGGAGGAATCTGAAGACTCCTCTGAACTGCGCAGGACACAGGAGACCAGGTCCCCACATTCTGCCAGCCATTCCCAGGCTCGCAGAATCCGGGAAAACCTGGAAGAACAGACGGGAACCTCTGGGAGCAGTGCCTCTGAGTCCGACGAAGAATGGACAAGGGTTACCCGAACCAAAAAGGCCAATAAGGCAAAAAGGGCCTTGCTCAAGGACCCCTTAAAGCAGATTAAGGCGATCAGGAGCGTCATCACGCCTTACCATAAGAACGCTAAGTATTCTGTTTGGGAGCACTTAGAGTTGTTTGAACAAATGATGGAGACTTTGCATTTGAAGGACAGCCAAAGCTGCATTCAATATGTAAAGTGGACCTTCTCCCCGGAATACTCCAGTTTCTTTGCGGGGCTGGAGGACCAAAATCATTTAAGATGGTCCACCTATAAGGCGGCCATCCTGAAACATTTTTCTGTTCACAGAAATCCTCAAGAGGCTCGCAAGGCAGCCTACAATTTGCAATGTGGGGAGGATCAGGCCCCACAAGAATTTGTGCAGGAGTTAAAGCGGGCTTTTGCACAGACCACAAGAAGGGTGCGCACGGATAGCCGTGAATTTATAAACACGTTTTTCCATGCCTTGCCCAAATATATCATGACCCAGCTCGTGAGGGATTTTCACGAGAAAAGATCTTTAGACTGGGTCATTGAACAGGCTACCCGCATCTATGAGGTGCAGAAGCCCATAGAAAATAAAAGCAATGCCCAGAAAAACCCCAAAGCCAACAGCACCCCTGCTGCTGCCAAGGTGGCAGAGGTAAAGGTCACCCCCGTTTTGGATTTGGAGATGGGGGGGCCTAAAAACCTACCTGCACCTAATAATGCTAGGCCCAGAAGGTCTTCGGGCCAGTCGCAGACAGGGAGCCAGGGAGGCAGCCCCACAAATGGGGTCCCTCGCTCTCCTGACTATGTAAATCCTCGCTACAAAGGTAACAGACCCATCCTGGGTTATGTGTGGACTCCTCCAGCCCAAGGGGGGGGATCCAGCCAAGCACCTAACCCAGGGAACTTCCCTCCAAACTTCCCACAGGAGGGCAGAAATTTACCAAACCCTGGGCAGAACTTTTTCCCCAGATATCCACCCGACTTCCAACCCCAAAATCATCCATCCTTCTTTCCTCAATTCCCTGAGCCCAGACCACTGAATCCGGGAGAGGGGAGGCCAAGGGTGGAGGGGTACCAAAATCTTCCCAACCAGGGGTACTACCAGAGGAGGGACAGCTACCCTTCCCGGGATCAGCCCAGGGGAGAAAACAGGGCCCCGTATCAGCCTGAGCGGGTTTCCCAGTTAGAGCGCCAGGTTCAAAACATGGCGCGGGATATGGGTCATATACTGAGGGCACAGCAGAACCCTCAGATCAGCATGCCGGCGCAGAACGCACCCAACTCTGGACCTGGTGCTCCAGAACAATGACGGGGGCAGCACCCCGATAAATCACCGGTTCCCAGGGAGGAGGCACAAAGGGAAGGGGGGTGTAAAGCCTTGGAGGAAGCTTCCTTCCTCACTTGTAAACAGCCCCTGGAAACCCAGGAACCGGAAACAAAATCTCTTGCCCCTGAAAGTCTGCCTCCTAAGGAGCAGAGGGGGGGTAGGAGAAACAAAAGACCCAAACAGACTCAGTTTGAGGAGGAGGTACGGATCTTCCAATTTGAGGGAGAGGGATCCTCAGAGGATCCTGGGAAAAGGATCTTCTCCTTCAGAGAGGGGGGAACTCCTCCCAAAGAAAAATGGGTCCCTAGGGATGCAAATCCAGACTGGGGAGATGTGGAGACTGAGCTACCGCCGCCCACCATCTCATCCCAGAACCAACAGCAAGAAAATCCCCTGGTTCAAACCCATCCTGGCGACTGCCTCCAAAAAGGGGGGGGGCGGCCCAGAAACGAGCCAGGGGAACCCACAATGGCTCTGATCTCCAGTTGCAAATTTTTTCTTTCAGATTCCCAAGACTCTCCACAGAATTCTGCCCAAATCTCCTCGCTAGCGATGTCCAAAACCAGAAAATTAGCCCACCAGTTGTCCAAAAATGTACATTATCTGTGCCCCCTTGAGGAGAAGGAGGGAAGATATTATGCCCCGGTACAAGTACAGGGGCAGGGTACAATCTCAGCACTGGTGGACACTGGATCTCAAGCTACCCTTCTGTCCAGAAGGGCCTTTGACGAACTGAATGCAGGAAGGGGAGAGAATTACCAAATTCCTCTCACCTCTCTTCCTGGACAACTGCAGAACTTTGACGGGAAGGAAATTCCCGTCGAGGGGACGGCAGACTTGGACATTAAGATCGGGCGACATAAGTTGAAACACCCGGTCATAGTTGTGACCCCAGAGGGCACCCCTTGTTTACTAGGGAATGACCTCCTGAGAAGGTTGTCACCCCTAATAGATTGCGTAAACAAGGTCCTCTGGACTCAGACTAGCCGACCCATAAAATTAAAACAGAGTGTCAACCATGTTAGTTTAAACGGCACATGCCACATGGTTGAACAAAAATCTGACCAAGTAGAATTTCACTTCCAGAACAACCAAATTCCAGACGTGACGGTAATAGCAGTAGGACAACAGACTGGTGATGGGGGGTCCTCTCTATTTCTGAAAATCAACCTTCCTTCCAGTCTAAAGTGGTATTCCACGCTGGAAGGAAACACTCTGAAATTCTATACTAATCCACAATCAGAAACCCCCACTCCTATAGTCCAGAAAGATGTGAAATCAGCTCAAAGCCTGGCTGATATTCAGCAAATTGGAGAGCAGTTGTTCATCCCTGTTCAGTTAAATGATGGGAAGGACTCTGTTCTCGCTCGAGTGTGTGTGAACAACGGTAAGAGCTTCATCAGCGAAGCCATGTTCCGCCAACTCCCAAAAGATCCAGCCATTCCCACCTTCAAACTGATAGACAAATGGGAAATGGACCTGGAAGCACCTGACTCCAAACATCTCCTGCCAAGCAGGTGTATGCTCAAAATCTCCATTGGCAACAAGAGCATAGTCCATAATTGTTGGGTCGTGCGAGACGTCACTGCCGCCTTTTACTTAGGCAGTGACATTCTCAATCGCTTTGCCATTAGTTTGGACCTAATAAACTTCAAAGCTTGGTCCCGATTAGCGGATAATCCCATGGGCTTTGATGATCCAGAAAAAGCATTTAGGTCAGCTCAATTGCTACCTTATGCAGTTGAAATTCAGGTTAAAGAGGAAGTCACCATCCCAGAAAGGACCCGACAATTCTCCCTGGAAGTGAAAGTTAAAAGGGGACAAGAGTTGAAAAACCCTGATGCTTACATACATCTAAATGCTTCTCTCCAACAGCAAGGGTTGGGGGTAAACCCGACTCCATTAGTCAACATAGAACATGACCCCATTCTAATAGAGGTGGATAACAGCGACTTAAAGAGTATTACTCTAGCCGCAGGCACCATTATTGGAATGGCGGTTGATGACCGACATTTCTCCATTGATCTTGTAAATGAACTGTTAGGACCCATCCCCAAGGACTGTTTTGACAGTGACAGTGATGACAACGCAACACCAGACAGGATTTTTACCCGGCATGGGGGGAACTTCCTGGTGTACACTTCCTGCCCCTATGGTAAGGAAGATGTGACCTGTGACTTCAGGAGGGATGAGGTGATTTTCCAGGTCCATGAGGGCTGCCTTTCCCACCTGAAGCCTCCGGTCCAAATCAGCACTCTGACCAGGGACTTCTCCACCCAGCTGGAGGAGGCCGCGGAGATAGCCAAACCAGAAGTCTTTCCAGGCTTCAGGCAGATGGTGGAAGAGAGAGTCAACCTAGCTGATGCCTGTGTGACTCTGGAACAAAAGCAAAAGTTGAAACAAGTTTTCTTGGATTTCCAAGATCTCTTTGCGGTAGACTCATATGACTGTGGTCGCACCGACATCCACACCACAACAATCCCCACGGACCCTGGCATGACTCCAGTGTTTGTGAAGCAATATCGCTTGCCTCTCGCATCAATGGAGTCCCTTACTGAAATAATTAAGAACCTTGAGTCCCGGGGAATAATCCGTCCAGTCCACAGCACCTTCAATAATCCGGTGCTGGGAATATTGAAGCCAAACGGCCAGTGGAGACTCTGCGCTGACCTCAGGGAGCTCAACAAACGGGTCCACACTTCCCGATGGCCTCTTCCCTACATTGACCAAGGGCTGGCCCAGATTCAGGGGTCACAGGTATTCACTGCAATAGACCTGACCAATGGATACTGGACCGTGCCTGTCAGTAGGGAGGACCAATACAAGCTGGCTTTTACCTTTGGGGGCCAGCAGTACACATGGACCCGGACTCCCTTCGGATACCTTAACTCCGGTAATGAGTTCAATATTTTCCTACATAAGGCCATGCCCGACCTGGGTACGAGGGGTAACCTGGCTTATGTAGATGATGTCCTCATCAAAAGTTCATCTGTGGAGGAACACATAGCAGAGATCCGTTATGTTCTGACACAGTTGAGGGCCGCCGGAGCAAAACTTTCCTTTCAGAAAGCACAGTGGTGTAGAACCCGTGTTAATTTCTTGGGGCATGAGATTACTCCTCAGGGTCTCTGTCCCCAGGAAAAGAAAGTGGAAGCACTTCAGAAACTGAAAGACCCCACAACTCTGCGGGAACTAAGGAGCCTCCTTGGACTGACTAATTACAGCAGAAAGTTCATTGAGGGCTACGCAGAGATCACCAGACCCCTGATTCATCTCCTGAAGGGGGGGGTCAAGTGGGAATGGGGTCCAGAACAAGCCGAGGCAGTAAAACAACTCAAAAGAAGCCTCTCACAAGCACCTTGCCTAGCTTACCCTGTCAGAAACAAGGAGTTCTTCCTGGAGACGGGGTTCTCTAATACGTGCTTGACGGCAGTATTATATCAAAAGCATGACAAGGTCAATAAAGTTATCTCCTATGCAAGCAAAACTTTATCCTCTGTGGAGGAAAAATTCAACGATTGTGAGAAGGCACTCCTGGCAACGGTGTGGGCATTGAAGAATTACCGCCCGTTTATCCAGGGGGAACACATCATAGTGGAGACTCCACACCAGCCTCTGCAATATCTCCAAAGTGACAGAATCCGGGCCGGAAATGTGAGTAATTCCCGAATTACCTCCTGGATTCTGTCAATGCAAGGCTTTCCTGTGGAGGTCCGATATGGCCAAAACAAGAAGAGTCCCCTCGCGCAAGGTCTGGCTGACTTGCATGATTGTGCCAGAGAAAACTGTCTCGAGGACGAAAGTCTAAAAATAAAGGACAACATGGAGGCATACCTTAATTCCCCCCACAAAGTCTTTGAAGAAGACAAGTGTGAGGGAATGCCCACTGTGTATGTGGATGGATGCTCTTACCATGTCGACAACAACGGGGAGAAAGAACTGGTGGCCGGCGTAGGGAATGCATGGGTGAATGAGTCCCCAGAACCCTCCGCTGGATACAAAATTGGTCCCCGAAGTAGTCAGGTGGCAGAATTGATGGCTGTGCATCAGGCCATCCTCACTGCTGTCCAGCATCAACTCCACGAACTGGTCATAATCACAGATTCGGATTATGTACGGAACGGGTTCGTGGAGCACCTGGTTAATTGGAAGACCAGAGGCATGGTATGTGCTAACAACAAACCCTTGAAACATGGGAAGTTGATCCAAAACATTGATGATCTGGTCACCTCGAATGGGATGACCATCTATTGGAAGAAGATCAAGGGTCATTCCAAAGTAGAGGGACCAGACAAAACTGGAAATGACTTAGCTGATCAGCTGGCCAAAACCGGGGCCATCCAAGGGGATCTAATTGAGATTGAGTCCCTGTTGGGGGAAATCCAGGTCACTGCCATCACTAGGTCCCAGACAAATGCTCACAACGACCTCTCAATTGCACAATGGAGTAAGGAGACCCCTGATGCTGATTTGATTACTGCTCAGAAGGGGGATCCAATAATTGGTAAATTTTACCAGCACCTTGAGGACCCTGAGAACTTTCCCCTGACGGATACCGATTACATTGGGAAAGAGGACCTAAGAGTGTTGATGAAATGTCCCAAAATGTTCCGGATCCAAGACGGTTTGTTGGTAAGGAAATCCAAAGCTGGCCACGATCAGTGGCTGGTTCCTACCTCATTCCGAAGCCTGATGTTAAGTCACGCCCATGATGCGGCCACTGCCGGTCATAGGGGGTTTCACACAACATTGGAAATCTTAAGAGAGGTTGCATACTGGCCACACATGGGGCAGGACCTCGACCAGTACCTGAAGGGTTGCCTTGTGTGTGCACAATTTCAGCCATCATCCCTCACACACCGGGCGCCTTTACAAAAGAGGGGAATGACACTGCCATGGTCAGATTTACAAATCGACTTTGTAGGCCCTGTGATTCGCTCGGCTAGGGGGAATAAGTACATGTTGACCGTGACATGCTTGTTTACCAAGTGGGTGGAATGTCTCCCAGCCCCAAATTGCAAGGCAGAAACTGCAGCGGCCTTGATGATTAACCACATCTTTTCCCGTTTTGGTCTACCTCAAAGGATTGAGTCAGACAGAGGTAGCCACTTCACCAGTGAAGTAATGACAAAGATGTGGGAGATACTGGGGGTCAAGAGAAAGCTGCATATTGCTTATAGACCAGCTTCTTCTGGGGCAGTAGAGAGATATAACCGGACAATTGTGAGCATATTAAAGAAGTTTGTGGCAGATTCTGGGCCAAGTTGGGATATCCGATTACCTCTGGTCCTAATGGCCATCAGATCTACCCCTTCATCTGCAACCAAAATGTCACCATTTGAGTTGATGACTGGGCGCAAGATGGTGCTTCCGCAGCATTTGCTCTACAGGACCCAAGAGCAGACACTGATAAATGCCTCCACTACTCATGAGTATGTAGAGAATTTAAGGAAACACCTCCAACATGCTTTTGCTTATGCTCAGCGGAATCTAGAAAGATCGACTGATAGCATGAAGACCCATTATGACCTGAAAACTTCCAGGAAGGAATATCAGGTGGGAGACCGGGTCTATCTATACAACTTCCAAAGGAACCAGGCCAAGCAGCGCAAATTTTTGCCTACATGGAAGGGACCCTTTGAGATCGTCGATAAGATCTCCCCTGTGGCCTACAAGATCCGCATCCCCAAAGGTGGTTCGGCAGAGGGGGAAGACAAGTGGGTCCACATAAACCAGTTGAAATGTTGCCATCCCAGGCACACTCTGCAACAACTGGAGGAATCCTCTGGAATCCTAGCGGGTACTGTATCAGACTAATTCAGTTCCAATCATAAAACCTACCACATCTAGTCTCTAAAATATTGTCATTTACATGAAACTGTCTCTAGTGATGCTGTTTTTTTTTTTTTCAAAATAAGAATGTAATATTTCGTTACGATGAAATGCATATGCTGCCCCACTATCTCAACAGTGGTGGAAAAAAAAATCGTCTATGAGTAGATATTGCCGCTCTTCCTTTATCATCCTAGGAGAGATGAAACCATGAAGGATGACCAAGAAGGACGATCCGGAGACCGGGAGCAAAGACACAACGGGCCCGGGGTACCGCCCAATCTTCCCATCAGGACCGGCGAGGAGAACTGATCGATCTGACCGGATGGAGAAGAAGATGCTGAACTGTGCCATCTACAGAAGAGGAAGAAGATTATGCGGACAGACCGGTGCGTGGGTCAAAACCCTTGGGCACGCGACTCCCCATCGACCCAAACTCAAAGTGCAGTCACGTGGGGGGGCTTGTAGGGTGTCCTGACCCACGTTTAAGCTACCCTGCTACAACATTTGGTGCTGTGGGCTTAGGAAATTCAAGATGGCGGAAAACCCACATGTGCGCCGAAATCCAGGAAAGCTGCGCAGTTGTGCGCACACCAAAATGGTTACCTAACTTGCCACCCACCAGGGTAAAGAAAGGTCTTTGTTAACAAAATCCACTTTTACTGATGTCAAAAAGTTGCTGAAATCGTGACTCATTGGACCACTTTAAAGATTCAACCCTTTTTGTGGGGTTCCACATAACCATCTTACTGTAAGGAGCCCCATCAAAACAATGTTAAGCAAGGATTTACTACCATGTAAGAACCATTCCTGTTTAGAATGCATTAATCCAAGAAAATCCCAAAAATGGGTGCAGTACCAGTACTCACCACTATCCAAAAGCCGGCGTTTTAAAACCCACTGTGTGTTTTTCTGAAGGCAAGCAAAATGCCTATTTCAAACCTTGCAACATGTGCAAAATATTCACTGAACACCAGCAGACATTTGGCAGAATGGAGTTTTGTGTGCCTACAAAATCTGGGAAATGAAGAGCCCAAAAACAATGCTTATAACAAAAATGCTATGGAGTCAGCAGCTTAAGCCTAACTGCAACTGGATTTAAAACCACCAAAATCGAAAATGTTAAATTAAATGAGTGACCTATGTTTGGTGTCACATGCCTTTGTAACTGTTGAAATGTCATAGTTTTGCACTTAGAATCAGCATTCTAGCTGCATGTGTAAAATTACAAGTTATTTTAAAAGCAACAAAAAGTTAGCTGAAGGTCTGGCTTAAGGAACTTGATTTTGCCTAGCAACGGATCCCATCAGGAGTGAAACTTGAGTCACAACTATGTTCCCAGGCCAATGTTCCTTTTGCTGCCCACACTAAGGATATGCCATCTATCTGATAATTGAATTTCCTGTGCTCTGCCAGAGAGTGAACAAAGCCCTCTCCACTCAGGCAAAGGTTTTTATTACAGACGTCGTAAAAAGTGGCTTCCTCCTGGAGAAGCTGGGAGGGGCACTGCCTGTGAGAAGCAAGCTGGCTTGGCAGAAACTGGAAAGACTGGTTTCTGTACCATGTGACCTGAAAAAACCACACCCCTTTGGAGCCAGAACATAACTTTAAAAAGATGAATAACTCATAGAGCGGACATGTGAAAATTTTATAAATGATACCATAAGTCTTGTGATTTTTCTGCCCACAGTTTAAGACGTGGTAGGAACCGGTGGTATGTTCAGGGGGGTTTTAGCGGAAAAGTGGATATTACTCTAAATGTGTGCATGTTAAAAATCTGAAACTTCATCAGTTAATGTCCCTACCCCCTGCACACATGTATGTAAAGTTGGGTCCATGTCGGAAATTGAAAAAGCAGTTAAAAAGTCAATTATGTACACTCTTTGAATGCAAGCTCCGAGAATGAGCAGATTTGGACATAGACATGGCTAAATTCAGCCACACCATGTATATGTAATTTCAAACAACTGTGTAACTCTGAAGTATGGATTTTGATCATATATATATTTGGGTGCACAGATGATAAGGGAGGTTGTTTCAAGAGATCATAAAATGACATCAATCTGATTCACAGTTCAGTTTGCCAATCAAGCGGAGGAATGGAAGCCTGACCAATGACGAATGAGAGGGGCAAGTCTAGTGATGCAACACACACACCCATTCTCAAGAAACAGATAAAAGCAGAGAGTCAGGACACATAGAGACATTCAATTTCATCTGCCGCTGGAAGCCCTGCCGGAAAAATCCATACTTACCTCCATCAAACTCCAGAAAGCCAAACTAGAGACTTCAATCTATCCAGAGCAGAGACCAGACCAGAGAGAAAGCAGTGCTGTGCCTAGCAGAGACCAGACCAGAGAGAAAGCAGTGCTGTGCCTAGCAGAGACCAGACCAGAGAGAAAGCAGTGCTGTGCCTAGCCGAGACCAAACCAGGCGCTGTGAGCAGAATCCGGAAAGACCTGACCAGACTGAAGATCGTGACCAAGTCGCTTTCCTGTTCAAAATCTCTTGTGAGTACTTAGCAAAACTCAGAACACATCTCTTAGTTTAAATTCATCTAATTCAATCTATTTAACCTAAGTAGAACTGCCTCCTATCTGTCACCTGTCATTTCTAGTAAAATTTGTCATTTTGAAAAAGTGTGCGTTTAAAATTTACAAAACCAAAAACGACCTTTACTAAATTACTCATATCTCCGCAACCGTTTGGGCTAGAGACTTGCAATAACTTTCATTTGGAAGCTGAGATCCCAGGCTTTCCTAGGACCCCAAAACGGTAGAGATAGTCCTTGCGGTTCCTTTGTAATAGCGCTCGGCGCATCCGCGAATTTTGCCGCGATTTGCAATTTCTTCACATGTAAAAAAACTGCTGCTGCCTGATTTCATTTGCCAGAAATTCGTTTAACCTGCTAACTATCCCTGCATCATTGCTAGTGTGAGCCTGGACTAATATTAACTAGTTACCACTCATCCTGAACCTCTAAAAGGGAATTAAGAGCGTTTCCAGCATATTTCTCATTCATTGCTAGCACCTATCAAAGCATTTGCCTGTGTTTTCAAACTTCTGTTTAAGCTTGCTGGATTGAACTGAATTACAGTTGATTGCATTTCTGAGAACTGTGTGTTTTCCTTCCATTTCCTTGCCTTGCATCAAGGGGGGGAGGGGAGTAGCCAGAGAAAAGTGATTACATTGTTTGGTTGAAATCATATTGCGTATTTTCTGTACTGCATTCATTGAATATTGCATCCACCTGAGCCTACATAAAGCATCCTCTACCACATTATACTTTTGTTCCTATTTACCAGTGTGCTACCTTATCCATTTCATGTCAACTCATTAGTGATTAAAGAAGTGTGCTAGTGCCAGATTCTCCGTTGTTAATATTTACCATATCAGATTAAGTGTGATATTCAATTATTAATTTATTAAAAAGTGTGATATATATTTTAATTTATCAAATAAACCTTTTAAACTTGCAAAACAGAATTACTTCTTGGCTCAGTGGGGTCAGGGGGATTCCAAGAGAGGGGTGTTATACAAGGGTAGTCATCCAGAACGCATGAACTGGACCTAAAGATATATCAATAAGGGTTTTCATTCAGTATTCTAGACTAGGCGTTAACTTGGCTGTAGTGCTGAATTGAATCCTCTTACACATCCAAATGCAGAACAACCTTATTTTGTAGAGGCTGACACCTCTGAGGTTGCTGTAAAGGCTATTCTGTCACAATTATGTAAAGACACTGGATTGCTGCATCCTGTAGTTTATCATTCGCGGAAACGTACTCCTTATGAGCAGCACTATACAGTTACGGAACGGGAGTTGTTGGCCGTCACAGATTCATTCACTGTTGGAGACATCACTTGTTGGGTACCGCATCTCCAATGCAAGTATACACAGATCAGAGGAACTTGCTAGTGCTACAATCTTTACAATGTACAACTGCCCGTCTTGCCAGGTGGCATGAATTCTTCTCTATGTACAATTTCAAGATAACCTATCGCCCTGGTCCTATGAATTCGAGAGCTGTTGCTCTTTCGAGACTACACGGTCTCTCGTCTCATTCTTGGGGAGGTACTATCCTTCACAGTAATCAAGTGGTTTGCGCTTGTACTTTACAACCCACATTGGTGTCTTCTATTCAGGAATGGGTAGCAAAGAGACCCAACAAAATACTGGAGTATAACATGGATGTTATCCGTTCTTTGCCTTATGTCTAGGGTCGCCTGTTTCTGCCTGATTTTGCCGCTCGGCGCTTTGCCATGCAGTGATGTCACGACTCTCTTCTAGCTGCCCATGCAGGCAGGAAAAAGACCTTGGAGTTGTTGAGATGCTGGTGTTGGTGGCGTACCATGACTAGGGGTGTTTGATCCTATGTCGATTCATGCTCAATATGTGCCCAATGTAAAGGTTCTACTTCAAAACCTTTGGGTCTCTTGCAACCATTGCCGGTACCTGATCATCCTTGGTCGATGGTTTCCATGGACTTCATTGTTGAGTTACCTCCTGTGAAGGAATTCAACACCATCTGGGTGGTTGTGGACTACTTTTTCAAATTAGCCTTTTTCATTCCTTGTCAGGGATTACCCACAGCACCTGCTCTTGCTGACTTGTTCCTGCACAATGTGTTTTGCTTTTTTTTTGGTCTTCCCGATATCATTGTGTCAGGCCAGGGTGCCCAACTTACCTCCAGATTCTGGAAACAGCTCACGAGTTCTATAGGCATTGACAACCATTATTCCAGTGTATACCATCTGCATACAGACGGTCAGACTGAACGCTTGAACGCCATGCTTGAGCAATATCTGCACTGTTTTACCCTGCAATATCAAGAGTCCTGGTTTTCTGTTCTTCTACACGCAGAATTTACTTACAACAATTCTACACATGCATCCACTTGTACCACCCCGTTCTATGCCTTGTATGGCCAAAACCCTGCCCTTGGACACCGCTTTAGATACTATGAACCCTGCGGTGCAGGGTTGTCTGCGTGATCTCTCATCCATCCACAAGGATGTCGCGCTTCATTTCACTGATGCTAAAGAACAGGCCAAGCGGTTTGCCGATCGTCATTGGGGCGAGGCCCTGCAGTATCAACCAGGTGCCAAGGTGTGGTTGTCCATGAAAAATCTACATATGCCTGGACGTAGGTGTCTCCTGCCACATTTTGTTGGCCCTTTCATTGTCCAGGCTCTGGTCAACCCGGTGGCTGTTTGTTTGGAGTTGCCATTATCCTGGAGAAAGCATCCTGTGTTCCATGTCTCACTGTTGAAACCTTGTACTCAAGGTACCAGACTACCTACCCACCCTCCGCCCCTCATGATCCATGGTTCTGAAGAATATGAGGTCAATGCTATTCTTGTTACTAAGACAGTTAGGGGTAAGAGGTATTTTCTGGTGGACTAGAAAGGTTAAGGTCCGGTGGATCGGACTTGGGAACCGGCCGCGAATATACACGCTCCTATTCTCTTGTCGTGTTTTCTGGCTTCCAGGAGGGGGGTTGTTTCATTGGGGGAGGATATTGTCAGAAAACTTAAAGGGATCCGGTATCCGGGCCAGTCCGGAGCTCGGTGCCAAGTAGCGAGACCTGTCCCATCCGGTGTTTCCCCCGCATCCTGTTTGAACAGCATGGAGTCAGTTTGGTTCCCTACAGCGGGCGTACCCGTAATCATCATGTACGCTACCAGTCTTTCCGTAAGCGCTGGGGGTTGCCATGGCAACATGGATGCTCTGCGTTGCTGGGATCACGTGTCTTTTCACGTTGAGCCCAGGCTTGGCGGATCACATGACCAGCGTTCTAAGTATAAATGGCCCGTTCAAACTTGGTGCTTCACTTCTGAATTTGTATTCTATTGCCATTGCTTTTCGTACTTCTGGACTCTTGAATTTTCGTGACCTTGGCTTGCTTATTGGATTCCCTTTGGTTTGCCCATTTTGTCTTCTAGCTTTCAGACCTATTTGACCTCTGACCGCTTATCAACCTGCCTCTGCTTAGTGATTCTGATTCCTGTTAGGTTCCTAGGTGCTGACCCTCTGACTTCTCTTCGACCTGCTGCTGCCTTACCCTTGTCTCTCCTTACCTGCATTGCTGCCGACCCGGACCCCTTCCTCCACCTTCCTTGGATCTGTGAACCAGTATTTGGACATCGGAGCCCTTCTTACTGCAGACTTCATCTGCTTCCTTTTTCTGCCGGCGTCCTGAACTAAAGACACTTTGTGCTGCTGATTAGGCGTCCTTGTGCTGGCAATGGGTAGGTGGATAATCCTTGTGCCGGCGGGTGTTAGGGTATTGTCCAGACTTACCTTGGATTACCGAAGTCCTATTCTTCATGAACCTGCAAGAAACATACAGATGGTAAGAGCGTTCTATGTTGACTCTTCATTCAGTAGTCTAGCTATTTCCTTGATTAGTGTTTAATAATCTTGGTGTTCTTCTAGGGTAGATGTCTTGTGGTTCTACTCATTACGACTCTCTACTAGTCTTGCAGGTGTTACCTTGTTGTGTTTTCTAGATTGAGTCACTACTGTCATTTGGCTATCATTAATTGTGACTTTGTTTGCAGGCTGGCGGTTCCTGTGACGTCCATCCATCTTTTGGTTAATAGATCCTTCAGGGGATATTTCTGAGTCCCTCTGAAGGGTATATTGGCAGAAAGAACTCGTGGGCTACACAACGGGTTCAACTGCCAAGATTGACCTACGCTTATTTGGCAAGAATATCAAGCCTGCACTAACATAGATGCGTCACTGGGTTGTTTTTGTTGCTTGTCCTTTTTATATGATGCTCAAGGTGTATCCCCAACCCAATGGCTGCTCACTGTGCTGTGTGCTAAGCAGTGTTGCAGGATGCACGCACAACACACAGTTTTGGGATTTGCGGATTTGGATTCACCAATTTGCATTCCAACAGGCATTCTGTCTTTTGTTGATGGTACCACTGGTTGCATGCATTTGTGTATGACTTTGCATGTGTGGGAGGTTGCTGGTCAGTCATTTCATCTGATTCCATTTCAGGTGTGATTGTCTCAGGCCTCTTTCCATTTATCATGTGTCACTTTGTATCTAATTTGTCAAGTGTTGTGCTTTTGGATTGCTCTTTTGCTATTGCATGGCATGTCATGGTGTGGCCGACGAGGGTGATGGGGGTTGGAGGGTTTGGGTGACATACCAGTGATTTTCATGGCCTGTTTTGCAGGGGTATGGTGTGATATGCACCTTGCATGTGTTCCTTTTGGTCACACAGGATTGGTTATGTTTAAGAAGCTACGGATGCACACAATGTAGCACTTCCGTGGAAACATTCTCAGGGTGGTAAGGTTGTGACAGTTGACTGTCTCTTTGTCATCATCGATTGTCACCTGGTATGTGCCAGGCCTGTGTGCACTCCACAGGGGTGGGAGTTTAGGTGAAAAATGTGGCCATAAACTGGGTCCGGGCTGCCTTGCCACGTGCCCTTTCCCCTCCCATGATCAGCGCCTGTGCCTGTGGTTGGGGATGTGAGGGGCACCACCATGTCCACTGGTATGCCCCGCTGTGGAACATTGTGCAGGACACATGCTGCCACACTGATCCTCCACACTACTGGGGTGCATATAGTAGCTGCCCGCCAGAGCGGTCAAGGGAGCGGAAGCGTGACTTGAGCACTCTGAATGTGCCCTCCACTATGTCCCTGGTTGCAATATGGGCTGCATTGTATCTTACCTGGGCTGGTGTGGTGGGGTTCCGTATTGGCGTCATCATGTGGTTGCTCAGAGGGTAGGCACTGTCCCCTTGGGAGGTGATGATGGTTGTCATTCGTTGGGTTTGTGTATTAGTCTGTGTGTGACATGCATGCATGTGCACAGACATTTGTACTTACCAATGAGCCATATGTCGCCATGCTTTCCAGCTTCCAGGTCCCCGCTTAGGGCGGACATTCTGTATATCACACTGTCATGGGTAGACCCAGGATAGTTTGCATAGACAGAGGTGATGATTACATGGGCATCACATACAACCTGTACGTTGATGGAAAGGCAGTGATTGCGGTTGCGGTAGATGTTCTTAGTGGCCCTAGGTGGATGTAGATCCACATGGGTGCAACATATGGCACAAAGCACTTTGGGGAAGTGTGCCACCCTGTAAAAGTCCTGGACAATGGCATGCCTTTCTGCGGGAGTTCTGGGCATGTATATGTGCCTGCGGACTGGGGGGCGTGCAGTGATGATTCCCAACACCTGATGTAGGCAGCATGACTACGTGGGCTGTGAGACACCCCCAACTATGGCAGTTGTCTGCTTAAATTACCCAGTGGGCAAAAAATGCAGGACATTGAGCACCTTTTCCAAGGGGCTCAGTGCTTGGGAGCACAAGATGGGTGATGTGAGGTCATCCTCCCACTCAGTGACCAGGTCTAGGATAATACAAGGTGGAAACCTATATCTACCATAGACCTGGTCATCAGGCATCCCAAAAAGGCTGGTCCTGGGCAAAACAATGTGGGGCCTGGCTATTCCCCTCCTCCTGTGGTGTCCCACGATCAGTGCTGCGAGAAATTGGACCTTCATCGTAGCAGTATATACATGTTTGTTGTTTGAAAGCACTTTTATACTGTGTGGGGATGCTTCCGCCTACCTTCATGTGGCGGACATGTTTACGCCTGTGCATGTCTTTTGGCGTGCACGGGTTTCCCCTATTCGATTCCATGAATACGTGTAGTTCGCGAGCGTGTGGGTGTTCCGTGTATTTCCAAGCAGTACTTCCACAATTACGCCCTCATTTTCACGCGTTGTTCCCCATTCTGCATGTTCCGCCCCCTTGTTGGTATGTGCGCTACACGTTGTGCACTTTCGCTGTGCGCGTCGCGCACGTCATTCGGGATGTCGCAGTGACGTGTGCGCCCATGTGCGCCACGCGTAGTTTCGGCGCAGCTCCCTGGGTAAACACGCGCACAGACTTCCATCAATCGCTTGCGTGCGAATCACACCCGTGCACTGGATTTGTTACGCGTTTGCCACCGAATTCGGCGCACAATTGTTCCATGAATCGGCCTGACAGTCTGCCAGCAACCATGTTCCCAGCTCATGCGGTCAATAGCAGCACAAATGGAATCATGAGAAAGGAAGGAAAAGTAAATAATGTTTCCAACAAAGGGTTGCAAGGTTGAACTGGCGATGAACAGTTCACAATGATGGGAACAGTAAGATGGTCCACCTTTTAGGTCAATGGGAAAGGGATGTACAAGTTATAATTTCATTGTCACGCTGTCACATCTACGACAGGGATTGGTTGAAACATACTCATTGCTCATTCCATGCATACTCCTTCTGAAATAGCCAATCAAATATCAGGTTCATCTGATACAAACTTAAAAGAGTACTATCCAATCAGCACAATGAGATAGGAGATGATCGCAAAGTTAATTAATTAGTAAACTGACATCTTGATCCAGTCACAGGGGTAGGATAAGTCAGTAGAGTTAAGAAGTGTATGGATTCAACTATAGAGCTAATGAAGATGACCAATCAGATGCTGGGAAAATGTGAATAACCTGTAACATTTATTGTCATTTCTCTTCTGTAATTTGCTATAAAACCAGCCATCTTTTGTCACACTGTTGAATGTTATTTTTTTTTATTATTCCTGGCCTAGGCTGTGTTATCATACATTTTTGTTTTTCTCATGTCTAGTGCAGTTTCTTTGGCCCTTTGGACTGATTCGCATTACTGAGTGTGGGACTTGCCTTACACTCGGATGGATAGGCAGATTTATAGGTCTGTCTAAGAATGCAGTCAATGCAGAGCTAGTGATAAGATCTTAACTACTAGAAATCCGCTGTTGGTACCTTCAAAGGTTATAGAAGCACCTTGGATTGGGTAGCTTTGAACACAGGTCATCTGTTTCATAGGTTAAGAACAATTAAGACTTATGCTCTGCTTCTTATGGATTATTCTAGGCACTGGCCAGTTGGGAAATTGGTGAGGGTGCTCATGATGGAAGTAGTAATACAGTTTTTGGAGGAAATGTGTAGGAGAGAAGGGGTGCCCCTTACCATAATTAATGATAATGCAATACAGTTTGTGTCAGGGAAAATGGTAGGATTTCTCAGGGGAAATTAAAAAGAACATATAACTACACTTTGGTATCACGCTAAATGGATTGGTTGAGCATTTTAATTGGGTGATAAGAAAATACCATATAATTAGCCAAACTGTCAGATGTGATTGAAGAAGAGTTAGAGAAGATGTTGTACATGTACAGGATAAGAAAGCATCCTGGCAATGGTATATCACCTTTTGAACTGATGAATGTCACGCATTAAAAAGATGAAGGTGTTGGCTGCTCTTAGAAAACCTGTTGTGGGTCAGGCCAAGAGGTGTAAAAATTCAGCAGGAAGTAGAACAAATAAGTGGAGGGTGAAGGCTGTACATGACCCAACGGAGGAATCAGTGTATGTGAGAACCAAGCCTAGCTGTCTTGTGAGGGTTAAGTTACTGTATGCCATTTACAAAGTTGAAACTAGGTTTGGTTACCCCATATGGGTCCAGAAAAGAATTGACAGCAGTGTTCTTACAAAGGATGGTCACTGGTGGAACTTGGCAAGGGTTAGAAAGTTTATGTGTGAGACAGAAATCTGCTGTCACAGTGGTGAAGGCAGCTGGGTTTTCTAGAGAGGAGATGTGTTACATTCAATATGTGTTATAATAATATAGTGGAATATGCAATGGTTGGTAGTATTGTGTTCTGCATGATGAAACAGATGGTCCAAGAGTCGGGGGTGAGGGGGGCGAGGCTGTTTATGCTCTTATGACATCTCAACTTAATAAATATGAGATATACATTTACTTGAGCCTGAAGTTCTTCAAGAAGTGGTGCTGCCAGAATACAACAGGAAGCGTTCCCCAATTCTGTACTACCAACAGTCTGAACCCAAGTTGATGAGGATCCGGAATGTTATCAGATTCAACAACATTTGAAAGTTGCTGGTTCCCTCTAAAAATGAGGGTTGGGAGATCGGTCGATGGCTACTGGGATCTTGTTGATTCAAGATATTTCTTTTTTAACTAAGGTTTAAAAATCAACACCTGTCAGCTATCATGTACAGTGGCAGATATCAGAAAGGCATTGAAAAAGTTTGCATTTTTTAACAGAAAATATGGAATAAATTACATTAGGAAACATAGCCTGCAAAATATCTTAGATGTGGCAAAAGAATGTGAATATGTTTACCATTATATAGAAGCATTTAAGTATTTAACTTTTATAGTTGGTTCATCTCCTCTTTTCTAGTTTGGACTATTAGGTGGTGCCTTAGCTTTAGCGCCACCTATAATCCAACACGTTTGAATTAGAGTATAGTAGGGAGAAATGGCATATGAGGAGGGACATAAAGCTTATAGCTGTTGTTTGGCTATTTGCACAGTCATTGATGCCCATGGCCATGCTAATCCCTATGTCCATTCCCAGCCAGTTCTTGCGGCTTCCCATCAAAAACACCTCCTCATGCGAACTCTTCATTGCACTCAAAGTGGTTTCCAGTGTTTTTTTAAAGCAGTTTTCTGAGAGGTAATGACTTAATTTGAGTTGTAAACGTGCTACTGATGTAATAAAAATGTCTTTACCAGGTCTCCCTTCAACCACTCGATGTATAAGCACTATGTGTGTCCTTCACTGAAGTTCTGTTATAAGCAAGCATTGGCAAAGCCATCAGTTTCGGCTTGTGTATAAGTATTAGGTATTTGCCAGGCACTGCAGTTAGATGCCCAGGTACTCACACTGTGTTGCACCTGCTACCATCAATAGCCAGTTAATATCACTATGTCAGTGCCTGGCAAGTGCCTTTCACATGCCTACACAAAAACCCATACTGTTTTTATTGCCATTGCTTGTTCTATTTTATTCGTAAAAAAGTAAGAGGCTCTCCATCAGTATGTATGGTGGAACTGTTTGTGTGGTGCCTGTGTATCCAAGGCATTTAACTCCTCCGGTTATCAGCTTTATTGACCCAGTTGGAGTAAAATGTTGCTTTGGCTTTTGGTCTCGGGAGGATAGCTCAGGGGAAATGTACTCGTCTTGGAAGCAAGACGACACGGAACAACACAGGTTTGATCCCTGGGTCCGTGCTTAGAAACCTCTGTAAATTAAGCAGGTTATAAATAACCTATCATATCGTGGGACATTTAGTTGATACATACCTATATTCCTTTGTATTTAAAGAATAAAAGTCCTCTGGTAGTCATGTACCGTGCCATGGTCTTTCACCATTTCACCTGCATTCACCTCCTGATTCACCCAGCAAGCTTAATGTACTTTCTTTACATACACATCTGGGGGATGGGCTGTCTCGTTTATTCTAGCGTGTAACCTTAAACTGAGAAATGTAGCCACTAAAGTGAAGTTACAGTGCAAGCCTCCTCTTGACCTACATGTTGTGAGGAGTGTGGAGTAATGCTGGCAGGGCCGCATCTCACTGGCCCTGGCCAACACCTTCCTCTACTGGTCTTTGCAAGTTATTTTGACATCAAGATACTTAGAGTTTAGTTATCTTTTGCCCAATGACCTCTACTACCATCTTGCCCACACCCTACCTCTCCTCATGGAGATTCTCCTGGACCTGTCTACTGGGAGACCAGAAATCTGACTTTCTGACTCATTGCACCCAATCTGTTACAGCACATGGACCCCAAATTCCCTCTTTTGGTCGCCCTTCTTGTTTCCTTTACCTTATTCCCTTCCTGATATTCCTCGGCATTGTAACTGTTTAGCTCTCTGGTTTGTCTGTACTTCTATATTTATAATCATGCCAGTTCTTACTCGTTATCTGATAGGAGCAGGGTGCCTCTTTGGAGGTGAAAGAATGCCCTGTAAAAATAATATATTCATTTAATTGATTGACGTGGTTCCATATCTGTCAGGTGTGGCAGCTGTATAGCTAAGTCTCCATGATGTGGCCCTGTCTTGCTCTGAGGGACCATCTGGTGTCCAAACATTTCCATGCACATGCTCCTCAGCTTAACCATTTTACGGTATCAGGTAATATTATCCCCACCAAAAATATTGCCGTCGGGAACGGCCATAGGTGATATTTTTAGTGGGGATAATATTTGGGGTTATTGGGAGCAGGCGTTGCAGGGGTGTCCCCCGCTCCCTTTAAAATAATATGGTGTTTGCGGGGGTGTCCGCCGCAGGGCCAATGCCTTAATATCACTGCAAAAATATGGCGATATTTTTGTATGGCGATATTTTTGCGGGGATATTAACATATGGAACCCATTTTACTCTGTGCTAGCTGTAGGTTACATGGAACCAGGCGACCATCACAGCAGCCGAGATGTTTAGCTTTGTGGGCTAATATCAATGCATATGTGTCTGCGTCATGTGTTGGGGCTGTTGTTGGAGTATGGCTCTGCTAGGCGGAGCCACATGTGAACCCCATGCAGATTGCAGGGCACAGCCACACACCATTAATGCATTGACGCAGTTGTCCATGAACGTTATCTTGCCATCTGCATTTATAATTCTCTGACCTCTATGAAGACAACTTCATATAAACGGCAGTGGATTTATATTCCAGTATTTCTCTGATCCAGTGGTGCGTTTTTTGTTAGTTATGACCATTTTCTTCTGTATACGGCAGCTCAACGCTTACAGAAAAATACAGATGAGGTTTGTTTGTTCCTTCCTTTTTAGGCAGGTGATTATTCAGCTGCTAAATTTAAGCCCCACGCCTGCATGCGCATTTTATTTTCTTCTTGTGTGAAAAAGAAGAGCTGTATGTGTCTTTAAAAGAGAAACGTGAAGGAACCAAATGAATAAGCACGTGAATCATTAGATCAGAGATGGATGCCACCTCTCCCTCTGTTGAAGCCGTCGGGAAAAAAAAAAAACGTGCCAGCCTCTAATTGACATAATTGATCTACTTTTTTCTCTTTTTGCTGCAGTAATTTTTTATGTGCTCTATTGTTGCTGTTGTTATCCAGGGTGTGATTTTCTGTGCTTGGTAGTACTAAGTATGAACACTAAGTATTATGGGTTAGTCGCAAATGTGTAGTGTCTATTTCTGCACTGCCAGGTGCTCTCTCCTGGGAAATGGCCGCTCCTTTTTGGCAGGCACAGCGAGCCTTGCGTTATCCGTCATTTTCACAGGACCAAAGCTGCGGCGACGCAGGGCTGACTCGATTCTAGCATACGCAGTGCGAAAATGACCGCTATGAGGACGCCCACTGCTCTGTTTAGTGCCACATTTACACAAACCTCGGTTGAAGCAAGAACCATGCATGAGCATGTTTGACTTTCGCATGGTCAATCGCCTCTTAGATGATGTGGAATGGAGTAAACAGGTATGTTCCAATATGTATTATCTCCAAATGTTGGCACTAGGAAAAAAAAAACAGACTACTTCTTTTCACTATGTTTTTTTCCCCGCATGACTTCAAAAGAAATGTGTTTAGTATATATTTGTTTTAATGTCACAAAGCAAAAACGCTCTTTAAAAAAAATCTGCTTCATTTGTGCCCAAGTGAAAACATTGAAGATAATATGGATTGGAGAAAAACCTGTTTTCTCCAGTCCCTATTTTAAAATCAGCAATGTTTTCTTTATTTACATTTGCACATGGGCAGAGTTTAGATTATCTAGACTCCGATAGCACACACTGAAGGGGTCCAAAGGTCAATGGCATCATTTGAAAGAAAACTGATATAATTCTCAGCAAATCTAAACTGTCTGTGATGGGCGATTTAGCATTCAATGCATATTTTCGAGTCTGACATAGGGCCTCATTAAGAGTATAGTGGTAACCCCACCGCCTGACTACCTGGTGCCACCGGGAGATTACAAGTCCGGCGGGCCGGGAAGTCAGGCACCGGAAAAATGTTAGTCCCCATTCCCATAGAGTCCCAGAGGACTCTTTGGGAGTGGAGACTCGGAAGTGCCGGCACCGTTGCTAACGATGCCGGCACTTCCGTGAATGGTTTGCCTACCATGGCCGCTGTGCCCGGCAGGGTCAGACCTGTCGGGCGCAGCAGCCACGGCAGGCAAACACATAGTTTGCCGGTCCGGAAACAATGGTGCCGGTAAGCTCACCGACACCCTTGTTTCCAGACCGGCAAACTTGCAATGAGGACCATAGTGTTCATGAATTCCTGTCCGGAACGTATGTTGGTGGACATAAATAATACTTTTTAGGTACAAATGGCCCCATTCTGAGTCAGCCGGTCTTTTAAAAAAGTTCTGGTATTCATGGATAGCGGCACTTGACCGAACCTGGCCGACTATGGGTTTGCCGGTGGGGCACCTGGGTTACCTCCAGCTGGAGGTAAGTCAGGCACCCTGCCGGCAAAAAAAGCCCTCATTACCGGCACCACAGCAAATCCCCTACGGACTCCATGAATGGGTATTTACACCGTCACACCGGCACCCGTAATCTGGCAGCAATGCCGCCAGCCTGGGTGCCGGAACCTGTAACTACATTTGCTGGTATCCAGGGTACAGGCAATGTCAGAATGAGGCCAAAAGTCTTTTTGCAGCATTCACCCCCTTCTCATCGTGCTCATTTTAAGAATAGCCACACACAACTGTGTATTAGTCTGCAGAAAATAAGAAAAGCCGTTCAGCATTGCGATTGATAAGATAACATCTGTAGTATTCAATGTTGGATCCTTCCACATGGAAAGTGACACTTTGCTCCACCCCGAATTGTGAAGAAGCTGAGCAGGGAGCAGGCTGCATAGCAGTGATGAAGCATTGACTGTGTAGAGGT
Source organism: Ambystoma mexicanum (assembly GCF_040938575.1). Lineage (NCBI taxonomy): Eukaryota > Metazoa > Chordata > Amphibia > Caudata > Ambystomatidae > Ambystoma > Ambystoma mexicanum. The sequence goes on from NC_090921.1 coordinate 1,439,369,615, forward strand.
AGAGCTGCCTCCTCTTGGCTGTACGAAGGCCAGGCAACAATGTGTATAAAGATAGATCAGTAGTTGGGTGTTAAATTCCTGCACAGCCACACATGGGCACATAGTACGGCTCTAATAATCGACACAATGAAGTCTTCACCTGTAAAGTGTACCTGCACTTGCTTCGGCCACACAGCTGAAGCAAGACCATATCCTGGCACTGCCCACAGGAGGCTGAGAGGTTGATACCACCTCTCTCTGCTTCCTGATTCGTGCAGGCATCAATGAGACAGGGTACAAAAAGAAGGAATAGGATATGACCATATCTAAGCAAAATGCATTTAAGGGCCCGATTCATGGAATTTTTTGCATGGTTCAAAGTGACTTTTCACTGCTGAAAAGTCACTTTGCACTGCCGACCTACACCCTGGTTCATGGAACTGTGCAAAGCTTACTTTTGCTGTGCAAAGTCAGTGCAAAGTCAGTACAAAGTCATTTCTGAAGTACACAATGACTGTGCACTGACTTTGCACTGCAAAAATACACTTTGCACAATTCCATGAATCAGGGTTTGTGTCGGCAGTCAATTTTCAGCAGAGCAAAGTTACTTTGCGCCGTGCAAAACATTTCAGGAATCGGGCCCTAAATGTGAAACCCCATTGTGTGTGTGTGTGTGTGCATAAGCAATGTGAGTATGTGAGCTAGAGTGGAGTGTGTGTTGCACTAATTGGATGCGGAGGGTGCCTGACTGGAAGATACAACCTACATTCATAGCATGTGCTATAGTGCGGGATGACGCATGTCTAAAATGTAAATTTAAAGGGCAAAAGTGAAACTGGGATAGCAACTTTCTGTGTGCATTCTGAAACTGCCATTTTAATTTGATCAGAAGCGCACAAAAATGACAGGGTAATTTTCTAGGGCCAGTTTGAAACTGGAATAGTACATTTCAGGGGCAATTACAAAACTGGAATGTAATTTGTGAAGACAATGTTAAACTGGTTTAATGGGTGTACGGTGGTAATGAGAAACGTGCATAGGTCGGGGTTTTGGAAGTAATGTGAAAATGGCAATGTTATAGTCTGTGAAAATATGAAACAGGCATCGTCATTTTCAAAAAGAATGAGGAATTTCTTTGGGGCAATTATAATTACCCGGGGGGGGGAGCATGAAACCGACATAAATAGTTTCTGAGGGCAGTGCAAAACTGTAATGAGTTAATTTTTCTGAGGGACGTTTGAACTGAATTAGGCAAGTTTGAGAGCCGATGGAAAACATCGAATACGGAAAATTACTTAGTAAAAATACATCTGAGAAAGAATTTTTGAAACCTTCTGTTAGCGTGCCCTGTCTCTTTAAGATAGAGACAGGGTCACGTGGGTTTCCGACGTGGGACAGGGGAGGAGAAACGGAAAGGGATTTTCAGTATCCCGTTGTACTTGAATAAAGAAGCACTTTATTACCATTCCTCTGGTGTGTGTCCTCATTTGTTCCGTGGACCTTCCGGCCACTAAAACTGGTGACAAGGCTGACTCTGCAGCTCGCCAGAGTCCTCCTCCTACTGGGATGCGAGCAATCCTGCTGCGTCAAGCCCGCTTCAACGTCCATCCATCAGCCGTCTCTGCAGCCGCATCCACGGCTGCTCCAGCGATCCTGCTCCAGCGACCCGCGAGGCCTGCACAAGGCCCCCACATCCACACGCGCTCCATGTGTACTGCTTCATCAATCCCGCTCCAGCAATCCAGCTGTCCCGGCAAGGCCTGCACAAGGCCCCCTCATCCACGCACGCACCATGTGCGCTGTTTCAGCGATCCTGCTCCAGCAATCCTGTTGTCCCGGCGAGGCCTGAACAAGGTCCCCTCATCCGCACAAGCACCACGTGCGTGCGCCGTATGTGGCGCAAAAGGAGAAGGCCACCACCTCCTTTGCTGCGCGGCAATCCGCCAGCGGCTGGACCAACTCCAGGTGCAGGAGTACGTGCTTCCACAGGTGGGTGGCCTCCCTCTCCATCCTGTTTGCCCAGGGTGCCGGCAGATCACCGCGGCCCCCTGGAACCACGCCACCCACCTATCAACTGCTCCCATGAAGTGGGCCTCACCAGCCCCTAGAGTTGTAGAACTTTGTGGCTGGAACTGACCCCCACCACCAAGCCCAGCAAGAGCAGACTCCATGATGGGCTCGTGCCCCTGGGAACTGCCATTTCCTCATGCAGGAAGTCACCAGAGACCCATCAACTGTCAACCACGACAGGGGATGGTCCTGCCTTCCACATTCTGCAGGGAAGCATGCATTTGGTGGGAGTGAAAACAAGTCAAACCCTGTTGCCACCATGAGCTCACCACCCAATCCTGCCCTGCAACACCAGGCTGACAGGATCTGCCCACAAGGTCCATTGCCCACATTTTCCATGGCCCCGCAAGTGGACAAAGGCCTGCGGTGGGTGGAATGGCTAAAAGACTTCAACAACTTTATTACAGCAGCGTGGGAGGAAAACTCTCAGAAACTACGCAACATGTTCCTCAATATAGCCGGCAGTGAAGTCAAGACACTCATCAAGACGATCCCTGCTGCTGAACAGCCTGATTTTGCAGCACTACTAACAGCCCTCAACAAAAGACTTGTGATTGAGCCAAATAGAGACTACAAAAGGTACATGTTCAATCAGTGTACCCAGAGAGGCGATGAGACCGTTGACAAATTCAACACTTGGCTAAGAATCAAAGGGGCACACTGCCAGTTCCACGCCTTCTCATTAGATGAAGCCATCCGCCTGATGGTGATTGAGGGGTGCACATCCCAGACGCTAAAGAAACAACTGCTCAAGAAACCGCTCTCTATTGAGGAGGTCAGGGAAATGGGCAGAATCTTCGAGAGAGTGGATGTACAAGCAACCCAGATGTCAGGGAACACCACAACCAAACAAGAAAAGGGTGAGCTAATTGCAGCAGTAGGTGAGCACCCCGAGAACTGGAGATTTAGGCCCCCGGGGTGCATGCCAGATGGCCCCCAGAATGCAGAGGCAATGTTACCGATGTGGGATGGGATTCCCCCACGCAGGGACGTACCCCGCGCTCACCCAGAGATGTAGCAACTGTGACAGAGAAGGCCACTTCCAGTCAGTCTGCAGGGAAAGCAGACCTTTCCCTACACTGCGCATGGCACAGACACCCCAGCCCAGGGTGTACAATCAGACCCGGCCGGCATATCAGATACGCCCATACCAACAAGGGCCAAGACGATACATACGGGTAGTAGAGGACCACTAACCTGAAGATGATTTTCAAGAGCTTGAATCCTACAAACAGAACCCAAGAATAAGGGACGAATACGATGGACCACCACCACCACAGTGCCAAAGCCAGTACCTAGCAGTACCACAAGGACCCGAACACGAGAGCGACCCATATGACCAGTACTCCCAGGATGAATAAGTGAACCTCATCATGGATGAGAGGGAAGCAAGAGAGGCACCTAGGATACCTGTAGACATAGGCGGGAGACAGTTCTGTTTTCTGGTCGACTCAGGATCCACCGTGAACATCATGGGGAGAAGGAATTTTTGCAAATTCCTGATAGACCAACACTAGCCCAAACCACGTCCAAGATTTTTCAATGGGGAGCTGATCTTCCCCTGCACTCCATTGGATTCTTCAAGCGCCGACTCTCCCACAGAGATCTGGCCATCACCACAATCATCCATGTAATATGGAGCCTGACCAAAGTGAGATGTCTACTTAGCTACCGCACGGCGTCCAGCCTGGGACTCATTGGCATTCATGAAGGGGATACCATCCACTCCACCGACCCCTCCAGTGTCACAACAGGTCAGATCTGTGCCTAGTAGAAGAGTCCCCTGTCTGGGAACCCCACACGCAGGAGGTGATCCAGATAGAATTCCCGCTCCTGTGCAAAGGGCTTGGCAAGATGAAAGGGCCTCCGTCAAACTACACATAGACTCGTCAGTCCGGCCTGTTCCCCAACATCCGAGGAGAGTAGGGTTTCACCTACAAGCTGCTGTGTCGAACAAACTCAACCAATTACTGGCTGACGATATCATTGAACCAGCCACAGGCCCGACCCTGTGGCTCTCTCCACTTGTGATCGTGCCAAAGGAAGGGGGATGCCTGATACTTTGTGTGGACATGAGGATGGCCAACACCGCTATCCAGAGAGAACGACACCCAGGGCCACGCATAGAGGACATGATCGTCCTGCTGAATAAAGCCGTTCTTTTCTCCAAACTTGACCTCAACCAGGGGTATCATCAATGGTGCTCCATCCAGAATTTAGGGGCATTAGTACCTTCGTAACCCATGACAGCCTTTTCCGCTCCAAGTGCCTAAACTTCGGCATCTCATCAGCAGCCAAGATCTTCCAAGAGGCCATCAGGCAAGTCATCCGGCCGATGCGGGGGGCACTGAATTAGAGTGATGATATCCTTGTGTTTGGAAGGTCGCGAGAGGAGCACAACACCTCGCTGCTTGCAATTTTCGCCCCCGTCCAAGGAGTGGGACTGACCCTCAACATTGACAAGTGCCGATTCAGCAAAACCAAGCTGAAGTTCTTTGGACACATCATCTCAGCACACAGCATGACCCCAGACCCCAACAAAGTCTCCACCATCTTCAATCACCAAGAGCCAGGCCAGGTAGTGGTCGTACAATCATTTCTAGGTATGGCAGGATATTGCGCCAGATATGTCCCCTACTACGCCTCCATCACAGAGCCGTTATGGAGGCTGTTGCAGAAGGATGCCCCCTGCGTATGGTCAGCCGAATGTCAAGTGGCTTTTGACACAATAAAACAGGCGCTGGCGGAAGCCCGAAGGCTTGCCTACTTTGACCCAGATTGGCACACTGAGGTTGTAGTGGACGAAAGCCCGGTGGGGCTAGGAGCGATACTAGCTCAGACCAACTGTAACGCTCACCTGTCAATCTGCGGGAACGCCAGAAGAACTCCCTGGAACTTCAGTAATCACAATCCCTGTAGAAAGGATGACAAGATAACAACCCTCCTTAATAATGTTCCTACCCTGTTCTGAGAAAACTCTCCAGTACTGAAAATAGAATGATAACCAACATCAGGAAAACTCACCCTAAGTGCTTTTTTAGTGAGCCCTCCATACTGCATTCATACAGGGGCGCATGTCCTGAAGAAAACAGTATATGTCTAGATGTCAATAGTATTCTTATATAAAGGAATAAAGGAGACTGGTGACAAGGGGAAAATAATGCCTATTTAGTCATAGTTATATATGAGTGTAGCTGTGAGAAGACCTTAGTACAATCAAAACTGGAGGGCAATAGTGGAAATATAGATGACATGAGAGGTGTAGCGCTGTCCTATCGGGAACTGACTAAATAACTATCAGCAAAGTGTAATGCTGAATGATATGCAAAAAGAATGTTCTACTAGCTACAACAGCTACCCAACTTGGCACATATTGGGCAGTGTGACAACAACCTGGCACAGCAAATGAGTTTCAAACACTGGCACAAGGAACAACTATGTATAGTATAAACCAAAAATGCGAAAATGCACTATGACTAATCCGTAGCTAAAACACTCGTAACAGAGAACAACTAGGCACTGGTACTTGCGTAAAACTCTGACAGGAAAAACCTCGGACTGGAACTGAGGACGCGGTAACTAGGGGACATCAAATAAGGAAGAAAACTACTGAATGTGAGCAGTGAAGGAGACTATGGGACAGGACGAGGAAATTCTGACTGGAAATATGAAGATCGGGGAAACTCTGACTGGAATTCGACGGAGACCGCGGTGAGCGTCCGTACTGCAAGGCAGTCAGCAACGCGAAGCGCGAGTCTCCTCAGAAATTGAGTACTTATAACAGAGGTCGCAAAAGACTAGACCTACAGATTAGTTCCTGGGTACACCACTAGGCGGCCATCTTGGAATCCCAATTTCCCATGACTTACTATATGGATCTGAATGGAAACAATACCTTCTCTCAAATGACAGAGTAATAATAACCTACAGAAACATGGGTTAAATCAGGGAACTCGTTGGGAAATCATGACAGTACCCCCCCTCAAAGATTTCCTTCCCGGCTTGGTTGGGTGGTTGCGATGAAATCTTTTTACCGATCTTGGGGCATGAATGTTATCCAAAGGTTCGCAAGATCTCTCAAGGGGACCATAACCCTTCCAATCTACCAGGTAAAATAATTTATGATGCATTATCTTGGAGTCCAAAATCTCCCTGACTTCAAATTCTGGTTGGTCGTCTTCAACCTCCACTGGGGGTGGGACTGGTGGCAAACGTGTCTCTGCTTCTACCGGTTTCAATAGAGAGACATGAAAAACTGGATGTATTCTCATCTTCTTCGGGAGTGTCAACCTCATAGCCACTGGATTAATAACAGCTTCAATGACAAATGGTCCTAAATATCTGGGAAGAAACTTCTTAGAACCTTTTAAGGCCAGATTTCTGGAAGACAACCAGACAGAGTCACCAACTTGGAAACTAGGAGGAGTTCTTCTATGTCGATCAGCGAACTTCTTTTGGGATTCCTTAGCCGTCACTAAGTTAGTTTGGGCCTCCCTGGTTGCGGTTAATATCTTGTCGTGAAGGTTCCTAACTGCCGGCATTTCTAGTGGATCTGGAGGATCAAATGCAGATGTTCGAGGATGTCGACCATGCAAGGTATAGAACGGTGTGAGACCAGTAGAAGAGTGGATAGAATTGTTGTAAGCGTATTCTGCCACCCACAAAATGTCTAACCAGGAATCATTAGTTTGATGAAGCATGCAGCGTAAGTACTGTTCCAGGGTCTGGTTAGTGCGCTCCGTTTGACCATCCGTTTGTGGGTAGTGACTAGTGGATAGTCTAACATTAATCTGGGCCAGGTCACAACACTTTCTCCAGAATCTGGAAACAAACTGACTCCCCCGGTCAGAAACGACTATGGAAGGAAACCCGTGTAGTTTGACAACATTTTCTAAAAAACTCCTTGCCAGGCCAGCAGCGGTGGGAATCCCTTGTAGGGGCACAAAATGAGCCATCTTCGAAAATAAATCTACCACCACCAGGATGGTATTGTAACCTTCACATGACGGCAGATCCGTGATAAAGTCCATAGATATGGCATGCCATGGATTGGGTGGAACATTTAAAGGTTGCAGAAGACCGGCTGGTTTCTCCTTTGAATTCTTGTTTTGTGCACAAATTCCGCAAGTTTGAATGAAATGAGTCACATCCTTACGCCAAGTTGGCCACCAGTAGTACCTCTTGATCTTCTCTAAGGTCTTGGTCACTCCGGGATGACCCTCAATGAGGGAGCCATGGTAGTTGGAAATTACTTGTTGTCTCATTGTCTCTGTAGGGAGATACATTCGATCTTGATAGTAAGGTAATTCATCTTGGACCTTGAATGGATTTCCTCGATTAACCCATGTTAGCAGCTCTTCCCGAGTAACGATTTCTTTAACTTCTTTCTTCAGGTTCTCGAAATATGGTTCTTCATTGTGCAATAAACCCAGGACTCTTTCTCCGGCGATGACGTTCATGGGAGCAGAAGAGACAAACGCTTCCTCTCCATTGCCAATTCGAGATAACGCATCAGCCTTACCATTCCGTACTCCAGGTCTAAACGTGATGATGAAATCATATTCTGCGAAGAACAAGGCCCATCGCAGTTGGCGAGCAGATTGGGCCTTAACGGAACGTAAATACTGGAGGTTTCTATGATCAGTGAGGATGGTAATCGTGTGCTGAGCTCCCAAGAGATAATGTCTCCACTCCTTCAGGGCACTCTTGATGGCTAACAACTCCTTGTCTGTAATGGTGTAATTGCGTTCAGCTGGAGAGAGTTTCTTCGACCAGAATGCCACTGGCTGCAAGACCTGGGTTTCTGGATTGCGCTGCGACAGAACAGCACCCATAGCTACATTTGAGGCATCAGTTTCCACGACAAATGGTAAGTCAGCTTGAGGATGTTTCAGTACTGGAGCCTCAGTAAATTTGGTTTTTAATTTCTGAAAAGCTTCCTCAGCCTCCTTGGTCCATTCAAATCTTTTATTTTTTCTAAGCAAGGACGTAATGGGGTGTACCAATTGAGAGAAATTATCCACAAAGCGACGATAGAAATTAGCAAAACCCAAAAAGCTTTGGACTCCCTTCACAGACGTTGGAGCCGGCTAGGTGAGTATAGCCTCCACCTTTCGCATGTCCATCTTGACACCTTGAGAGGATAGTACAAAACCCAGAAATTCGACTTCGGAAACATGGAAAGAACATTTTTCTAGCTTCACAAAAAGAGAATTTTCTTGTAGTTTTTGAAGCACGGCTGTAACATCTTTCACATGTTCTTGGTGGTTTCTGGAGAAAATCAGGATATCGTCAATATAGACCACAGCACATACATCCAGCAGATCCCTTAAGACATCGTTCATAAAACATTGAAATGCTGCCGGAGCATTGCACAATCCGAAGGGCATCACTTGGTACTCAAACAGGCCATATTTGGTGCGAAAAGCAGTCTTCCATTCGTCACCCTCTTTTATTCGAATGAGATGGTATGCACCTCGAAGATCTAATTTTGTAAAGATCTGGGCGCCCTTGATTTGATCTAACAAATTTGAAATGAGGGGAATGGGGTACCGATTCTTGACTGTAATCTGGTTTAAGGCACAATAATCAATACAAGTCCTGAGATCTCCTTCTTTTTTCGGTACAAAAAAAAGAGGAGAGGCAGCAGGGGACTTAGAAGGCCTAATGAAACCATTTGCTAAATACTGATCTAGATACTTCTTCAGATGGGCATCCTCCTTCTCTGTTAATGAATATATTCGATTACAAGGAAGTTGACCTCCTGGAAGTAAGTCAATCTGACAATCGTAGGGACGATGAGGAGGTAATACCTCAGCCAATTTCTCTTCAAAAACTTCTTGAAATTTCCTATAATCCGAGGGTAAACTTCCAACCAATCCAAGAGTTGAGTCAGTAGATACTCTCTCGATAACAATTTTCTTTAGGTCACCAACCATAGAACAGGAGTCTTCACATTCAGCAGCAAAGGTGAGGGATCTGGAGCGCCAATCTATAGTGGGATTGTGCTTCTCGAGCCAAGGCATACCTAGAATGATTTGAAATTGTGGAGCACTTATAAGGTCGAATGTTATCCTCTCTTTATGACTTTCCTGGCAAAGCATGATAAGGTCCCTCGTACATTGTGTGACTGGCCCAGAAGCTAAAGGAGTACCATCTACTGTAGATACATTGTCTGCTTCGGATTTGTCCACAAGGAAAAGATCTAACTTGCATGCCAGTTTAGAATCCATGTAGTTCCCTATGGCACCACAATCTATGTAGGCTTGTAAAGCATGCATCTTAGTGGGCTGTTCTGGACTAAATAAGATAATTGGAAAGACAAAGTGAGAGGTCATTACTCCCTGTTTCATGCTCGACAAGCTGACTTCTATACTTGCCGGGCACTGGAGTTTTCCGAAATCTGATTCGCTCTTTCCTGGTTGATGCCTCCAATAGGTTTTCTTGGAGGTTTCACAGGGCAATCTCTTAGGAAATGTCCAGGTTTGCCACAGTAAAGGCACAATTGCTGTTGACGCCTCTTGTCCCCCTCAACCTGCGAAATGGGCCCCCTAACAACCCCTAACTGCATCGGTTCTGGGTGAGTATCCGGGCCAGCTCTTACTGGGTTTTCTTTTGGGCGCACAAAATCAGTCCGACTTTCAGAACGAGAACGATCCACTCTTCTATCTTGCAGTCGCTGATCTAACTGGATAGTAAGGTCAATAAAGTCGGCAATACCATCTGGCGGATTGACTACTTGAGCCAAGACATCCTTTAATTCACTTTGCAAACCTCTGGGAAACAAGGTTGTTCTTTTTTCATTGGGCCAATTGGATTCTGCTACTGGTCTATTGAAGGTTGCCACATAAGCCAACAATTCTTGGTTTCCCTGTCGGAGAGAGAGCAGCTCATTATCTAGGGCTTGACCCTGGGTATGTTGTGCAAATAATTTTTCCATTTCTTTCTGGAACTCTGATAGATTCCTCAAGATTGGGTCGTCTCTATTGACTAGGGGAATTGACCAATCCGCAGCATAACCCCCCAGGTAAGATAAAATAAAGGCCACCTTGGCCTGATCAGTGGGAAATACTCCTGGACGACAGAGGAAATGTAACCTACACTGATTCATAAACACAGCAAATTTCTTAGAATCCCCCAGAAAACGCTCAGGAGGAGCTAGGGGAATGCTTCCAGGAACAATTACTTGGACTGGAGCCTGGGGTGTAGCGGGAACAGGGGCTGATGGATTTGCTGCGGGTAAGGGAACTTGACCAGCCTGTGTTTGTAAAAGTTGGCGTGCCAATTCATCTGTACGGTCCCTATTAACCACTAACTCCCTATGCAATGCACACGTTTCAGAACGTGCGGCATGAACCTCCGCCCTCAATTCCCCCAATAACTGAGCCAGTTGATCCACCTCAGGAGTCTCCATGACGCTCAGGCAGATATTTTCAAAATGGGGGCTTCGCGTTCTGTAACGCTCACCTGTCAATCTGCGGGAACGCCAGAAGAACTCCCTGGAACTTCAGTAATCACAATCCCTGTAGAAAGGATGACAAGATAACAACCCTCCTTAATAATGTTCCTACCCTGTTCTGAGAAAACTCTCCAGTACTGAAAATAGAATGATAACCAACATCAGGAAAACTCACCCTAAGTGCTTTTTTAGTGAGCCCTCCATCCTGCATTCATACAGGGGCGCAGGTCCTGAAGAAAACAGTATATGTCTAGATGTCAATAGTATTCTTATATAAAGGAATAAAGGAGACTGGTGACAAGGGGAAAATAATGCCTATTTAGTCATAGTCATATATGAGTGTAGCTGTGAGAAGACCTTAGTACAATCAAAACTGGAGGGCAATAGTGGAAATATAGATGACATGAGAGGTGTAGCGCTGTCCTATCGGGAGCTGACTAAATAACTATCAGCAAAGTGTAATGCGGAATGATATGCAAAAAGAATGTTCTACTAGCTACAACAGCTACCCAACTTGGCACATATTGGGCAGTGTGACAACAACCTGGCACAGCAAATGAGTTTCAAACACTGGCACAAGGAACAACTATGTATAGTATAAACCAAAAATGTGAAAATGCACTATGACTAATCCGTTGCTAAAACACTCGTAACAGAGAACAACTAGGCACTGGTACTTGCGTAAAACTCTGACAGGAAAAACTTCGGACTGGAACTGAGGACGCGGTAACTAGGGGACATCAAATAAGGAAGAAAACTACTGACTGTGAGCAGTGAAGGAGACTATGGGACAGGACGAGGAAATTCTGACTGGAAATATGAAGATCGGGGAAACTCTGACTGGAATTCGACGGAGACCGCGGTGAGCGTCCGTACTGCAAGGCAGTCAGCAACGCGAAGCGCGAGTCTCCTCAGAAATTGAGTACTTATAACAGAGGTCGCAAAAGACTAGACCTACAGATTAGTTCCTGGGTACACCACTAGGCGGCCATCTTGGAATCCCAATTTCCCATGACTTACTATATGGATCTGAATGGAAACAATACCTTCTCTCAAATGACAGAGTAATAATAACCTACAGAAACATGGGTTAAATCAAGGAACTCGTTGGGAAATCATGACACCAACATAGTCGACGCGCATCCCCGACACATTGCCACCTATGGCAGCCAAGCATTGGCCCCGCCCAAATCTCTCTACTCGCAGGCTGAGAAGGGGAGCCTGGCAGCGATGTGGGCGTGCAAACACTTCCACAACTTTGTGATAGGGAAAGGTACACCCTTATCACCGACCACCAAGCCCTGTTATCACTATTTGGGAAACCCAGAACCAAGATGCCCCCCCCGGATCGAACGCTGGTGTATCAGGCTCCAGGAATATGATTTTGAGTTCATCCACAGGCCTGGAGGAGAGAACAATCCGGCAGACTACCTGTCGAGACACCCAGCAGGCAAGCTGACGGCCAGGCCAGGAGACACTGAGTACATTAACTATGTAGCATCAAATGCACTTTCCCCAGCTATCTCCCTGGACACTGTCGCTTCAGCATCAGCAGCAGACCCCTCCATGGCCCTGGCGATCAGCCTGACAGAGAACAATAAGTGGAATGACTACAGGCAGGCCGTACTAACTCATCTGGGAGTGCGCAGGGATGAACTAGAGAGACTGGCCAAAGTGCACAAGGAGCTAGCTGTCAAGGAAAAAACGATACTCCTGAGAGGGTGCCGCTTCGTCGTTCCAGCAACCCTCTGGTCTGAAGTTATCAAGATGGCCAGAGAGGAGCGGACAACACAAGTACGCACTCGCATCGTGAGGCACCTGATAAGTCCACCAGAGCCAGACCCCGATGTCATCAGAAAGGATGCTGAGCGAAAAGAGAAAGCCCGCGAGGATACCGACTAGAGGAGGGGAGCCAAGCCAAAAGAGTTTCAGGTTGGAGAGAAAATGCTGGTACAGCAAGCCATGTCCCAGAAAACAGACTCCCGGTTTGCCCCAAATCTGTTTCAAGTCACCGCTGTCAAAGAAACTATTCTGACAGTTGTGAATTCTGAAAAAGAAGTAACAAGGAACAGCTCATTGTTTAAACATTTTGCTAAGAGCGAGGATGAAGGCCCTCTACCTCCTGAACCCGGTCTGGAGCCCCGCAAGTCTCGTGATGATCTGTGGATCCCTCCTGGATTATCCTATCACCACGCAGCAGAGCCGTCCGGCAGTTCAGGGCTGGCAGAAAGCAGTGCCACCGCTCCATGGCCACAACGAACCATCAGGAGGCCGCTTCACCTGGTTGAAGAATTTTAGGAGGAAGCAAGGACATTTGTCCGGGGGTGTTGTTAGCGTGCCCTGTCGCTTTAAGATAGAGACAGGGTCACATGGGTTTCTGACGTGGAACAGGGGAGGGGGAATGGTAAGGGATTTTTAGTATCCTGTTGTACTTGAATAAAGAAACATGTTATTACTATTCGTCTGCTGTGTGTGCTCATTGTTCCGTGGGCCATCCGGCCACAACACCGTCCATCCCCAGAAACATCTTTAGTCTTAGGATCAACAGTGAATTGTGAAAAACAGAAGGGGCTCCGTGACATTAAAGTAAAATTCAAAATAACTACAACAACCCTTAAAGAACAAACAAAAGATACTTACAAAGGACGGCATGCTTTAAAGGTTGAGAAATGAAATGTAACTTAAACATAACTATTCATAACAAATGACTGTAAAAATAATCTACCAACCAAACTGAGGACAGCACTCGAAATTATATTTATAATCTGCTATTCAGTTTTATTATTCCCGAGGTTGTGAGTTTACAAATGATCATCAAAAGGACCAATTCAATAGGTAGTCACTATTTCACATATCATAGTAGCTTAACCGTGATGGTGACAACACTCCAAACCTACAACCGAAAGCTTGGCACTGGTAGGGAGTACGTTTTAAAAATTAATTTTATTAGAAAAAAGACATGCTTTAAAAGCAGTATGCCATGTAAGACATGTTTCATACCTATCTAAGTACTTCTTCATTTACAAATGTGATTCTGTCTCAATTACTTAAATAAGCACATTCAGGTGCCGACCAAGTGTAGTCCCTTTTCCCTTTTCATATATGCAACATATATAATAGAGAATAAAGGTCGTTTGTTAGCGGCCATCTTGGACTTGCATTACACATAACCCATATAATTGATGCAGCAATAAAAAACAATTCAATTATTAATATAAAAACTATGTATTATTAGACACTTATGCAAATATACAATTCTGTATACTCTATTTTCTTAATACATGGATCAACTTGAAGGAGAACTAAATGTATGTTTATCCCTGTTGACAACGTGAAGATTCTAACACAGTACTTGTCACATTGTAAGACAATCCTGGTATACATGTCTATATCGGATAGCTTGTTAAAAAACATTCAACATTGGATGTACAACAAATAGAATACAATACTTAACGTGAACATGTCTTAACTTCCAGAGCTTTATATTAAGTGTGTTCACAGTGCAAAACCTAGTATTGCTGGACATGTATAGAAATACTATGCATGTGGTCACACCAATCGGTTTATTGGGCCTTGTATTTTACAATGTTCTAACATACAGCATGTGAAACAACTGGTGAGATATTACAGATATTTTAAGATATGCATTCTTCCAGGCCATACCTTGAACCTCCTGCAGCATTGGGAACAATTCTCTAGAAGCCACTAGTCAATACAAACCTCTGTACTGTCACTAAATATGGAGGGCCTCATTACAAGTTTGGTTTTATTTCTGTAGTAAATCTGCCAAAATACAGCCAGACTCGATTACTGTTACCACCACTTGGTCCCACGGATTTACAATGCGATTACAAGTGGTGGTATGGCACTTTAAATCCCCATTTTTGGAGTACATGGGAATTTTGGCAGACGAATCCTCCACCCATCTTCCAAACACGATACTCAGTGGTGCCGTTAAAATGGCAGCAATTCCATTACCACAAAAAAGTGGTGGTAACAGAATTACCACCACTTTTTTCCTGCACGCCGAGGTCATAGTGAGGGCCAACATTTACAGAAAATTTGAAAATAGTGGTGAGTGTTCGCATTGCGAGACCATGAATAAGTACATATTCTGATATATGTTTACTACATCAGCACAGATCTCTTATGTATAACATCACCATTACTGATTGGTGCATGCACACCACTCTATTAATACAGATAATGCTACTACTCTCCACAGGATTGAATGTAAGCAAATAAACAAACCACTGCCACCTTATCACATTGATCAATGTTTACTATGCATGCCTTTACATGAAGGGCCTCAGTGCCAATGACGTTTCTCAAAGCAACACAGATAGTTACAAATAATATGCCTTCTTGACAATAAAACCTCAGAAGTATGTGAAGTAAACTATGCTACTGCCAGCATAACATCCAAAGTATATTTCATATTCAAACCTATTGGCACCCATCTGGGATTTGTAAGGAGGAAGGGTCTTTTTGCCCTTGTCTTGTACATTCTGCTTGAAAGGAATCTATTTGATCATCCCATCGCGGGGAGACGTCCCCCTTGTCTTTCCTCTGACGACGGAGGAAGGAAGCCGTGGGATGACACATATAGACTCCATTTTGTGCCACCCCAGACTCCATCTTTTTAATAGGCTGCAAAATGATTTCTAAAAAGCCTTCTCTCCCATCGTCGAGCGCCGCGCACAGCCAGCCCTTACGCCCCCACCACCTCCTCCCATGTCTGCGCTGCGCCGGCCCTTTTCTTTCAGTTGCCCAGGCGTGAATTATTGCGAACAGAAACAGTATTATTTCTCTTCCTCTGAGGTCATTGCCCTGTGTGTGACCGGGGCGAATCTTGACTTGTGTATTCATCCGTCTCCACAAACCTCCTCCTGCTCCTTTGACCCCCACCTTTAGAAATTTCTGCCTGCACAACCCTTTGCCCCTCTGTTTTCTTTCATGTAACTGTTTGAAAGGCCCTTCCCCACCGACCACCCTACATTTCCCCCATATATCTAATCCTGTGTGATCATATATTCTCCTTAGACCAACACCCATCAATCTGTTTGTTTGAACCATGAGGCACGAGGGAGAGTGAATCACAGATCAAAACCCCCCAGATAAGACACCTGGGAAAAAGGGCCACTGTACCCCTGCCCTCATAAATGCCAGGCTACAATGTGTAAATGTTTGCCTACAATTTATAGGTGATACCTCATCTGGTACAAGTTTTATGCCCAGCTTTACTCTTTGCATGCCAATAATTATTGTGTAGTTTAGATTAGCTAGAACAGTTACATCTTATGGACCCATCCTGACATTCACCCTACGAGGATGAGCCCAGCTGACCCATGTGCCCACAGACCGCCCCAGCCACAGCAACCAATCAGCGTTTGGCACTTTTTATTGTTACATACTCGGACATGGGGGCCCACCAATGAACGTTGTTTTTTTTCACTGTATGTAATTACCTCAGTCATGCTTTACAATGTACTGTTCATGTATTGTTTGGCATAGCGCTCTCAGGGCAGCAGAGTCATCTGTGTGCATCTTTTATCTGATATAAACTTTGTTCAACTTGCAATCTATCTCCTCGTCTCATTCCCTACTGGGGTGTGTCCATTTATTCAGCGTTTGGGATCTGCATTTTGGGGAATAACCACCTTCAGATTGTTCAAACATTCAGAAGGGATCACATGCTGAATCAGAGAATACTATCACACATTGCAGTTTCTCAACCACTGTGTCACTGTCACCACTTCCTGGTTTGCAGTCCAGGCACTACATTCTTTACTATCTGAGGAGCATTGCGGCCAGCAACACGATTGTCTTCTACTCTACTCCCTTCAAATACAGCTTCACTTATGATTCCTAATGTGTTTTCTGGTCTTATACAACATCTATTGTCAGATGTTTTAATCCGACTACATCTATTTCAGGGGAACTTTCCACCCAGCCTAAATCAAGCACACACAATTTTCTTTTATTTGAAAAAAGTTATTTTTATGAATCTGGGACCTCCAATTTTAATTTTTTAATTCCTTACTGCTTTCCTCTGCTTTTGGGGTAAGAAATACACAGGGCTGAAAAAAGGTCTGTTTATTAACACACATGAAAGAATTGAATCAATATAAAGTTAAATAAGATATACATACATGAACTGCTAAAAATAATCAACACAATAGTCACTTCAGCTTTCTAAGCTACAGTTGATTAAAATAGAGAATATTGTAACACGCAAATCACATAGGTATATACACATTTAATTTACTCTGAGCATGCCAGCACCATGGAAAGGATGCACAAGAGTTGAAGATGAATCTTTCATTTGTTAAAAAGCAAATTAACTCAAAGTAACCCTGCCTATCCAATTTTCTGTACTTCCCCTTAATTAGAAATACCACCCCCCTGACTCAACAGACATGTCAGAACTTCAACAGCATTTTTAAAACTCAATAACATCAAACTACTGGACCTTCCTGTATGTAAATGGCTTGTAGAGAAGACAATGCATGTTCACATTTTTATAGGCTAGATTCCCTAGAGTGATGTTTTTTTTAAATTACCGGGTAAAAGTGTACCTCTCTCGCTTTCAATGGGCACCTTAAACAGAGAGAGAATGGGTAGTGATTAATTACCCTCTTCCTTTTGTCTAGAACAATTTAGCTTTAACAAAAATATTCCACTGAATGGTATACACAGAATTTAATTCAATTATATACTTTTTCTAGGTATGCACGCAGTGGAATGTCCATTTAATTCCCCAATAAATCATCTGGGCTAGACATCATTACACAGAGAAAGAGTGAGGGGATCTCACTGTAGACCTACCATTGACCTAGTCTATAAAATATATTTGTTTCAGAAGCACATACACTTTTGAAATGTTCCCTAACTTCTTGGGATGAACAATCAATTGATATATTCACATCCATCAGAACTGACTAATCACAGGGCCATGATTTCATAGAATTCCCTTTTGTATCACTTGCCTCGGGATTATTTCATCTTTAGATCATACTCACATATAAATTTATTTTTTGGCTTTATTACAGACAGGTTGGCACCCTCTTATGCCTGGTCCAACTGTCCCCCTAGGAATGGGTGAGCATCAATCTGCAAGATGAGATTGGCTTTCCTCCACAGCCTATCTGCTATTTCTTCCACTGAAGAAGACGTGGGGAGTAATCCTATTAGGCCTCACTTGTAGGGAAATAATCAAAATGGTTCCAAAAGGAGAACAACCCAATCCTTCTCCTTCCTGTACTTATCAATCAATTATTCTTTCTCTCCTCTCCATCAGTCAGTGAGTGAGCAAGTGAGTCTGTCATTGTGTGTGTGTTGAATCTTACATAGAACAGTAACCCCACAATGTTGAGGTGTGCATACTTTCCCCAGTCTAATAGGTCAATGCATGTGATTGGACAGTGTTCCAAAAGTGAAATCACAGTAGATATACTCCTCTGCAGTCATTTGGCTTATTAATGAAGAGGAAAGTCTTATGGGAGTAACTTCTAAACCCAGTTTCTCTCCCATTTAAAGTGATGTCATCTCAGGTATTTTTGGCATTAAATATTGCCACATTATGAAGTTGTATGACCCATATGACTATTTTACTAATAGGCTCACCAGATTTCTATCTCGGGTGTGTATCAAAGAGTGCAGTTCACATTATAATACAACAAATGGGTAGTGAATTATAGATTTTTCCATTTAACTCATTTTATATTTATATTCAAATTATTTTTCCATCTCAAAAAGACAGGCTCGTCTCTGTGGGTGCTATGAGATGTTTGCCTTTTGTGAGGTTCAAATCCATTAGGTTTTAGAGATGACATGGTCCTCACTGCAGGTTTAGCACTACAGGAAAGAAGTGGTGGTAATTCGTTTACCATCACGTTTTTGGCATTAACAGGCTTATTGCCGGTTTTACACACTGCTGAATTATAAATCTGTTCCAATAAGTTGAAGTAAATCCACCATTTTATATTAAAAAATCAGCAGATTTATTGTGCAGTAAATCTGTCCATGGTAAATCCACCAACAATCCCCATGAGTCCTATGGACTCCAGAAATTGGACGTTCTTACCACTTGTAATCAATCCTGTGGTAAACTCACAGGACCGCTAAGCTGTAAAAGTAATCGAGTTTGGCAGTAATTCTGCATATTTAACACCAAATTACCACCAAACTCATAATTAGATCCAATGGTGTTAACTCTTTCACTTATAATATAAAGGTTTTCCACACTTTACTGCAAAGTATACATATTATAATTGTATTATTATAAGTTACTGTTGTATACAGTGTTTCATGCCAAACTCCTCTGGCTTTTAAGCGGTTTACTGAGGATAAAATCAATAGTGCACTGTATTATCCCCATGGAAAAGGTGTTGCCCCTGAGCTATCCTCAAAGTTGTAACAAGAATGCTAGCATTTTGGGAGTTTGTCATGCATTGGAAATTAAAATTGCTTTGAGGCTGGTGGAAGAGATTCCTGCATGGATAACGTAATGAAAATGCACATAAGGTTTTCTTTGATATGTGTGGTCAATGCAAACGTTTGAGCATCACACGTTTTTCAAGGATACAGCCCTCCCCGAAGTTCACATGTTTTGTATTGCTGCAGTAAATACAATGGAAGAGTGATGGGTAATCTGGATTGTCTGTCCACTGGGGGTACTAGCTGAAAGCAGTACATCATCAGAATGATTGTCTTTGAGTGTTATGGGACAAAAAGTGAACAGAGGAATTTGAATGTATTTGGAGCTCTGTGATTTGGACAACAGAGTTTGGATGGATAGACATACTTTACAAATTACCATAGATATGCTGTCAAATCTGGATAAAACCAATTAGTAGCCCGGCGAGGACGCTCGAAGCGAGGCCATCCCTGCTCCGAGCCTCCCCGCGGCTGAGAGGCTGCCTTCGCCCCCCGAATCCCTTAACTCCCTCCCACCCAACCCCCCCCCAACTTACCTTCTTGGTCCTACGTCCCCGGCGGGGGATGAGGGAAGCCTCCAGCCGTGTGGAGACTCGGAGCGGGGCCATCCCCGCTCCGCACCTCCACACGGGTGGAGGCTTCCCTCGTCCCCCGCCGGGGACGCAGGTACGATTTTTTTTTTTTTTTTTTCGTCCCACTCCCACCCTCCCAACCCCACTTACCTTCTTTTTGATCCTTTTTCCGGGAGCGGATGCGCTGGGAACACTTGTGTTCCCAGCGCATCCGCTCCCGATGGCCGCCATGGAAAGGGAAAACGGACTCCGTTTTCCCTTTTCATGGCGGTGGCCATTTTCTTTTTTTTTTCCTCCCGAAACGCTTTGCTCGGGTCCTTACCTATGGGCCCCGGGGCATTACCAGAGTCGGTAATGCCCCGGCGCTCGGGTTCTATTGCTTAAATAGATAACTGCATTTGATCTAACTTCTGCATATTACTAGATTCTTCCCAAACCAGGCTCAGACCACTTAATCTCTTTTGTAACCCTTATTTAGGCCTACTGTTTTAGGCAGATGCCATTTTGGATTTGCACCTGTGGTGTTCCAAGTCATCATTAAGACAATGTTTGAAGGTGTGCAAGGGAATATACATCTTCGATAGCAGATTTTGGTATGCTTTCATAGTGAAGCAAATAATAATGCACATCTGCATCAAGTCATGTGCATTCTGGAAAGTTTGGGATTGCTATACAGTGCAAAAGTTCTTAGATTATGTATGGCAGTTCAATGTGACTGAGCAAGATGAGTTTGTGAAAAAGAGTCAGACGAGAAGGTTAGAGGAAAATATATCAAAGACATTTGGCCTCATTCTAAGTTTTCCGGTCTGGAAAGAAGGGTACCGGTAAGCTCACCAGCACCCTTGTTTCCGGACTGGCAAACTATGTGTTTGCCTGCCGTGGCCGCTCTGTCCGATAAGTATGACCCTGCCAGGTGCAGCGGCCATGGTAGGCAATCTCTTCATGGAAGCACCAGCATCGTTCCTAACAGTGCTGGTGCTTCCGTGTCCCAAGGGACTTACAATTTACCGGCGCCTGACATCCTGGTGTGCCGCAATCGTAATGAGCCCGTGGCACCGGGAAGTCAGGTGCCAGTAAAGTTTCTGCAGCTCTGGAGCTTTGCATTAGCCATTGATCTTAAATTTCAGATCCCCTTCACTGGGATGGATGTACTAATTTGAAATATTGTGAGAGGAAGGGGCGCAGCTTGTCCAAACTTAGCTTACTACTTCTGATCCAGGATTCTTTAATTCACAGTTCGAACTCACAAGAATGTGTTCTGAAGATTACCAAAGGGTTCCCAAAAGAATAAGAAATGCATGCATCTTGTAGACATATGCGTAAGGCCGGTTTTCTATGAGCTGCAGTCGGGAGAATACAGCTTGACTTAGAGATATTGTTTACTTATCAAAACTGGAAAACACACATGTTAACATAAAGTTCTAATTATAGTGAGGGTCATATGGGTATGCATATTGACATTTTCAAAATGTTCTGTGCATAACAATTCAGAAGATCCCTGTGAGTACGAAGAGTTAGATCAAATTCATCAAGAAGCAAATTGATAGACTTTCCTCCCCTCACAACATTTCAGCTGAAGATACCTAAACATGGAATTCTTCAGAAAAGGATGTTTGGTCTGAAGTTTTCAGGAGGCGGCCAACAATCCATCATGGAACGTTTGCCACAAGAGAACAATTCCCATTTCCCTTCAATTCCCTGCTAGCACATTACATAGGATACTGCAGTGCTAGAGTGCTGCCATACAGCAGTGGTATCTAACTTTTTATACTGAGCCCCTCTATGAGTAATATATTGTATTAAAAGCAGTCAATGTAATCACTTTTTGAAGAACCTTGCGCCCCGCCCCCCCAAACCCCCTGGAAAGCCTCTGGATGCCACTCACATAGCTTGAATACCACTGCCATGCAGCAAAAAGTAAACATGGAACTGCGGTGTATTGAAATTACTTCAAATTTAACTCCAATTCCAAGCTTTTAACACTGAAATATGTAACTGAGCCTAAGGTCCAGGATGTAGTTTCATAGTCATTAATGTTCCGACTCAGTGGGGTAATTTCGTCCAATTGAATTCGTAGTGTAAAATGGTGCCATGGTTATGAACAATAAAGAGCAATTTGGGTGGGAGCATTCAATTATTGGCATACTGATTAATATTAGTAGTTGGCTTAAGATCAATTAGAAATTATTTAATTTAAGGGACCTTAATTACTGATCTGATGAATTGTTCAATAAAAAGAGGAAAAAGCAATGGAAGAAATGACCGATTTGATGTGTGTCCTGTCTAATCTGAAACTGTGATATCTGTAGTTCACCCACTTTAACCTTTGCCTTTGCATTTGTATTTAATGTAATACATGAGGACATGCGTTGATCTGGAAATCCAATTACAGAGAGTGTTGACCTCAGGTACCCGCAGATGAACTGATCAAAAGCCATTTAGGTTTCCAAAATATTGAAAGCCAGCTGGGAATGCATATAGATTTCTAACTCTATTAATGTGGCCACACAACATATGTGCCTACGGTGTCATGACTGGAGATAAATCCATGGCGATCTGACCCCACTAAGTGAGTCAAGTCCAGGGCTATGCCATTTACCAATATCTTAGTGAACAATAATCATCGAAGATAAGGCCTTTGGAAAGAATAATATAGTAGATGTTTGTTTTTCTTAGGAAATATTTGCTATGTTAGTTTCAATAAAGGACTACAATTTGAATCTGTATTTTTCATATTTATAAACAGCCAAGCACCATTGAGGCAATGCCAACCCAAGCATTGTGATAAATAAGCCAGTTCACACTGTATTACAAGCTGTGAGGACTATTCTAGGCATTTTTTCATTCATCTAATGTAATCTTAATAACAAGCATCTGGAAATCCAACAATGTAAGCTAAGCAGAGCCCAATTTAACCAAATAGAGATCCAGGAGCAAATTCTCCAGATTTCTTTGGTGCAAGTGTTGAGGGAATAAGATATGCTAGCACATCTCACCACTTGCGCTAAAAAAGATGCATCTGATTCACAAAGAGCATCTGAAAGTGCATATCACAGATGAACACATTCAAATATTCTTTTCTCTCCCTTTGCTCCTTTGGTCAGATCAGGGGGTATTTCTGCCCTTTATTAATGTGAATTCTGTATTCACAAATGGGATGCACTATGAGAGATGCAGAAATCAAAGACATTACCGTGTGCCTGTTTATACAAGGTGCAGAGGGATGGACAATGAAGACAAGATAATTGCTGGCCATACCATACATGATGTCCCACTTGAATCTCTATCCCCCAAACAGAAATAGAAATGCCTTTTCACAATGGCAGGCCTTCTAATGGCCTTTCACTGTTGGATGCACTCCTTTCACCAATATGGGTGCTCGGAGCCTGTCACATGCTTATAACACTAATGTATAAATGTATACAAGAGGGCTGTCCAGTGCATCATTTGTGCTGCTGCAGTGCCAGAGTGCACTCGGATCAACCAGGTAAATCACGACTGGAGCAGCAGCAATGTAGAAGTGACAAGAAATGGAATGGAATAGTCTCTGTAAACCTTTTTATATGAGATATATTTGTCTCTGATAAACAGGCTACTGAACATCTATGACTCTTCAGGTATTGAATATGAACGCTATGTTCTTCTCTGCATTCCATTGGATGGTGGACTATCATGAAATTGGTTCTAATGAAATATAGACATGGCTCTATAACTGATTAGCAATCACAGGCTCAGTGAATGGGACACGTGTTACATTTCTAAATCAAACCTGTTAAATATTGGCCAAAATATCTATGATCCCAAGAGAAATTACGCAAACGAGTCAATTTATGGAGTCTGTAATACCTTGCTCACCCATGACTTCAAAATCAAAAATGAAGCTGAGTTCTTTAAGATTCACATATAACTTTCAAAATACTGCATAACGATGGGAAGTATGGGATTACACCTCTAGCTTCAAACTAACTGCCAAATGAAGAAAAAGCTGTCATAATGCATCTTGGAAATGTTGAGTCGATGCTGTGGAGAAGAACACTGGCACCGTGTGTTTTGCTATACAATCGACACTGGGTAGAATTAACTAGGATAAGTATGGTAAGGGCGCGTGTGGCACACATAGTGGTGGAGGGCCCTATTGCTTATCTGGACTTAATTACTTGACAAGCAGGCGCGCCTATATACATGAAAGTAAGACTGCGCACGTTCCTTTTAAAATCTGATTTGTCGAAATGGAGAACAAATGAACATCCATCTGAGAGTGGTCAGTGTACATAAGGTCATACGGATGACAACTTACACTTTCTTTTGTTTGGCCCACTACATAAAGACTTGAGGAGAAGATGGGTTCTACCAATAATCAAGGACACGGGCCTATGGAACTTTAGGACAGCCTTAATTCTTTTTATGAGCCTTGCACAAAAAGCATCATCCGCATCCGCTTTATTTTATCTGATTCATTAACTCTGCATTTTCTAATTGTCTAACGCCCCCTGGTTCTGATCCTGGTTTTTCTGATTCTTTCTGCGAGCTTGCTGCTGATCTGCAGCTCCATCTATCAAACCTGTGCATTGTTGGTGATTTTAATCTGCTTGGCGATCCTGCCACCTCTCAGCACTCATGCTGTAGCTATCACTCAGCGATGTCTGAAGCAAAATGTCTTTATTTTTCTAATCTAGTGGAAGCATCCCTGAATAAACCCAGGGAACTTTTCAGAGTGGTTGACTCCTTGTACTCTGTCGCCACTAAATCTGTTATTCCTACTCAGTCCTTGTGCGACTCCCTTTCTACCTTTTTCACTGATAAGATTCTTAACCACATTGCTTTAGCAAGAGTGGAGTCAATCATTTCTCCTCATGTATTTCTCATACCCTGCACCTCTCACTGATGGTCATCCTGTCCCTTAGTCTCTTAGGCGGAAATTGCTATAGCATTCGCTATACTTAAATTGTCTTCCCCTTCTCATTCGCTACCTTTGGTTTTGATCAAAGAAATCTCTCCTTCCATCTTTCCAGTGCTCACTCAAGCGGTCAATGTCTGTTTCACTACAGGTCTTATCCCATCCTCCCTTAAGCATGTGTTGGTGGTTCCCCTTCTGAAAGAGGCCTCACTGGACCCATCTGTCCCAGCTAATCTTCAGCCTATCTCCCTGCTCCCCTGCTTAATGAAACTCTAAAATTGTTGGTGTGTGCTCTTTTTAACTCTTTTTAGCTCTTTTCTCAAACAATCCTCCTTTTTTGACCCCTCCTGTGCGGCTTCTGGCCAAGGCGAGGGACTGACAGCATGCTGGTCTCCGTGCTTCAAAACCTCATGTGAACACACGATCAGGGCGGTGCGGGAGCTCTTATCTTGTAAGACCTTTCTGGTGCCTTTGACACAGTGGACCACTCAATCCTTCTTGACCGTCTCACCGGAGGAGGTATATTAGGAGTCGGCCTTTCCTGGTTTCAGTGTTTTCTTCAAGATCGCTCTCAATCTCTTTCTCTACTTCCTTTCCATTCTCTGCCTGCCACTCTCTCTTGTGGTGTTCCTCAGGGATCAGCTGTTTCCCTGTTGATATTTAATGTGTATATCCAACCCCTCACTAAACTCATCACTTGTTTTTAGTTCATCTGCTATTTATATGTTGACGATATCCAAATTATTTTCCATCTTGATCTCTCCTTCTCCGATACCGCACCTAGGCTCAGATCTTGCCTTTAATCGGTTCGGGAATGGATGAGTCTTAATTGGTTAAATCTCAATTGTGATAAAACTGAATGTACTTGTGACAGGTTCCTCAATTGAGACCTCTCTGTGGACCCCTCTGTTTTGGTCCCCCGCACTTGGCCCATTCCCCCCTGCACTTCCAGTGGTAATTTACTTGGGAGTTAAGAACGCATCCTTGTTTTCTATGGAACCGCAAATTAAAGCTGTGTGCCAGAAGAATCACCTTCAGCAGAACATCTTATGCAAAGTACTTCCTTTTGTACTATCTCAGTTTCACGCTCCGGTGGTTGCTTCCCTTGTGCTCTCCTCTCTTGACTATTGTAATTCACTGTTTCCTGGCCAACCTCTGTATCTGATTAACCATCTCCAGGTTCTCCAGCATGCAGCACCCAGACCTGTATCGGTGTCCCCTAGGACAACGCATATCCCTCCGGTTCTGTGCTGGCTGCACTGGATCCCATGGCCAAACATTTTAACTTTAAGGCCCTATGCCTTGTACACCGTGCTTTAACTGTAATCGTGCCGAATAATTGCAAATTGAATTCTGCTGGTATGTTTCCCCTTCTCCCCACTGCCCTTTCGCTTGGCTGAGGCCAGGCGTGTGCCAGATCTATGCTTTAGATACATGCACAGAGGTGGGTGCTCATTTTCTGTGGTGGCAAGCCAACTCTGGAACCCACTGTCTGTCACCCTTCGTGCTATGGATAATTATCTTCTGTTTAGACAATCAAAAACCATCTGTTCTGTTGTCCTCTTTTCTTGCTGTTCCTGTCTTTTAGTGCCAAGCTCTGTTTGGGTGTTTGTGCGCTCTGCATTCGCATAACATAACATAAGATAACATAACATAACATAACATAACATTGACTGCTAATTATTATCAGGCTAGCACTACGCGATAGACACTGTTAAATTGGATCACATTGTTTTATTGCACTGTTCTTTTTATAGCCCAATATGATTATATATTTCTGTCTAGCTAACGTAGGCTGTGTGCATGTTGTCTATTATATGTATTTAACTGTAGGAAATTGCTTTCTTTTGACACTCATAACTTTTTAGAAGTGTGTGGTCAATATTATGAATGTTTTGGTAGAGGGATTGTGGGGATTGCTCCATCTGTAAAAAGACACATTTTACAAAGAGCACAAAATTAATATGCACACAGTTTGGGGAGGAGGAGAGTTCCAAAACACTTCAATCTGTTAAAGGAATGTTGCTTGGTTTCACTAAAATGTCGGCTTGAGCTTTTCCCTCTTCTTCTATGGTTTAAAGTACTGTTGTTTCGTATCTAACGTTAACATGCACTGTTGGCAATGAACTGTATCTGAATTGGTTCTGTAAACCCCATCAGCGAGCATTGTATTTAAAATGTGCACCGATTGCTTGCCATTAGGTATAAATGTGGTACAATGGGACAAAACAGGTGACACCACTGAAACATTTTTGTGTGATGATCTGTCGTGGGAAGATTGTGTGCACTTTGTTTTGTCTAGTTTATACTTCTAGCATGGAAGAATTACGCTAACCTGGAAATAAAACCAGAAAGGGTTGAGAGTCAGGGGTTTATGCTGAGCAAGTGGTGAGGAAATTGGACTCCTTCTTCATTTGCCTTGGAACCTTGATAGTGTTTCCTGAAAGTTTATGTATGGGTTAATTTCACATTTAATCCATGCTATAACGAATAGACAGTAGGAATGCGTACAATATACGTTTTTGGTAGCAAATTCAATATTAATAGCCAATATAATTTAAAAAAAATACAAGTATAGACGTGGAAAACCTGGAAAAGCCGGATTTGGGCGGCTGGATACAGGAGAGCAGCTGAACGCTGTCCACACTAAAGGTCAACGTAGACAGGCACATCTAAATTGCGTAAGGTTAATAATATATGTAAAAAAGGAATTTGACAAACATTACCTTTATGTTAACAATGCTCACAGTGTGAACAGTTCATGGTCCATAGCCTTGCCTCAATTGTGTCTACCCTTTGACTGGGCAATGTTAAGGCTAAGGTTAAGGGTCCTTGTTCCTGGCATTGTGTGAATATTTGCGAACAAAGGAGAGGGGAGTAGTAACAGTGAGTAGATTTATTCTGAATTAGGTCTGGAACACGATTTCGTACATTTTGAATCTGTGCAGTGCAATTATGCAATGTAATTAGTACCAGGACAAATATTACCCATATGCAAAAATGTATTGCTAAAACATTGTCTCTGCAGATTTTGCCTGAGCGAAAAGTTGTGCCAAAATTCAACCGCACCAGTCCAAGTTTATGTAATAAAAGGTCGTGGTTAGAAAATATGGGCTCATATTTTTGTCGCCTTGACTTATTTTGTATTACTAATTTTCACTGCGTTGCACGTTATACAAAAACAATGTTGTTATGGTCATTGTGATACTGTTGGTGATGTTTGCCAGCACTGTTAAATGAAGGCGTGCATCTTGTTTCCTTCAATACATTCAAGCTAACAATAAATTCCACAGTCCCACCTAAAAGAAGCCGTCTCTTTACTGCTGGCATGACACAAGATTGTTCAAGGGTGGGATAAATCTGTCAATGCATGTGCTACCAGAAGAGCTTAAATGCACATACTGGGGAAGTGTGTTTTCCCTGTTGATTCTGTAATGGCCATGCACAACCACTGTCTGTACTTATGATACTACAAAATAGCCTCTGTCACAGAAACTGGACCAGTGCTCTTTGCAGTGATGGCTGAAACGGCACGACCCCCTTTAATTCGGTGAGCATGCCTCACACAGCCAGAGTTGCTAACAATGCACTGCTCCTGCCTGCCTCCTAAATTAAGAGGAGGCCAGTAGCAGTGACTTTTCCATCGACACCAGGCCACCTAAGGGCATGTGCCTGAACTACATCAAAGATGCAGAGCGAACTGTTGAGAGGCCGATGGTAAGTAGGAAACATGGGACTGACAGCTTCTCAACTGTGCCCCAATAGCATGTGTCCTCAAATATGCTGAATGAATGGTGTCCTCAAGCATTCTGAATGAATGGTGTTCTGAATGAGTGGTGTCCTCAAGCATGCTGAATGAATGGTGTCCTCAAGCATTCTGAATGAGTGGTGTCCTCAAGCATGCTGAATGAATGATGTCCTCAAGCATTCTGAATGAGTGGTGTCCTCAAGCATGCTGAATGAATGGTGTCCTCAAGAATGCTGAATGAATGGTGTTCTGAATGAGTGGTGTCCTCAAGTATGCTGAATGAATGGTGTTCTGAATGAGTGGTGTCCATAAGTAAGCTAAAAGAATGGTGTTCTGAATGAGTGGTGTCCTAAAGCATGCTGAATGAATGGTGTCCTCAAGCATGCTGAATGAATGGTTTCCTCAAGTATGCTGAATGAATGGTGTTCTGAATGAGTGATGTCCTCAAGTAAGCTGAAAGAATGGTGTTCTGAATGAGTGGTGTCCTCAAGCATGATGAATGAATGGTGTCCTCAAGCATGCTGAATAAGTGGTGTCCCCAAGCATGCTGAATGAATTGTTTCCTCAGGTATGCTGAATGAATGGTGTTCTGAATGAGTGGTGTCCTCAAGCATGCTGAATGAATGGTGTCCACAAGCATGCTGAATGAATGGTGTCCTCAAGCATGCTGAATGAATGGTTTCCTCAAGTATGCTGAATGAATGGTGTTCTGAATGAGTGGTGTCCTCAAGCATGCTGAATGAATGGTATCTCAAGCATGCTGAATAAATGGTGTCCTCAAGCATGCTGAATAAGTGGTGTCCTCAAGCATGCTGAATGAGTGGTGTCCTCAAGCATGCTGAATGAATGGTGTCTCAAGCATGCTGAATAAATGGTGTCCTCAAGCATGCTGAATGAGTGGTGTCCTCAAGCATGCTGAATGAATGGTGTCTCAAGCATGCTGAATAAATGGTGTCCTCAAGCATGCTGAATAAGTGGTGTCCTCAGGCATACTGAATGAGTGGTGTCCTCAAGCATGCTGAACGAATGGTGTCCTCAAGCATGCTGAATGAGTGGTGTCCTCAAGCATGCTGAATGAGGGGTGGGCCTTGCGTCCCCACCATGCAGTGGTGAGCTAAGGGTGAGAGAATGCAAGTCGAATACTTTGTATGTATGTATGCTTGTGGGTTTTGATACATGCATAACAGGGGTTCTGTGCGTGACTGTGTACGTGTGTAGGTGTATGCGTGTAAGGATTGCGCAGGTGAGGGTGGGAGGTCGAGGGTGGCAATTAATGGGTGGGACTGGAGGGGAAAGAGGAGGGTGGACATAGGCAACCCCAATATGCGTGTGTGGGTAGGATGGGGGAGAGGGTGACGAGGGACACTATTTCTGCACCAATGGGGGTCAGTGGGATGGGGACCCATATTTATGCCACAACTATTATTGGCGTGCTCTCTTACAGCGGCATGGCATATTTTACTGGCATTATGCAACAGTGACATAATTAGCGTTCTTATGTGGGCATTCTAGCCCACATAGTATTTATTTTATGTTGCATAACTGGCATTGCATGCTTTACTGGCAGTATGGCAAAGCCAAAAGGATCAGGGTTCTTATGTGGGCATTCTGTCCTACGCTTCTTTCTGAGGCATTGCATTTTATTCCTGGCATTCTGCCAAAGCCAACCGGATTATGTTCTTTCGCAGGGATGCTGACGCATATAAGCAACCAGCATAGGCATGCTTTCCTACAGTATATTATGGGCAAAGAAAATACGTCTATTTTCTTATTTGGGAATATTGACATATATTTTATAAAACCGGTACAGACTTGCAGAATACTGGCATAGATTGTGGGCAAAGGCATCATGAGACTGCTGTGTAAAATGTTCATACACACTTTTGTTTATAATGCACCATTTTCACCCACTGCTTTAAAAGTTTTCTCGGGTGAACGACCCCCTCTCCCAAACGAACACTCCTCGGTTGGTTCGGCCACCATCACTACTCTAGGTCACTCCCACATATCAGAGGACATCTCTATGCACGCGCCTCTACTGGCTCGTTGCACTTAATCTGTAAGGGGGACCAATTTGCCTTAGTGCAACCAAGTTTTGTTGCAATCCATTTCTTAAGTTGATCAGTTTTTGCTCCAGGGCCAATGCAAGGTTCCTGTAATTTCAGCCCGGATGTTGTCAGCTACACGTCAGCACGTCTGTGTGTAAATATTTACTTAGAAACACCATTTTTATGTTTCAGTCTCTTATGGTCAGTTTCAGCTGGTGTGTCATCACCATTTTAGATTCCGTATTTTTTGCATTAGTCAAGCTTGGCCTTAACTGGCTAGTAAACGGATCACAAATCAGAAATTGGGTTCTTGTCGAACTGCACACCCCTTGATCAGCTACTGAATAGTCACATCCTGTTGTCATGCAGCCATTTTGATGATACCAACGGCAAGGTTCAGAGACCTTCATTAGGAACTACAGAACCACACTGGTATCATGCTGGGCTTGCAATTTTCAACCTTTCTAAATCCTGTAATATATCGAGGAGAGTGCCAACACGGTTCTAATTTAATTGGAAGGGTGTTAGTAAAACTTAAAACAGCTGAGTGAAAAGCAATATCAATAAACTGTCTTGGTTGTCTTTCATCAACTCGGAATGAAGATAGTGAAGATGCAGGTTGCCTTATTAGGAGAAGGGTGGTTGCAGGTCTAGTAACCGGTTTAATTACAGTGAAGCCTTTCCAAAGAGAAACCAGCTCGTTTTACTGATGTAAACAAATCTGGAAAAGTGTGTTGGACGGATTTCTTACATACCCTTTTTAAATGTATTTCACAAAATCAAATGCAGATCAAAATCCTTCCTGTTTTTCTCTCTCGATCAAATTCCCCATAACTCAATGTCCATAGGAGGCCATACACTTCCTTCAAAGATGCACACAGACTGGTAACTATCAGAATATTTATTTTTCAAATGCATTTACTTTACATTTCAAATTGCGTTTTTTGCAGACGCAGACTATCAGACCAACACATCAGACCCCACACACAACCTTCGTTATATATTTGTTTCCACCAAAGCAGAGAACGTGTATTTAATGTGCTTTTTCCCGTGGATATCTACTGGCAAAATATGAAATATTTCCATTTTCCCAAAACTAGTTTTGGCGGGTAAGTAAAAACATGCATTTTAAATGTCCTATGGTCATCTCAAAGCAATGTTATATTCAGACCCTTTAAAATAACTTGACATTTCAAAGATTCAACGCCACAAAGTCAACTGAGATAAAAAGAGTATGTTTCACCAACTAGGCCTCGACTGTATGGTCTGCAGCTGCCCTTCAGACACAAAAAATGGCACAGTGGGCCACAACTCCGTCATGCCACTCTGTAATTTCATGCAGACATCACAACAACACAAATGCAACCATTACAGGGTTTTGGAGTGCTGTTAGATTGTATCCCTAAAATAGGAATGCTAAATTGTCGAGGTTAGAGCTGATATTTTGCCTGACATCATTGCTTACAAATCGTATCTCTGAAGACAATTTCAAATCAGGCCGCAGTGTCACCTAAAAATTGGATCTTCAACACTATATTACAAAAAAGGAAGCATATGAGTATCCATGATTCTGTTACCAGTGTGTTATGGAGCTAATGTACTAGCCACCCTGATCCTCAAGGGGAGTTTATAGAGGGAAGGGTGCTTGTTCTGTTTCCGTCTGAATGCACAGAAGCGACAGAGCCTAGCGACGAAGCATGAACCAATCAAGGGGGTTTCTTGGTGGTTATCCATCCAAGAAAATTGTTTGAGTATTGAGTTAAAATTCTGCATTTTACAGTACACTTTCTGAGATAAATTAGGTAAAAGGGCTCACAGTTTACAATCGGTTTTGTAGGGTTAAAAGAAAAAAGTCCATTAGATGCCAGGTCACCAACAATGCACAGGAACATTTTCCATCACATTTTTATAATGTCTTTGGTCACTATATGCTAGTACTCTGAAAGTGTAAAAACATGTCCATATTGATTGTGCCCGCACATGTCCATTCTGGTACACCTATATATCCCAGTATTCCCACAAAAGAAAATAGTCATGTTTGCTTTGCCATAATTCCATTAATGAATGATAGTAAACCAAAGCACAAGCGCTCGGAAGGATATCTCAGGGGCAATGTGCTAGCCTTGGAAGCAAGACGACACAGAACAACACAGGTTCGATCACCGGAGGGTATTAAGCGCGTTATAAATAACATATATCATATCAAAAGTTCTTTTAATCGTTGTGGAAACCCTCTTATGGCATTATTTTGTGTGATGAAATGTTTTTATACTCTTCTGTGTTAGCATTTCTGATTTATGTGTTATCTATCTTGTAGCATGTTTTATATTATTGTCCATTTTATCGAATTCCATTGCTCTCTTTTATGGCTTATTGCCAAATAAAGTGAAGTATGAGAACGAGATAATACAAGATAATACCAGTAATTATACTATAACAAAACATGTTCATGCTGCCTCTGCTAATATATACCAATCTCCCCACTTAAAATCATACACTGGAAAACAAAGACATGCCACAGTAAGAAAACATGTCCTTTTTGGCTATACAAATCCCCCAAGCCCTAATATAAGAACATGCATCATGTTGTATTTGCCTCCTGACGCCAGTAAAAAATGTCATGCCACATTGAGAAAATATTGCAATGTGAGCTGCATATATGCTCTCACTCATGTAAGAACACTTATCTTGTTGCCTTTGACCTAAACACCAGTAAAGGAAACACCATGCCACACTAAGGAAACATGCTCTCCCCCTCCCCATGGAAGAACACTCATCATGTTGGATTTGCCCTTAATGTGAGTACAACATTCCATGTCACAGCAGTACCCACTCAGCCCCATTTTAGTACCTTCCCCCACACCCAAAACCCTCCTTTACATAATAACACTCATGTGCGCTTTGCCCCGGATATCAATACAACATGCCATGCCGCTGTCGAAAAAGTGAATGCATGCACACTCACACCCATGTACACATACATGCCAACATTTTGCAGCACCTGGGAGGGAAATCTTGTCAGCAAAAGTGGGAGAATTGAATGTTCCCACTGGATTACATTGGGGTTAGAATTATTTTCGGAGGGAAAAAGTAAAAGTAAAAAATAGCAACATTTTTAAAACAAAAATTGTGAGTCTTCTGACTAAATCAGGAGGGTTGGTGTGAATGTGTACACCAGTCTCACTGCACTTATTCATTCATGCAGATACACTTACAGACACCCCATCGCATGCAGAAACACATAATACACTTACGCCTCCCTGCATGACCACAGACATACATACAATCCTCGTACACACACACATACACATACAAACACTTTTATTTGTCCTCCCTCTGTAGGACTCCAGCTCTTGAGCTCCATGAAGACAGGTAGCAGTGGGAGCTTCAGAGTACCTGACATGCGCGAAATGCAGGACCTGGAGAGTGGCCCCTGCTGATCAGCCTGCGAAGTGGAATCTGTATATGCTGACACAGAGTTATGTGCTTAGTGGGACATTTTCAGATTTTGGTTAGGCCTTACCCGCAACGGCCCTACCCTGCCTGTGCCTCTGAGGGAAAGAAGCACTTTCAGTCAAGGGCGGCAGTCCCTCCTGCCACTCCTATTTCCTAAGAAGATAAAGAAAGATCTTGTCACTCTGCAGTGTAGACTGTCTTAGTTGAGTAAACCCTCTGTCATCAAAACTGAAAAGCGAAATAATGCCTGAAGCTATTAAAGTTTGTGTGCATTTTGTAGTTTTCTTTCTTTCTAATATTTAATATGTTAAGCATTCAGATCCCAGGAGTTACAGAGCATTTACACCCTCACCAAAAGGCACTGTGGTCAGCAGATGGGAGGGCGGAGCTGGAATTTAATATTACAATCGTATACAGAACATTATGAGCCTCACTACGGGTTTGGTGCTAATTAAGCGGTGCAGAGAAAACAGTAGTAACTCCTGCACTGACAGTAAAAGTGGTGCTACTGCAAATCCTACCACTTTTTCCCCACACCACAGAACCTTTGATGAGGCCGATTGCATCAGTTTGATTTTTGCATGATTATATTTCACATATCTATAATTTGAGGGTGTGACAGAATGCCATCTTCGAGGGTGTACATTCTTGAACATCTTTGAGTTTTGCTATTTCTCTCTCAGAAAGAGTGCTTTGCTAAACAGATCTCACTTTCAAAATGCTTCATACTGAGAAGAAAATAGTTCACACATGAGTACTTTGCTGGGTCCTGCCTAATGGCACAGCAGCAGCTGAATGTGATTGGGCAACATGGCTGTCACTGAGTAACGTGTCTTCCTTAAACAGTCTGCAGGAAACAAATTCATGTTATCAGCCATGGGATGCATTTAAATGTACTGGCACCCATGCTCAAAACACATTTAACTGCATAAAATAATTTGTCTGGTGGCAGAGCTATGGCTAAAGATAAACATGAAGCTGTATCTCGGTTTGATAGAGTGGCAGACCAGGAAGTACAGTTTAAAAAGTCTAACCCAATCTGATGTCATTTATTATGTCCACTTGATTGCCACTTGACCTGCAGCTGCAGAGCCATTTGTGCATTATGTCTGGCCTGGAAGCTTCACCCACAACGCTCATGGTGGCCCTATCCCAAGATGTTCTTTATTTTCACCTGGGAAGCTTTGACATCTCTACCAGGACAACAGAACATACGTCCCGTAGGAGCAGGCTGGCAACTTGGTGCTTCAAAGGGGCATCTCCTATGCAATGTCGATGTCAAACTACAGAGATAATTACTGGAGTCTTTTTTATCTGAGGCAGCCAGAAGACAGAGGAAAGAACCGTGTTGCTGATAAAGGGCCTCCATACTGGAGAACAAGCCAGCCATATTGGATGTTCCAGGCCCCCACTCCATTCCTAAGAACCCTCCAAAGGTACTGCAGAGAAGGCACTCTGGGAGTGACATCACAAGTAAAGCCCCATTTTTAAAACATGATTGAATGGCCTCCTTGCAGAATCCTTGGAATAGACCAATTTTCTATGGCCAAGTGACTATATAAGATGGTGAGTCCTCCAGACCCCTGAATTGAATCATCTTTGAGACACCTCTTGGAGCATCACTTGAAAGAACAATCTTGAAGAGTCATCTTGAAACTGTCTTGAAGAAGGTTTCACTGGGGCCTTGATGGCACCTTCCATGGCCCTCCAAACTGGTAATGCCTGGCAATCCTAATGGACAAAGAACTAACGCTAGAACCACAAGTCAATGCAATACCTAAAAATGCTTCTTCCACCTGCACACGGTCAAGAATATGCTGCCATTCCTAGACTTCCCACACAGGACACTTGCCATCGTCTTCCTCATCATGTCAAGAATAGACTATGTCAAAAGCATCAACAAAAAAGGAGCCTACCACAGGTAAAATATAGTATTTCCTTGATCATGATTTGGATCTGGTTGGGGGTATTTAACATTCTTTGTCCCGTGTACTATCATTATGTCTCAGAAACACTCTCTAACCTGTAAACATTTAAATGTTTTACTTTTTTTCATTGGTTAGTTCCTATGTCAATCATAGTTTTAATATGAAGCATGTGGGGACAAGTAAAACACTATTGAGCAAAAAATCAAAAAGAAATTAGTTACTATGTGAGCCAATCTTTCAGACAACATGAGAATAAACCCAATGTTGAAATCCTACAAATTATTAATAGAGTGAAAGAGAAGAATAGAGAATAGAATGACACTAAGGGGATAACAGAGATAGAGTGGAAATCACGTTAGTGAAATAAATAACTTGATGTGGGTCAATAATATTGTTCCTTATTGACCTCCATCTTGGGTGATGAATCAAAAAAACAATGAGAAACATTTTTATCAACAAACATCTTAAAAAGTTCATTAGTAAATTTCATTTGGGAAGCAGTTTTGTCATTGTTTCCCCTGGATCAGACCCTTAAGTGGGAAGAAATGGTTTTTAGTACACCCTAGGAATTACTTCTGTATTTATATGGCATGGAAATACATAAGGGATTTTATCATTTGTTGGTACATCTCCTAGCATATGCTGAGGAACATTGGTTCTTGTCACTCAGCTTCGAACTGAATGTCTATGTAGTCTGGAGGAGTTGTAAGTCGTTTAGTAGGGTCTGTTAATGTGAGAAGCTAGTTTAGCATGGTAGGCTGGGATAGGTCAAAAGTGAACATAATATTCCCTGAGTCGGTCACGTTTCGTTGGCGTTCTTGGTGTGGGGCTGTTTTCCTCAGGGCATCAATCAAAGACCCTGAATAAACATACATGTGTATTATGAGTCGCTGGACTAATGCTGGTATGCTCATACATATTGAATATTAGATATTGGTGCCTCTAAAGTGAACCCTGGGAAAGACATAACCTTGGATTGTCACTCCATATCTCGTACCCCTGGATGGGGGGGCTCTGCATCTGACAGGTGACCTGGACATCTGATTAGCAGTGTGGACTAATCCATTATTGCTGAGTCTGGCAGATGGGGCATCGTGGCTCCTGGTGTCCAGAGTTACCAGTTCCGGAATGAAAAGAGGCAGAAAAACCCAACTCAGTGATAACCGGGATCCTCCTCTTCTCCCCTTGGCTGTGTGGGAAACAATGTGATTGCCTGTACCTATTATTAATGTGGAGCAAGGTGTCGTGGAGGTGACAGCTCCCCTGGTTGTGGGCAACGGGTACACTGTTACGTGCTGGGGGACTTACTGGTGAGTGGAAGGTCACATCTCTTGCGCATGTGTCGTAAAGCTTGTGGTCTCAGCTCTCTACTGTCCGAGTGTGTCACACGCTGGATCTAGATGGAGTAAAAAGTAAGTCTGGGAAACTAGGAGTGTCTGAGTGTCACATGTGCTCCATTGTGTCAAGGAGTACTCTCTCCAGGGGTCTGACCTAAAGCAGGCTTACCCGCCAGGCTGCGTGTATCCCCTCTGAAATAGTGTCAAAGCGAGTTAGACCTCGTCTTCAAACTCTGGCGGCGCTGATACTGTGTATGTGTTGGAGGGTTTGACATAGAGGCCGTGTGTGTCGCCTCTGTGATTGGTCCCTTTGTTCAGGAAGTGTTTGTGTCGGCGTGGCCTGGCATTGTCATGAGGACTAGGGCGCGCTGTAATGTGTTGGGGGGCATGGCTATAGGTCAAACCAGAAAAAGGATACCTCAGTGCAGACCAAGTATGATAGTCTGATGGAATGTTACTACTCCGTATAGTCGGGGAGTGTAGGGCAGGGGCGATTCAGCAAATAGGGACAGAAGTGAGTCCCTTTTGTCAATCTTGTTTGCAGAAGTAGAAAATGTCATGAGGGCGAACGACAAGACAGTGTCTTGTGAAAGTGGGTTAGGTTTTGTATTGTGGTAGGTAGCATGTGCAGTTTGAGAAGGAGGGGGGTGTTTATGGAGTTTCAAATGACCCTCTTAAAATGCATGTGATGTGAGCAGGGTGAGACCACCGCGCTGGGAGCTGAACAAATTGAAAGTATTCTCAGAGAGGCAAAACGGTGTAAGTCAAAGTCCCCTCATTGTGAAAAGTAGTAGAAATGTGGAAGAAGGGGTTTACTGAGTCGATGTAGATGGTGCTATGGGATCAGCGGTAACAATTGTTCATTGAGTCCATGATTGTTTGTGTCCAGTCTATGGTTCCATTAGCACTCTAGTTCCCAGAGGTCTCTTGGCACATTTGGCCCCCTTTCACTTTTTCTAAGACCCACCAGAACAAATTTGCCGCCGCGTGTCGGGCCTCGATGTAGTGTTCCACAAGTGGTGTAGATAAGTTAAGTTTGTGCACCAAATTTTAGATATACGTTCTGAGATCCTAATGTTTACTGTCAAAAGCATCGACTTGAGAATGCCAGATTATCTGTTGAGAAAGCTAGAACAGATACAGAACGCAGTGGCATGACTACTCCTTAAGCTTACCAGTAGAGACCAAATCACACCGGCACTAAGAACGCTGCTTTGGCCACCAGTTAAAAAACAAATTTCTTTTTAAAACACTGTGCATAACACACCCAGCGATACACGGCCAAGGAGCAGAATTCATCCAGGAACAATTCACAATCAACAAACCAACATGACCAAGATCCAACAACGGCATCTGCCTTTAACCGAAAAAAATCTCTAAACAAACATTTGGAGGATCATCGTTCTCCTGCATAGCAGTGAAGCTCTGGGAATTGCTCCCAAAGGATATACGAACGACAGAAGACCAACTCAACTTCAGGTTAAAAACATGGCTCTTTAAAAATCCTAAGAACACCCCTGAACAACATTCTCCACCCAATACAAAAAAAAGAAACCCACGAGAACAAAACTGACAAAATGATATTCCTTGCCACAGAGAAACACATTGACTGGCCAATGTATTGAGCCTAGATCTGTTGGAGGGTGACCAGTGTTTTAAAAAAGAGGGTGTTAAAAGGGTGTACAATGTCGAACTTGGATATGGCAGAGGATGACATATGCATTGGTTTTGGATATAAGTCAAAGGTAAACCTTGGATGGAGTTTGAACACAACCCAAACTGAAGCTAGCAACAGCACATCAAAGCTCATGCGCTTCTCCCTCAATATCCCGCTAACAACCCCCTGTGGGATGTATTTACCCCTGCATCCGAGCCCTACCTCAAAACTGTGCAGTATTGACATGGAAAACATCATGATGGCCAGAGCTTCCCAGAAAATGCACAGGGAAATGCATGAAGAATAGGCTCCCACTCATTTTTGCCGATGTTACGGGCACAGAAGGACACTGCCTAAAACCACCATTGGACTACCCACACAGTAGTCTGAAACCATTGGGAATGGCAATGCTGATTGCCAAAAGCAACCCCATAACTGTTGGGAATTCATTTTCTTAAATCCCAAAAAGGGGTGCAGTACCAGTACTCACCACTATCCAAAAGCCCGCGTTTTAAAACAACACCAGATTTTACTTTTTGTAGAAAACTGAATAAATGAACCCAAAACATGCCAAAGAAAGACATTTTAAGAGGTGGATCCAATGTAAAGTTATATTCTGAAGTGACTTGAAGGTTTATAACAAGACTGGCTGAGCTGTGGATTTCAGCAGTTTAAGTAAATTTGGACTGAAAGACACTACAAGTCTAAATGTTTAAATTGACTGAGTGACCTATTTCTGAGTGTCACATAGGTTGCAATTGTTTAAATGTCATAGTTTTGAACTTAGAATCAGCATTCTAGCTGCATATGTAAAAATGTTTAGTTTTATTTGAATGCAGAAAACTGGGGAACAGAAATGACATGTAGCTAAAAACTGGCTTAAAGAGATTCCAATTTTGCCTGGCAACTACCCCCATCAGGAGTGAAACTTGAGTCACAGCTGTGTTCCCAGGCCTATCTGCCTTTTGCTGGCCACACTAAGGATATGCCATCTCTCTGATAATTGAATTAAGGGGAGCCCCCACAGAATACAGGAGCTCTGAACAAATCCCTGTCCTGACCCAGGCAGATGGTTTATTGCAGATGTCGTAAATGTAGCTTCCTCCTGGAAGTAAAGGGGAGGAGCACTGCCTGTGAGAGCAAGCTGGCTTGGCAGAACTGGAAAAACCAGAAATTCAACCTTGTGCTGGGGGAAGACCACACCCCTTTGGGGCCAGAACATAACTCTAAAAAGATGAATAACTCATAGTACGGACTTGTGAAAATTATTTAAATGACACCATCATTCTTGTGATTTTTCTGCCCACATTTTAAGAGGTTTTTAGAACCGGTGGCATGTTCAGGGGAGTTTTAGCGGAAAAGAGGATATTACTCAAAATGTGTGCATGTGAAAAATCTGACACTTCATCAACTAATGTCCATACTCCTTGCGCACATGTGTGTAAATTTGGGGTAATGTCCGGTATTGCAAACCAGTTAAAAAGTGCAAAATATTGCCATTTCTGAATGCAAGCTCTCAGGAAGAGCAGAGTTGGAACAGGGGATACCTCCTGTGATATGTGATGGGTGCATGTAATTTCAAACCACTGTGTAGCTATGAAATATGTATTTGGTTCAAATCTAGATTTGTGTGCAAGTTGACAGGAGGAGTGGACTTTCTGCAGGCTGTAAAATGACATCACTCTGACACAACTTAGCTCCCCCAATCAGGGGGGAAATGAAAGCTTGGCCAATGATAAGTGGAGAGGGGCTGGCTAGTGATCCTGCTCACACACACCCATTTTAAAAACACATAAAAGCAGAGAGACAGGACAGATAGGGACCTTCAAATCCATTTGCTGCGGGATGCTCTGCTGGAAAATCCATACTTTACCTCCATCAATCTCCAGAGAAAGCTGTGCAGAAAGACCCAGAGAAAGCAGAGCAGTATCCAAAACCAGAGAGAGCTGAACCGGAGTCCAGTCCAAAACCTGACCAGATCCGTGGGAAGGCATATTTCTAAATATATTGTGAGTACATAGCAAAACTGTGCAGAAACCAATCTCTTAGTTAAAATAATATAATCCAAGCTGTTTTAATCTAAGTAGAACTGCCTCCTAACTGTCACCTGTCATTTTCTAGTTGCAAGCTGCACTTGTTTTTTTGAACTTTAAAATTTCAAATCTGAAAAACGACCTTTATTTAATCGCTCATATCTCCGTGACCGTTTGTGCTAGAGACTTGCAGTAACTTTCATCTGGAAGCTGAGATCCTAGGCTTTCCTAGGACCCCGAAACGATATTGTAGTTCCTCTGTAATCGCGCCAGACGCATTCGCGAATTTTGCCGCGATTTGAAAATTTCTCCACTTGCAAAAAGATAGCTGCTTTTGCTTTCCTCTGAAAAAAATCATTTGCCTCATAAAAACTATCCCTGCATCACTGCTAGAGTGAGCCTGGACTAATATTAACTAGATACCACTCACCCTGAACCTCTAGAGGGAATTAAAAGCATTTTAGCATATTTTTCACTTTATTGCCAGCACATATAAAAGCATTTTGCCTGTGTTTTCAACTTCTGTAGTCTAAGTTGCTGGGTGAACTGAATTACATTTGAATTGCATTTCTGAGAATTGTGTGCCTTCCTTCCATTTCCCTGCATTGCATAAAAGGGGGGGGTGAATTGTCCAAGAAAGTGATTACATTGTCTTTTGCTGAAATCCTATCAAGTTATTTTCTGTACTGCATTTCATTCCACATTGCATCCATTGGAAACCATAAAAGTATTGTTGCTATCTTATCCATTTCATGTCAATTCCTTAGTAATTATAAAGAAGTGTGCTAGTGCCAGATTCTCCGTTGTTAATCTTTATCATATCAGATTAAGTGTGATATTCAATTATTAATTTATTATAAAGCGTGATATATATATATATATATATATATATATATATATATATATATATATATATATATATATATATATATATATTGTTTAAATTATCAATTAAACCTTTTAACTTGCAAAACAGAACTACTTCTTGGCTCAGTGGGGCCAGGAGGATTCCAAGAGAGGGGTGTTATATAGGGGTAGTCATCCAGAACGCATGAACTGGACATAAAGTTATATCAATAAGGGTTTTCATTCAGTATTCTAGACTAGGCGTTGACTTGGCTGTAGTGCTGAATTGAATCCTCTTACAAATTGGGGGCTCGTGCCGGACGTTTGGAT
Organism: Ambystoma mexicanum; assembly: GCF_040938575.1. Lineage (NCBI taxonomy): Eukaryota > Metazoa > Chordata > Amphibia > Caudata > Ambystomatidae > Ambystoma > Ambystoma mexicanum. The sequence goes on from NC_090921.1 coordinate 1,439,411,413, forward strand.
TAGATCTATCACTTGTGCAGATTAATACAGCGTGCCAGCTGACCAGATACACATATCCGGTCGGAGCACACGCTGTGTTACGCTGTAAAGCACTTCTCAAAGGAACGCTCTAAGAAAAAGTTCTGTTTTGCAAAAATAAAATACAAACTTCTGTAAGTCAGGACAGAGACCAATCTCTAGAATGACGACCTTAGTAGACATGAAAATAGCCAGAGAGCACTTCTTACATAAGTTATTTGTGAGAGGTGAGTGGACTCACCAGGACCAAACAGTCTGGTTGCAGGCCATCACATCCCAAATCACGGAAACAGGGTCAGATATATGGAGAGACCAGGGTCCCTTACATGTGGCCCTGAGTGAACTATATATGTCCTCTAAGGCCAAGGATGAGCACAACAAGTTTGCCAGGGTAGCGGCATATTTATATTTACATATGGTAGCCATGCAGGACAAATGTGCTGAAGGCCAAGATCTGGCGAGTAGGCAACTGCTGGCATTACAGAAGGCCCAATCTGAGCTGGACTCTTCTGAGCAGAGGCTGCTCAGGAGCCAGGAGTCAGAAAATGACAGTAGGCAGTATATCATTAAAATAAAAGAGGACAGGGATATACTGCAACAGGAAAAGGCTGACCAGGATACTAGATTTCTGGCCCTGCAGAAGGAGCACCGAGACAGTTTGGACTCCTTACTGCAGAGCCAGAAAAAGCTGGAGCAACAATTAGACTTTAACAGGGCTTGCACGGAGCAGGTAGCCACCCTGCAAAGTCATCTAGATAGAGTGAAGGTAGAGAGCAACAAGCTGATTTCGAAAGACCTGGATACCCAGGCAGAGTTTGATGAGGAGCTCCAAAAAGCTAGTGCCTTTCAACGACAGAGGGACGACCTGGCAGCACAGATGCAGGCTCTCAGCCAGGAAAGAGACACTATAGGCCAGGAAGTCTGCCACTTAAAAAAGGAAATTGAAGAAAATCACCTGGCCCTCCAGGGGCTGGGTGACCTCCAAAAAGAAAACCAGAACTTGGTAGAGCACACCAGAAGGGTGGAAGATGCTCTGGCAAGAAAGGAGCAGGCCAGTAGGGATGGGACTCAGGAGGTAAACCTCCTGCAGCAAAGACTGGCCCAGTTCTCCAGGACCAACCAGGAAGCACAGAGGGAAAATGAGGCCCTCTGTCAACACAATGATAGGCTCCAACAACAGGTAGCGATGCAGGAGAGACTGATAGAGTCTAGTAAGGCCTTGACTGAGGAACTGAAAGCACAAATGCAGGCTCTTCCATTGCAACAGGGAGCAGGGGCGGATAGAGATGAGGTCCGCTGGGAAAGAGAGACTCCTGACCATAACCTCAGGAGCCCTAACACCAGGGGCCTTCATCTCTCCCAGTCCCTGGACTCTACCACCCCCATGTCCCCTGGCGCACATGAGCACAGGGCCACAGGGATGGCAGATTACTATCCAGCTAAAAGTATGGGGCTCATAGGCCAGTACCACTCAGGAATGGAGGGGTGGGCATCCGGGTATGGGCACCCAAGTACAGTACAGTTCAGTGGGGAACCCCAGGAGAGTAGGCCCCTTAAGGGCATCCTGAAAACCTCTGCCCAGTTAGGTCAGTGGGGGGGGGTACCCAGCAAATCCTGGCAGCAAGGAGGGATCTGAGGACTCCTCTGAGCACCACAGGAAACAGGAGACCAGGTCCCCACATTCTGCCAGCCATTCCCAGGCTCGCAGAATCCGGGAAAACCTGGAAGAACAGACAGGAACCTCTGGGAACAGTGCCTCTGAGTCAGAGGATGAATGGACAAGGGTTACCCGAACCAAAAAGGCCAATAAGGTAAAAAGGGCCTTGCTTAAGGACCCCTTAAAGCAGATTAAGGCGATCAGGAGCGTCATCACGCCTTACCATAAGAACGCTAAGTATTCTGTTTGGGAGCACTTAGAGTTGTTTGAGCAAATGATGGAGACTTTCCATTTGAAGGACAGCCTAAGCTGTATTCAATATGTAAAGTGGACCTTCTCCCCGGAATACTCCAGTTTCTTTGCGGGGCTGGAGGACCAAAATCATTTAAGATGGTCCACCTATAAGGCGGCCATCTTGAAACATTTTTCCATTCATAGAAATCCTCAAGAGGCTCGCAAGGCAGTCTACAATTTGCAATGTGGGGAGGATCAGGCCCCACAAGAATTTGTGCAAGAACTGAAACGTGCTTTTGCGCAGACCACCAGAAGGGTGCGCACAGACAGTAGAGAATTCATTAATACATTTTTTCATGCCTTGCCCAAATACATAAGGACCCAGCTCGTGAGGGATTTTCACGAGAAAAGATCTTTAGACTGGGTCATTGAACAGGCTACCCGGATCTATGAGGTGCAGAAACCGGTAGATAGCAAAAATAATGCCCAGAAAACCCCCAAAGCCAACAGCACCCCTGCTGCTGCCAAGGTGGCAGAGGTAAAGGTCACCCCCGTTTTAGAGTTGGAGATGGGGGGGCCTAAAAACCTACCTGCACCTAATAATGCTAGGCCCAGAAGGTCCTCGGGCCAGTCACAGACAGGGAGCCAGGGAGGCAGCCCCACAAATGGGGTCCCTCGCTCTCCTGATTATGTAAGCCCCCGTTACAAGGGAAACAGACCCATCCTGGGTTATGTGTGGACTCCTCCAGCCCAAGGGGGAAGATCCAGCCAAGAACCTAACCCAGGGAACTTTCCTCCTAACTTCCCACCGGAGGGCAGAAATTCTCAGAATCCTGGGCAGAACTTTTTCCCCAGGTATCCACCCAATTTCCAGCCCCAAAATCCTCCACCCTTCTTTCCCCAATTCCCAGAGCCCAGACAACCTAATCCGGGAGAGGGGAGGCCAAGGGTGGAGGGGTACCCAAATCTTCCCAACCAGGGGTACTACCAAAGAAGGGATAGCTACCCTTCCCGGGATCAGCCCAGGGGAGAAAACAGGGCCCCGTATCAGCCTGAGCGGGTTTCCCAGTTAGAGCGCCAGGTTCAAAACATGGCGCGGGATCTGGGTCACATACTGAGGGCGCAGCAGAACCCTCAGATCGGCATGCCGGCGCAGAACGCACCCAACTCTGGACCTGGTGCCCCAGAACAATGACGGGGGCAGCACCCCGATAACTCACCGGTTCCCAGGGAGGAGGCACAAAGGGAAGGGGGGTGTAAAGCCTTGGAGGAAGCTTCCTTCCTCACTTGGAAACAGCCCCTGGAAACCCAGGAACCGGAAACAAAATCTCCTGCCCCTGAAAGTCTGCCTCCTAAGGAGCAGAGGGGGGGTAGGAGAAACAAAAGACCCAAACAGACTCAGTTTGAGGAGGAGGTACAGATCTTCCAATTTGAGGGAGAGGGATCCTCAGAGGATCCTGGGAAAATGATCTTCTCCTTCAGAGAGGGGGGAACTCCTCCCAAAGAAAAATGGGTCCCAAGGGATGCAAATCCAGACTGGGGAGAGGTGGAGACTGAGCTACCGCCGCCCACCATCTCATCCCAGAACCAACAGCAAGAAAATCCCCTGGTTCAAACCCATCCTGGTGACTGCCTCCAAAAAGGGGGGGGCGGCCCAGAACCAGAGCCAGGGGAACCCACAATGGCTCTGATCTCCAGTTGCCAAATTTTTCTTTCAGATTCCCAAGGCTCTCCACAGAATTCCGCCCAAATCTCTTCGCTAGCGATGTCCAAAAGCAGAAAATTAGCCCACCAGTTGTCCAAAAATGTACATTATCTGTGCCCCCTTGAGGAGAAGGAGGGAAGATACTATGCCCCGGTACAAGTACAGGGGCAGGGTACAATCTTGGCACTGGTGGACACTGGATCTCAAGCTACCCTTCTGTCCAGAAGGGCCTTTGACGAACTGAATGCAGGAAGGGGAGAGAATTACCAAATTCCTCTCACCTCTCTTCCTGGACAACTGCAGAACTTTGACGGGAAGGAAATTCCCGTTGAGGGGACTGCAGACTTGGACATTAAGATCGGGCGACACAAGTTGAAACACCCAGTCATAGTTGTGACTCCAGATGGCACCCTTTGTTTACTAGGGAATGACCTCCTGAGAAGGTTGTCACCCCTAATAGATTGCGTAAACAAGGTCCTCTGGACCCAGACTAGCCGACCAATAAAATTAAAACAGAGTGTCAACCATGTTAGTTTAAACGGCATCTGCCACATGGTTGAACAAAAATCTGACCAAGTAGAATTCCACTTCCAGAATAGCCAAATTCCAGACGTGACAGTAATAGCAGTAGGACAACAGACTGGTGATGGAGGGTCCTCTCTATTTCTGAAAATCAACCTTCCTTCCAGTCTAAAGTGGTACTCCACGCTGGAAGGAAACACTCTGAGATTCTATACTAATCCACAATCAGAAACTCCCACTCCTATAGTCCAGAAAGATGTGAAATCAGCTCAGAGCCTGGCTGAGATTCAGCAAATTGGAGAGCAGTTGTTCATCCCTGTCCAGTTAAATGATGGGAAGGACTCTGTTCTCGCTCGAGTGTGTGTGAACAACGGTAAGAGCTTCATCAGCGAAGCCATGTTCCGCCAACTCCCAAAAGATCCAGCCATTCCCACATTCAAACTGATAGACAAATGGGAAATGGACCTGGAAGCACCCAATTCCAAACATCTCCTGCCAAGCAGGTGTATGCTCAAAATCTCCATTGGCAACAAGAGCATAGTCCATAATTGTTGGGTCGTGCGAGACGTCACTGCCGCCTTTTACTTAGGCAGTGACATTCTCAATCGCTTTGCCATTAGTTTGGACCTAATAAACTTCAAAGCTTGGTCCCGATTAGCGGATAATCCCATGGGCTTTGATGATCCAGAAAAAGCATTTAAGTCAGCTCAATTGCTACCTTATGCAGTTGAAATTCAGATCAAAGAGGAAGTCACCATCCCAGAAAGGACCCGACAATTCTCCCTGGAAGTGAAAGCTAAAAGGGGACAAGAGTTGAAAAACCCTGATGCTTACATACATCTAAACGCTTCTCTCCAACAGCAAGGGTTGGGGGTAAACCCAACTCCATTAGTCAACATAGAACATGACACCATTCCAATAGAGGTGGATAACAGCGACTTAAAGAGTATTACTCTAGCCGCAGGCACCATTATTGGAATGGCGGTTGATGACCGACATTTTTCCATCGACTTAGTAAATGAACTGTTAGGACCAATCCCCAAGGACTGTTTTGACAGTGACAGTGAGGACAATACAACACCAGACAGGATTTTTACCCGGCATGGGGGGAACTTCCTGGTGTACACTTCCTGCCCCTATGGTAAGGAAGATGTGACTTGTGACTTCAGGAGGGATGAGGTGATTTTCCAGGTCCATGAGGGCTGCCTTTCCCACCTGAAGCCTCCAGTCCAAATCAGCACTCTGACCAGGGACTTCTCCACCCAGCTGGAGGAGGCCGCTGAAATATCCAAACCAGAAGTCTTTCCAGGCTTCAGGCAGATGGTGGAAGAGAGAGTCAACCTAGCTGATGCCTGTGTGACTCTGGAACAAAAGCAAAAGTTGAAACAAGTTTTCTTGGATTTCCAAGATCTCTTTGCCGTAGACTCATATGACTGTGGTCGCACCGACATCCACACAACAACAATCCCCACGGACCCTGGCATGACTCCTGTGTTTGTGAAGCAATATCGCTTGCCTCTCGCATCCATGGAGTCCCTTACTGAAATAATTAAGAACCTTGAGTCCCGGGGAATAATCCGTCCAGTCCACAGCACCTTCAATAATCCGGTGCTGGGAATATTGAAGCCAAACGGCCAGTGGAGACTCTGTGCTGACCTTAGGGAGCTCAACAAACGGGTCCATACTTCCCGATGGCCTCTGCCCTACATTGACCAAGGGCTGGCCCAGATTCAGGGGTCACAGGTATTCACTGCAATAGACCTGACCAATGGATACTGGACCGTGCCTGTCAGTAGGGAGGACCAATACAAGCTGGCTTTTACCTTTGGGGGCCAGCAATACACATGGACCCGGACTCCCTTCGGATACCTTAACTCCGGTAATGAGTTCAATATTTTCCTACATAAGGCCATGCCCGACCTGGGTGCGAGGGGTAACCTGGCTTATGTAGATGATGTCCTCATCAAAAGTTCATCTGTGGAGGAACACATAGCGGAGATCCGTTATGTTCTGACGCAGTTGAGGGCCGCCGGAGCAAAGCTTTCCTTTCAGAAAGCACAGTGGTGTAGAACCCGTGTTAATTTCTTGGGGCATGAGATTACTCCTCAGGGCCTCTGTCCCCAGGAAAAGAAAGTGGAAGCACTTCAGAAACTGAAAGACCCCACAACTCTGCGGGAACTAAGGAGCCTCCTTGGACTGACTAATTACAGCAGAAAGTTCATTGAGGGCTACGCAGAGTTCACCAGACCCCTGATTCATCTCCTGAAGGGGGGGGTCAAGTGGGAATGGGGTCCAGAACAAGCCGAGGCAGTAAGACAACTCAAAAGAAGCCTCTCACAAGCGCCCTGCCTAGCTTACCCTGTCAGAAACAAGGAGTTCTTCCTGGAGACGGGGTTCTCTAATACGTGCTTGACGGCAGTATTATACCAAAAGCATGACAAGGTCAATAAAGTAATCTCCTATGCGAGCAAAACTTTATCCTCTGTGGAGGAAAAATTCAACGATTGTGAGAAGGCACTCCTGGCAACGGTGTGGGCATTGAAGAATTACCGCCCGTTTATCCAGGGGGAACACATCATAGTGGAGACTCCACACCAGCCTCTGCAATATCTCCAAAGTGACAGAATCCGGGCCGGAAATGTGAGTAATTCCCGAATTACTTCCTGGATTCTGTCAATGCAAGGCTTTCCTGTGGAGGTCAGATATGGCCAAAACAAGAAGAGTCCCCTCGCGCAAGGTCTGGCTGACTTGCATGATTGTGCCAGAGAAAACTGTCTCGAGGACGAAAGTCTAAAAATCAAGGACAACATGGAGGCATACCTTAATTCCCCACACAAAGTCTTTGAAGAGGACAAGTGTGAGGGAATGCCCACTGTCTATGTGGATGGATGCTCTTACCATGTTGACAACAACGGGGAGAAAGAACTGGTGGCCGGCGTAGGGAATGCATGGGTGAATGAGTCCCCAGAACCCTCCGCTGGATACAAAATTGGTCCCCGAAGTAGTCAGGTGGCAGAATTGATGGCTGTGCATCAAGCCATCCTCACTGCTGTCCAGCATCAACTCCACGAACTGGTCATAATCACAGATTCGGATTATGTACGGAACGGGTTTGTGGAGCACCTGGTTAATTGGAAAACCAGAGGCATGTTATGTGCTAATAACAAACCCTTGAAACATGGGAAGTTGATCCAAAACATTGACGATCTGGTCACCTCGAATGAGATGACCATCTATTGGAAAAAGATCAAGGGTCATTCCAAAGTAGAGGGACCAGACAAAACTGGAAATGACTTAGCTGATCAGCTGGCCAAAACCGGGGCCATCCAAGGGGATCTAATTGAGATTGAGTCCCTGTTGGGGGAAATCCAGGTCACTGCTATCACTAGGTCCCAGACAAATGCTCACAACGACCTTTCAATTGCACAATGGAGTAAGGAGACCCCTGATGCTGATTTGATTACAGCTCAGAAGGGGGATCCAATTATTGGTAAGTTTTACCAGCACCTTGAGGACCCTGAGAACTTTCCCCTGACGGATACCGATTACATTGGGAAAGAGGACCTAAGAGTGTTGATGAAATGTCCAAAAATGTTCCGAATCCAAGACGGTTTGCTGGTAAGGAAATCCAAAGCTGTCCACGATCAGTGGGTGGTTCCTACCTCATTCCGAAGCCTGATGTTAAGTCACGCCCATGATGCGGCCACCGCCGGTCATAGGGGGTTTCACACAACATTGGAAATCTTAAGAGAGGTTGCATACTGGCCACACATGGGGCAGGACCTCGACCAATACTTGAAGGGGTGTCTTGTGTGTGCACAATTTCAGCCATCATCCCTCACGCACCGTGCGCCTCTCCAAAAGAGGGGGATGACACTGCCATGGTCAGATTTACAAATCGACTTTGTAGGCCCCGTGATTCGCTCTGCTAGGGGGAATAAGTACATGTTGACTGTGACATGCTTGTTTACCAAGTGGGTGGAATGTCTCCCAGCCCCAAATTGCAAGGCAGAAACCGCAGCTGCCCTGATGATTAACCACATCTTTTCCAGTTTCGGTCTACCTCAAAGGATTGAGTCAGACAGGGGTAGCCACTTCACCAGTGAAGTAATGACAAAGATGTGGGAGATACTGGGGGTCAAAAGGAAGTTGCATATTGCTTATAGACCAGCTTCTTCTGGGGCAGTAGAGAGATATAACCGGACAATTGTGAGCATATTAAAAAAGTTTGTGGCAGATTCTGGGCCAAGTTGGGATATCCGATTACCTCTGGTCCTAATGGCCATCAGATCTACCCCTTTATCTGCAACCAAAATGTCGCCATTTGAGTTGATGACTGGGCGCAAGATGGTGCTTCCTCAGCATTTGCTCTACAGGACCCAAGAGCAGACACTGATAAATGCCTCCACTACTCATAAGTATGTGGAGAATTTAAGGAAACACCTTCAACATGCTTTTGCTTATGCTCAGCGGAATCTAGAAAGATCGGCTGATAGCATGAAGACCCATTATGACCTGAAAACTTCCAGGAAGGAATATCAGGTGGGAGACCGGGTCTATCTATACAACTTCAAAAGGAACCAGGCCAAGCAGCGCAAATTTTTGCCTACATGGAAGGGACCCTTTGAGATCATCGACAAGATCTCCCCTGTGGCCTACAAGATCCGCATCCCCAAAGGCGGTTTGGCAGAGGGGGAAGACAAGTGGGTCCACATAAACCAGTTGAAATGTTGCCATCCCAGGCACACTCTGCAACAACTGGAGGAATCCTCTGGAATCCTAGCGGGTACTGTCTCAGACTAATTCAGTTCCAACCATAAAACATACCACATCTAGTCTCTAAAATATTGTGATTTGCATGAAACTGTCTCTTAGTTATACTGTTTTTTTTTCAAAATAAGAATGTAATGTTTCGTTATGATGAAATGCAGATGCTGCCCCACTATCTCAACAGTGGTGGAAAAACGTCTATGAATAGGTATTGCCGCTCTTCCTTTGTCGTCCTAGGAGAAAGAAAACCGGGAGACGGGCCAAGGAGGACGATCCGGAGACCGGGAGCAGAGACGCAACGGGCCCAGAGTACCGCCCAATATTCCCATCAGGACCGGCGAGGAGAACCGATCGATCCGACCGGATGGAGAAAAAGATGCTGAACTGTGCCATCTATTGGAAGAAGATGAGGAAACATCCCAGGTCTTGCGAGTCCCATTCGTGAAATAGAATGGCCATCGCAAGAGGGGGGCTTGTGGGATGTATTTACCCATGCATCCGAGCCCTACCTCAAAACTGTGCAGTATTGACATGGAAAACATCATGATGGCCAGAGCTTCCCAGAAAATGCACAGGGAAATGCATGAAGAATAGGCTGCCACTCATTTTTGCCGATGTTATGGGCACAGAAGGACACTGCCTAAAACCACCATTGGACTACTCACACAGTAGTCTGAAACCATTGGGAATGGCAATGCTGATTGCCAAAAGCAAACCCATAACTGTTGGGAATTCATTTTCTTAAATCCCAAAAAGGGGTGCAGTACCAGTACTCACCACTATCCAAAAGCCCGCGTTTTAAAACAACACCAGATTTTACTTTTTGTAGAAAACTGAATAAATGAACTTGAAGGTTTATAACAAGACTGGCTGAGCTGTGGATTTCAGCAGTTTAAGTAAATTTGGACTGAAAGACACTACAAATCTAAATGTTTAAATTGACTGAGTGACCTATTTCTGAGTGTCACATAGGTTGCAATTGTTTAAATGTCATAGTTTTGAACTTAGAATCAGCATTCTAGCTGCATATGTAAAAATGTTTAGTTTTATTTGAATGCAGAAAACTGGGGAACAGAAATGACATGTAGCTAAAAACTGGCTTAAAGAGATTCCAATTTTGCCTGGCAACTACCCCCATCAGGAGTGAAACTTGAGTCACAGCTGTGTTCCCAGGCCTATCTGCCTTTTGCTGGCCACACTAAGGATATGCCATCTCTCTGATAATTGAATTAAGGGGAGCCCCCACAGAATACAGGAGCTCTGAACAAAGCCCTGTCCTGACCCAGGCAGATGGTTTATTGCAGATGTCGTAAATGTAGCTTCCTCCTGGAAGTAAAGGGGAGGAGCACTGCCTGTGAGAGCAAGCTGGCTTGGCAGAACTGGAAAAACCAGAAATTCAACCTTGTGCTGGGGGAAGACCACACCCCTTTGGGGCCAGAACATAACTCTAAAAAGATGAATAACTCATAGTACGGACTTGTGAAAATTATTTAAATGACACCATTATTCTTGTGATTTTTCTGCCCACATTTTAAGAGGTTTTTAGAACCGGTGGCATGTTCAGGGGAGTTTTAGCAGAAAATAGGATATTACTCAAAATGTGTGCATGTGAAAAATCTGACACTTCATCAACTAATGTCCATACTCCTTGCGCACATGTGTGTAAATTTGGGGTAATGTCCGGTATTGCAAACCAGTTAAAAAGTGCAAAATATTGCCATTTCTGAATGCAAGCTCTCAGGAAGAGCAGAGTTGGAACAGGGGATACCTCCTGTGATATGTGATGGGTGCATGTAATTTCAAACCACTGTGTAGCTATGAAATATGTATTTGGTTCAAATCTAGATTTGTGTGCAAGTTGACAGGAGGAGTGGACTTTCTGCAGGCTGTAAAATGACATCACTCTGACACAACTTAGCTCCCCCAATCAGGGGGGAAATGAAAGCTTGGCCAATGATAAGTGGAGAGGGGCTGGCTAGTGATGCTGCTCACACACACCCATTTTAAAAACACATAAAAGCAGAGAGACAGGACAGATAGGGACCTTCAAATCCATTTGCTGCGGGACGTTCTGCTGGAAAATCCATACTTTACCTCCATCAATCTCCAGAGAAAGCTGTGCAGAAAGACCCAGAGAAAGCAGAGCAGTATCCAAAACCAGAGAGAGCTGAACCGGAGTCCAGTCCAAAACCTGACCAGATCCGTGGGAAGGCATATTTCTAAATATATTGTGAGTACATAGCAAAACTGTGCAGAAACCAATCTCTTAGTTAAAATAATATAATCCAAGCTATTTTAATCTAAGTAGAACTGCCTCCTAACTGTCAACTGTCATTTTCTAGTTGCAAGCTGCACTTGTTTTTTTGAACTTTAAAATTTCAAATCTGAAAAACGACCTTTATTTAATCGCTCATATCTCCGTGACCGTTTGTGCTAGAGACTTGCAGTAACTTTCATCTGGAAGCTGAGATCCTGAGCTTTCCTAGGACCCCAAAACGATATTGCTAGCCCTTGTATTTTTTCTGTAATCGCGCCAGACGCATTCGCGAATTTTGCCGCGATTTGAAAATTTCTCCACTTGCAAAAAGATAGCTGCTTTTGCTTTCCTCTGAAAAAAATCGTTTGCCTCATAAAAACTATCCCTGCATCACTGCTAGAGTGAGCCTGGACTAATATTAACTAGATACCACTCACCCTGAACCTCTAGAGGGAATTAAAAGCATTTTAGCATATTTTTCACTTTATTGCCAGCACATATAAAAGCATTTTGCCTGTGTTTTCAACTTCTGTAGTCTAAGTTGCTGGGTAAACTGAATTACATTTGAATTGCATTTCTGAGAATTGTGTGCCCTCCTTCCATTACCCTGCATTGCATAAAAGGGGGGGGGGGGGTGAATTGTCCAAGAAAGTGATTACATTGTCTTTTGCTGAAATCCTATCAAGTTATTTTCTGTACTGCATTTCATTCCACATTGCATCCATTGGAAACCATAAAAGTATTGTTGCTATCTTATCCATTTCATGTCAATTCCTTAGTGATTATAAAGAAGTGTGCTAGTGCCAGATTCTCCGTTGTTAATCTTTATCATATCAGATTAAGTGTGATATTCAATTATTAATTTATTATAAAGCGTGATTATATATATATATTGTTTAAATTATCAATTAAACCTTTTAACTTGCAAAACAGAACTACTTCTTGGCTCAGTGGGGTCAGGAGGATTCCAAGAGAGGGGTGTTATATAGGGGTAGTCATCCAGAACGTATGAACTGGACATAAAGTTATATCAATAAGGGTTTTCATTCAGTATTCTAGACTAGGCGTTGACTTGGCTGTAGTGCTGAATTGAATCCTCTTACACCCCCAGCCCTCTTTTCTTCTCAGATCCGCCAGGCAGCCAAGAGAATTTGCATGTGGCAGGAGTGCATGGTACAAGACCACATAACATAACATAATTATGGTCTCTTGACTAGAAGCCAGGCAGCAAGGTTTCCATCTGCTTGCATCCAGTTGGCACAGTCATTTCTTTCTTACGAAGCACCCAGAACATCAGGTAAGCTACTACTACCTGTCCATGCCTCTTGGCCCTCCGCTCATCTCCCTTTTGTCTGTGTTTGCCACCTCCCATTTCTTTTCTTTTTACATCCGCCGCTTCCTGCTACCCCCTCCCTCTGCTCACCCTCCTGATGCGGATAGACTGGGTGCTGTGGTCTCGTGACCAGAAGCTCCCTTTTCATGGACCCACATGGCAGCCATGCCTGTGCAGCTGTAGAAGGACTCAAGGCAATGGACAGCTCAAACTGGGCAGGTCTTCCAAAGCACCCTGCAGCTACAACTAAGGTAAGGTGGCATGGGAGGTGAACACAACCATTAATGTGCTCACCTCAAACCCTGCCACTTCTACATTAAAGCCATCATATTATAACTCAATTATGAGTTATCTGTGTGTGCCACATAGCTGTACTTTAAGGGTAGGAAATGTGTTACCCGTAGATGGAATTTGGGGGTCGAAAAGGTGTTACACATATCTGTATTTTGGGGTAGGAAATGTGTTACACTTAGATGGATTTGGGGATAAGAAATGTGTTACACTTCGATAGATATCGGGGTTAGGAAAGGTGTTGCAGTTAGCTGATTTTTTGGGGTAAGAAAGATTTTGCACTTAGATGGATTTGTGGGGTGGGAAATATGTTACACTTGGATGGATTTTGGGGTAGGACATGTCTTGCACTGGGATGGATTCTCAGGGTGGGAAATGTGTTGCACCTAGCTGTACTTTGGGACATGGAAATGTGCCACACTTAGATACATCTTGGGGTGTAGGAAATGTATTGCACGTAACTAACCATACTAAAAACTCAATATTCTCTACTCTCACCCTCAAATTTTAAACTAAACATAACCCTACCTCTGCCGCACCACAAAACACACACAGTTTGCAAAACCCAACAAGAAACCAAAATTAAGCACACACACAACACCCATGCGCTATCAAACCCCCACACCACATGATGGCTACCAACCAAAACAAACTGACACTCAGTGACAGGTTTTTCCGAACTGAAGTTGCCAACAGCACATCAAAGCTCTCTTGCTCTCCTCCCTCTCAATCCCACTAACACACCCTGCAATCCTCCTTTCATTGCACATCCACCAGAGTGGCAGTAGACCATGCAAGTGGCAGCTGTGCGCTGTACAAGACCACATAACATAACATAACATGATGGCATTGGACGGAGGCAAGGATTTTGAAGAACGGTGCAGAAACTCTCCCTAACCACTTCTGGGGACCATTTGATGTGATAAACTGGAGCAAATCCTGACCCCATCTGGACACTGCTAACCAGAAGTCTGCCCACTGATGTGGCAGCACTGCATAGCTGAGTTTGGCAGAATATTGATTTGCCTTTAATCAGGGACCCAGCAAAATCCCCCACAGCACCCGCTGCACCAAAATTCAGCCGCTCCAAACTGCTGCAAGTGCTGGGAACACATTCCAGCCTCAGCATACATCTAAATGGAGCAGCCTATGACACTTTCTCAGCTTCGAGCTGCATTGAGCACCT